>NC_046666.1:13608410-13616135 GCF_010883055.1 Belonocnema kinseyi | reverse complement strand
CCCCCCCCCCCCCCCCAGCAATATCTTAATCTCTAAACTCGAAATACCCACTCGTCTAGAATAAGACGCTCACTTATTAGTAGTAAACCTTTCATTTTAATTTAAAAATCACATTTTTTATTCTTTGGAAAAAAATCTCATTTTTTATTCTTTGAAAAACAAAAATCACATTTTTCATTCTTTGAAAAACAAAAATGTAAGGAGTTAGCTTTAGGTTTGTGCAATAACAGGACTTGCAATTTGAATAAAACAAATGTTGGTTGAATTATGGGGAGAAGTTTAAGTTTGGAAGCTAA
The DNA here is from genome assembly GCF_010883055.1 of Belonocnema kinseyi. NCBI lineage: Eukaryota > Metazoa > Arthropoda > Insecta > Hymenoptera > Cynipidae > Belonocnema > Belonocnema kinseyi. The sequence goes on along the minus strand of NC_046666.1, from coordinate 13,615,839 downwards.
AGCTCTCGAGAAGTTGCTGCACGTTTATGAACGCAATGTAACGTTCAATATTAAAAAGGTGGAGTAGAAACTCTGGAAGTTTCCAATTTCATGTCCAGTAGTTTTTGAGACTTTAGTGGAAGTAAAACGTGTCAATTATTTCCGAACCAGGTGGTGCTCGGTGGAGGTCGAAGGCATTTCGTCCCCAAAGTGGCATTGGATCCTGAGGAGCCTGAAAAGGAGGGCAGACGCCTTGATGGAAGGAATCTAATCGAAGAGTGGTCGAGAAATCGACGACTTCGGAATCTTCCTGCAGAATACGTCGCAAACAAGGAGCAATTCGATAAAATTGATCCAAGAAAAGTCAATCATTTATTAGGTAAGTTCTCGTTTTGATCCTATTTGATCCAATTGAGCTGCCGGATTTGACAAGGGCACCTAAACTTATTTCGCCGGAATGGGAGGGCCCTTGGAAGCTTTCAAAAACATTTTCGAATTTTTTTATAAAAAACTATATTTAGATGTAGAATTTCATTGCGCATTTTTGTTCCCCAAGGCAAAAAGTCGCAGCTTATTTAGTTTTATAATTAAAGCGAAAATACTGGCTTTTTTAAAAAAATCAATTTTTACTCGTTTTTTACTTCAACTCGTGCTTAGTCAATCATTTTTTTTGGATTTTTAAATAAAATTTTTAAGGAATATAGTTTGAAATGTCTTTTGACTGATAAAGTAAAGTGAATTCACAAATTCGTTTATAAAAATTTTTTATTAATGTTTTTCTTATGCGTGGCGCCTATCGGACTTCTCTAACTTCCAGCGTTTCGCTTATCAAGGGAATTTTCAACAACTACAAACTTCCAGCGATAGAGTTCTTAAAAACAGTACAAAGAAGTTTTCTGGAAAGTTTTAGCTTAATCGAATTGATATTCAAGAAATTATTAACGTCTCAAGTCGATAGCGGCAAGGCGACTCGCGCGCGTGCTGTAACGAGAGTCTCAGATCCGATTTGTAATACAGTTCACCGGAGCCAAAAATAAAAACTAATCAAGTAATCTTGTATTGTCAAAGTATTATAGATAAATAAATAATAATGCCTAATGTAAAGTAATTTATTCATTTAATATTTTTTCAAGAAATAATAATATTATGCCAAGAAATACTATACGTTTTCTTTTATTTTTGTAGGGATTGTCTCAAAAATAGAACCATTCTATTGTACATAATATTAAATGAATAAATTATTTTACATTATGCACTATTATTTGTTTATGCATAATATTTTGATATTACCTGATCACTTAATTATTATTTTTTTTATTTTTTTTTTGACGTCGGGGAAGTGTATTATAAATCGGATCTGAAACTCACGCTACAGTCGCGCGCAATTTGCCTAGCCGCTATCGAATATGAGACGTTCATAACTTCTTAAATATCAATTCGATTGGACTAAAATTTTCCAGAAACCTTCTTTGTACTGTTCTTAACAACTTTTCTGCTGGAAGTTTTTTGTTGCTCAAGATTCGCTCGATAAACGAAACGCTGGAAGATAGAAAAGTTCAATAAGCAGCATGCATCAGAAAAAAATTTACAACAATTTTTTTAAAATAAATTTTTATATTACTTTTGCTATATAATAATAATAATCAATATAACAAAGGTGTCCAGCACATTAATATAAAAAATTTAATTTGCAGATTTTTATACATTTCTTAAACGAAAGCTTTTTCAGAATTTAAGAAAATTTTAAAAAATGAACAAATTTTCCTTAAACTCCTGGGAAAATTTCAACTCATTTTTTATTATTACACTCAAATTTTAAAAGAGAATTAATCTATATTTTCACACATTTCAGATTATTTCCTAAAATTTCGAAAAACAATGTTGATGATTTTAGAGTAGAATGTTTCAATTAGCAGGATTTCAAAGTTTTATAAAAAATTTGATTTCAAAATATTATTTTTTTTTTAGGCTTTTAAAAAATGTTAGGAAATCAAAGTTTAAACTTAAAATTTCGAACACAAAAATTAGAAGCCTTTAAAAATTGTTAAAGGCTTCAACAAAATAAAGAAATGGTTTTTTTTAAATTTATACTAAAATTTAAAATGATTTTTTATCTGACAAAATTTATTTCAAGAAAATATGCAAAAATATTTTCAAATATTCTAGAAAAGTTGTTGAATTGTCAAAAAAGAATCTAGAACATTCTAATGTATTTCATTCAATTTTGCAGAATTCCTTCAAAATATTTAGGAAAGTTTAATCATTTAAAGATCTATTTTAACGCTTTTACTCAATTTCAAAAATAATTTCAAATTTAGAAAAATTGAAAACAACTTTTAAAAAAATGCAGTTTTTTAAAGATTATAAAAATTTTAAACATTTTCAAAGATTTTAAAAGTTTTGAACGTAATTAAAAAAATGTGTTAAGATCCGCAAGATTTTAAGACAAGTTTAAAAATAATTCGAGTTAGTTTGAAAGATATTCAGGAATTTTCAAAGTTTCAATGAGATTCGAAATATTTTTAAAAATTGGAAATGTTTCCGAATAAAATATATTCCAATTTTTTCAAACATTAAAAATACTGCATTTTTTGTAAATTAACTAGTTTTTTTTTATTTTCTAAGATTCTGTAAAATAAAATAAAAATTCTCAGAAATGTTCTAGGTGCTCTTTTGGCATATTTAAAATGTTTGAAAAGTCTTTTTTGTGAAACATAGGAAAGTTCGGTTTAAGATAATCTGAAAAAAACAAAAAAATTAATTTTAAAAATAGTTCTTCGAATTTCTTTTTGTATTAAAAATTATTTTTTCCTTCAAATTATAATTTGCCTACCATTTTTCTTTTTGTCTAAAGATTTTTTTGGTAGAAAATTCAAGAATTTGTTTGAAAATATTTTTTTCTTTAATTTCAAAATTGATCTTCTTTGGTACAACTTTATTCTTTTTTTTTATTAAAACTGAAACTGTTTGGTTTTAGAAACTAAAATCTTTTTTATTTGAGGATTCAACTATTTTATTCACATTGGCCTTTTCAGATAAATTTAACTTTTTTGTTTGTTAAAAAGAATGTCTTAGTTTTCAATTTATTTACTATATTTTTGGTTGATAATTTATAATTTCAGTTGAAAATTCATCTTCTTTGTTAGAAATTCATGCAATTGGTTGAGAATTAACATTTTTAAAAATATATATTTCAGGTTAAAAACCTAAACTAATTTATAGAAAATTCGTATCTTTCGGAAAATATTTTAAATATTATAAATTTTTAACAATTTTAGGCCCTGTTGGAGCTTACTGTCAGCAATCGGTGTTTTTCGTAAAAAAAAACATTATATTTTTTAAAAAGAAATTTGAGGGTTCTCGTCATTAATTATTACCATTTAACGACAAACAATTAGATTTTTAATAAGAGTTACATTTTTTAAATGTGAGGTTATGTTGGTGTGCTTAACCGGAAATCAGCATTTTTAACAAAAAAATCATTCGATTTCAAAAAAAGATTAAATTTTATTGTACAATTTCAATTTAAGTCAGCGATTTTCAATATATATTTCAGAGAAAATTTTTTATTTTAAAACAATCTAAGGTTATGTTAAAATTTTTTTTCCATGGAATCGATTATTTTAAACAAAAATTATTATACAAGATTTAAAATCTTTCAAACAAATTATTTTTGTTAATTTTTATTGTCTGAAATTAGCATTTTAATTTTTTCTCAATAGTTTTAAAGCAAATCTACAACTTTTCAATAATTTAAGGTTATGTTGGCGTTTTCCACGAGCAATTGATATGTTTAATGAAAAAACTCATTAGAAAAAAAATTTTTTTTGCAAAATTGTGGGTCGAGCTAGCGGTTTTCAATATTTTTCAAACGATGTTTAAAATTTTGAAACAGTTCAAGGTTATGTTAACATTTTTCACATGAAATCGATCATTTTTAACAAAAATCATTATAATTTAAACAATATTTAGAACCTGTCAACATTTTTGGTTAATGTGAGTGTTTTGCGTCCGAAATTGGCATTTTTGTTTTTAAACAAATGTATTTTAAAGAAGATTAATCACTTTTCAACAATTTTAGGCTATGTTGGCGATTTCCACTAGAAATAGTTATATATAGTGTAAAATTATTAGATTTCAAAAAAGAATATACTTTTTTATATAATTGTAGTTCTAGCCATTGGATTCCAATATAAATTTCAAAAGAAGATTTACAATTTAAAATAATCAAAGGTTATGTTAACATTTTTTACATTAAATCAATTATTTTAAATAAAAATCTATTAATTCCAATCCCGATTTACAATTTGGAACAATTAATTCTTAAGTTATGTTAGCGCTCTCGTCGGTTATTATCGATAATTAACCAAAAAATATATATTCCAAAGAATGGTTACAATTTTTTAACAATTTCAGGTTATATTGATGTTTTTGACCTGAAATGAGAACTTTGAAAAAAAATCTTCAGAATTTAAAAATATTTAATATTTAATTTATTTAATAATAATATTTAAAAAATGAGTGAATTTCAAAAAGATTCTAATAAAAATTTCGAATTGCCTTAGTGTTTTTCGTCGGAAAAAATTGAATTTCCAAAATTAAGAAAGTAAAAATTGAAGAAAATTGTAAATTTAATTTTTAATTCTTCTAAATTCAACTTTCAATGTTCTTCAATTTTCATCTTAAGAAAATGTAATTCAATTTAAAAATTGCGTACAACAAATGAAAATCATGGACGTATCAATATTTTGAATATTTTAATTTATTTGAAAATGCTAAATTTAACAAAAAATAACATTTTCAAATAATCTCACAAAAAATGGGCTGGAGTGACAGAATTAGAAAAGATTCAATTATACAAATGTACCAGTGATAATCTGGTAAATTTCTTTTCGCCGGAATCAAGCTGCACAGCGGTAAAATGAAAAAATGAATATTAAAATGAACCAGTGAATATTAAGTCGAGTTACTGTAGGTAAAATTTTCGATAGAAAGAAATTATGGAAATGTTCTTTTGTCGAATAGGGTTAAACTTGTAATATTTAAATTTTTTAAATTAATATTTATTAATAATTATAAGTTTTACTTTATTAATAATATATAGTTAACTAATTTTGGTAAAAATTCACCGCTTTTAGTTAATTCAACTGAAGATTCATTGTGTTTTTTTTTATTTTTTCAAAATTACTTTATGAAACTAAATATATAAAAATTACAGTTTTGTTTAAAAGTGTATCTCTTTTAGTTGAAAATTAAACTATTTCGCTGAAAATTCTTATTTAATAGTTGAAAAGTTAACCATCAAATTTTTTTATTTTTTATCTTGAAAACTCAACTATTTTGTTTGAAATTTGTTTATTTTGGTATAAGGATAATCTCCTTTATGAGAATTAAATTATTTAGTTAAAAATTCATACTATTTATAACAAATTCATGTTTTTTGGTAGAAAATTAATATTTTTGAGGAAAATTGCACCATTTAGTTCAAAATTAACTAACTTTGTTAAAACTTTAACAATTTTAATTGAAAGTATCCTTTTTAATTAAAAAATCATCTGCTTTGTTAAAGTTCATCTCTTATTGATGACTCGTCGATGTTGTTGCAAAGTATTCTTCTGTTTAGTTCAAAATTAATTTTTTTAACTGAAAATTTAAATATTCCCTCTTTGACTTAAAAATTAATCTTTTTCAGTTAGGAATTTTACTATTCAGTTAAAACTTCATATATTTTGTTGAAAATTCGTCTTTTGTTAAAAAATCAATCTTCTTGGTTAAAAATTCATTTTTGTGATTTACAAATTCAACTATTTGGCAAAGAATTCATATACTTCGTTGAAAATTTGTCTTTTTTGAGCACAAAACTATTTTATTGAAACAACTTTTTTATTTGGTTAAAAATTTATGTTTTCAACCGAAAATTTAACCATTACATTTTTGTTTAAAGATTGGTACTTTTCGGTTGAAAATTAAAATATTTAGTTAAAAATTCATGTATTTTCTTAAAAATTCGTCTTTTGGTCAAAAATCAATCTTCTTGGTTGACAATTTATCTTTTGCTCAAAATCAATCTTTTTGGTTAAAAATTCATTTTTCGAAGCTGGATATTAAACTATTTGGTAAAAACTTTAACAATTTCGTTGAAAATTTGAATATTTTGTTGAAAATTCTTGATTTTTTTCTATTTTTCTGAAAATTAATTTTTAAACTAAAAATTCAACTTTTTCTTTTTTCTGTTTGAAACCTGATCTGTTCCATTTAAAAAATTTTACTATTTATTTAAAAATTCACGTATTTTGTTAAAAATTTATCTTTTGGTCAAAAATAAATCTTCTTGATCAAAAATTAAGCTATTTCTTAAAAAATTGAACTAGTTTGTTGAAAATGTCAATATTTGATTGAAAATGTAACCTTATTTATTAAATTCGTCTTTCTAGTCGAAAACTTAAATTTTTGTTGAAAATTTGAATATTTTGTTGAAAATGCTTGATTTTTTTACGAATTAATTTTTCAACTGAAAATTAAACTTTTCTATTTTTATTGAAGACTAATCACTTTCAGTTAAAAATTTCACTATTCAATGTGAAATTGATGTATTTACAATTAGATAAAAATTCGTCTTGCGGTCAAAAATCAACTTCCTTGCTTTAAAATTGATTGGTTTTATTTAAAAAATGAAATATTTTGCTGCAAAATTCTGTTGAAAACTCTACTTTTTGTGTTAAAAAATAATTCTTCAATTGGAAATTTAACTATTTCATTTTTTGTTAAAAACTGAGTTTTTTCAGTTAACAATTTAACTATTTAGATGATTTTTTTTGTCAAAAGTAATCTTCGTGGTTGAAATTTTGTCCTTGGATCAAAAATAAATCTTTTTGGTTGGAAATTTATCTTTTGGTCGAGATTAACGTTTTTGGTTAAAAATTAATCTTTGTAAGCTGAATATTAAACTATTGGGTAAAAAAATTAATTAGTTTGTTGTAAATTTGAATATTTTGTTGAAAATTCTTGATTTTTTTCTTCTATTAAAGAATTTAATATATAAAAATTGTATTGAAAATGCAACTATTTTGTTAAATTCATCTTTTATGGTCGAAAATTTAACTGTTTTGTTGAAGGTTTGAATATTTTGTTGGAAATTTTTTCTTTTTTCTTAAGAATTCACGTTTTAATTAAAAATTCAACTTTTGCATTTTTTATTTAAAACTGATCTTTTCATTTGAAAAATTTAATTTTTTATTTTAAAATTCATTTATTTAGTTGAAAATTCATCTTTTTGGCAAAAATTAATCGTCTTGATAAAAAATTCAGCTATTTTGTAAAAAATTGTACTATTTTGTTAAAAATATAAATATTGTATTAAAAATGCAACTATTTTGTTAAATTCATCTTTTATGGTCGAAAATTTAACTGTTTTGTTAAAAGTTTGAATATCTTGTTGGAAATTCTTAAT
>NC_046666.1:13548083-13608310 GCF_010883055.1 Belonocnema kinseyi | reverse complement strand
AAATTCTAATTTTTCATTTTTTATTTAAAACTGATCTTTTCATTTTAAAAAATTTAACCATTAATTTTTAAATTCATGTATTTAGTTGAAAATTCATCTTTTGGTCAAAAATCCATCTTCTTGATCAAAAATTCAGCTATTTTGCAAAAAATTGTACTATTTTGTTAAAAATATAAATATTGTATTGAAAATGCAACTATTTTGTTAATTTCATCTTTTCTCGTCGAAAATTCAACTGTTTTGTTGAAATTTTAAATATTTAATTGGAAATTCCTAATTTTTCTTTTTTTTTAAATTCATTTTTAACTGAAAATTCAACTTTTCTATTTTTTATTTAAAACTGATCTTTTCATTTTAAAAAATTTAACTATTTATTTTAAAATTCATTTATTTAGTTGAAAATTCATCTTTTGGTCAAAAATCAATCTTCTTGGTAAAAAATTCAGCTATTTTTCAAAAAATTGTACTATTTTTCAAAAAATTGTACTATTTTATTAAAAATATAAATATTTAATTGGAAATTCAACTATTTTGTTAAATTTATCTTTTATCGTCAAAAATGTAACTGTTTAGTTGAAAATTCGTCCATTTGGATTAAAAATTCACCTTTATGTTAGGCGCATTTCAAGGTTTTATACAAATATTCTTCTGACAATTTATTTTCATTTTAACCTGTCTAACTGGCTTAATATAAAATCAGCTATTCGCAATTTTTTTCTAGGACTGTTTTCATACTCACATATGGATTTCGAGGTAGATCGAAACACTAATGGCACTGGGGACCCTTCGCTGGCTGAGATGGCGGTGAAAGCACTTCGCATTCTTGCCAAAAATCCAGAAGGATACTTCCTGTTCGTTGAAGGTAAGCAATGCGAATTATTACCCCTTAAGCACTTCTCTGGCAGATTCTTTCTTTCGAAAAAAAAATCAGAATCTGAAATAAAATGTCTACTTAAGTTTTTAAAATATTTTATAAAATCGAAGAAGATATACGCAATGTTAATTCTCTTATGTTTCGAAGAAATTCGAGTAATCCGTTTGTAATCCGGATTTATCCACTAGTAATTCTCTAGTAGTCAACTATAAATGAACTTCTGATTTGGAGTAATCCAATTCTAATCTAATTTTATCCACTTACAATCCAGCGCAATCAATTGTAATCCACTTGTAATCCAATATTAATATAAGTAATTCGGTTGTAATCTATCATAATCTACTTGTAATCTAGTGTAAAACAATCCTAATCCGAAGTATTTTAAGTAATTCGAAGTAATCAACTAGTAAGTCATTAGTAATCCACTTGTAATCCACTTTCAATATAATTAATATAGTTATAATCGAGGAACATTGACTTTTGATCTGATTTAATCAACTTCTAATCTGAACTAATTCAATTAATTGGAAGTAATCCATTAGTAAGGCACTAGTAATCAACTTGTAATACACTTATAATATAAGTAATCCCGTTCTAATACAGGTTACTCTACTTGTATTCTGGTGTAATCCACTGCGAATCTGAAGTAATTCAAGTAATTTGAAGTAGTCTATTAGCAAGGTATTAGTAATCCACTTGTAATCCACTTATAATATAATTAATTTAGTTCTTATGCGGCAAAATCGACTTGTAATATGGTTTAATCCATTTCTAATCCGAACTAATTCAAGCAATTTAAAGTAATCCATTAGCAAGGTATTAGTAATCCACTTGTAATCCACTTATGATGTGAAACATTCTGTTATAATGCAGAATAATCTACTTGTAATCTGATGTAATTCACTTCTATTCTGAAGTAATTCAAGTAATTTGGGGTCATTCATAATCTGGTGTAATCCACTTCTAATCTAAAGTAATCAATGTAGTGCGGAGTAATCCACGCGTATAGCAATGAACGTGGAGAAATCCATTTGTAATCCGTCGTTATCCACTAGTAATACTCTAGCAATCTATTATTAATGCACTTCTAATATGGATTAATCCGATTCTAATGCAAATTTATCCACAAATAATCCAGCGCAATCCAGTATAGTCCTCTTTTCATCTGTATTAATGGAAGTTATTCGAAGTAATCCATTTTTAATCTTGATTAAAGCAGCAGTGAGAAACTTGAAATCCATTTTAATCAGCCTTGTATATAGTGTAATTTTGTTATAATCCAGGATAATCTTTTTCTAATCTGAAGTAGTTAAAGCGAATCGCATTAATCCATTATTAATGCGTAAGTAATCCACTTAAATACACTTATAAGTATTTCCGTTCTAATTAAATTCACTCTACCTTAAATCCGGTGTAATCCAATGCGAATCTAAAGTTATTTAAGTAATTTGAAGTAATCCATTAGCATGGTATTAGTTATCCACTTGTAATCCACTTATAATATAATTAATTTATTTCTGATGCAGCATGATCGACTTGTAATATGGTTTAATCCATTTCTAATCCGAACTAATTCAAGCAATTTAAAGTAATCCATTAGCAAGGTGTTAGTAATCCACTTGTAATCCACATACGATGTGAGAAATTCTGTTCAAATGCAGCATAATCTACTTGTAATCTGGTGTAATCCATTTTCAATCTGAAGTAATTCAAGTAATTTAGGGTCCTCCATTAGTAAGGAACTAGTAATTTACTTGTAATAAACTTATAATATAAAAAATCCCGTTCTAATAAAGGTTGCTCTACTTGTAATCTGGTGTAATCCACTTCTAATCTTAAATAATTCAAGTAGTTTAAAGTAATCCACTTGTATTGCAGATAAATTTTAGGAATCCATTATTAATGTACGGTTATCTATTAGTAATAATTAAGTGACCTTCTAGTAATGCACTTCTTTATAGGATTATTCCAGTTCTAATCCACAGTTATCCACTTATAATCCAGCAATATCCATTGTAGTCCTATTTTAATCTGCATTAATTAAAGTAATTTGGAGTAATCCATTTCTAATGTGGAGTTATCCACTAGTACAATTATCTAGTAATATTATCTAGTACAATTTAGGCAATTAATTGTAATCCACTTGTAATCTGCTATAAATATAAATAATTCAGTTGTAATCGATCATTATCTACTTGCAACGTAGTGTAATACAACCTTATCAGTAGTATTTCAAGTAATTCGAAGTAATTAAATAGTAAAGCACTAGTAATCCACTTCTAATCCACTTATAATATAATTAATTCGGTTCTAATCAAGGACAGTTTACTTGTAATCTGGTTTAATCAACTTCTGATTTGACCTAACTCAATTAATTGGAAGTAATCCATTAGTAAGGTACTAGTAATTCACTTGTAATAAACTTAAAATATAAGTAATCCCGTTATAATACATGTTACTATACTTGTATTCTGGTGTAATCTACTTTGAATCTGAAGTAGTTCAAGTAGGTCGATGTAATAAATTCGTGAGACACTTATAATCCACTCGTGATCCATTTAGAATATAAATAATTTAATTTTCATCTAGCATAATCGACTTGTAATCTGGTTTAATCCACTTCTAATTCGAACTAATTCAAGAAAGTTAAAGTAATCCATTAGTAAGGTACTAGTAATCCACTTTTAATCCACTTATAATATAATTAATTTAGTTCTTATCCAGAATAATCTACTTGCAATCTGGTTTAATCCACTTCTAATCTGAAGTAATTCAAGTAATTTCGAGTCATCCATAATCTGTTGTAATCCACTTCTGAATGAAGTAATTCATACAGTTCGGAGTAATCCACGCGTATTGCAGATAAATGGGAGTAATCAATTTGTTATCCGAAGTTACCAACTGATAAAACTCCAGTAATCTACTAGTAATGTACTTCTAACATGGATTAATCCGCTTCTAATCTAAATGTATCCACTTGTAAGCCAGCGCAATCCAGTGTAGTCCTCTTTTCATCAGGATTAATAAAAGTAATTTAAGGTAATCCATTTGCAATCTGGAGTGATTTAGTAGTCAGAAACTTGTAATCCACTTTTAATCTGCTTTTTATATAGAGTAATTCCGTTCTAATCCAGGATAATCTTCTTTTAATGTGGTTCAATTTAATTTTAATTTGAAGTAATTCAATGTATTCGCAGTAATCAACATGTAAAGCATAAGTAATCCACTTATAATATAAGTGATTCGGTTCTAATCTAGTAAGGAACTAGTAATCCACATGTAATACACTTAGATAATATAAGTAATCCCGTTCTAATACAGATTACTCTACTTGTAATATGGTGTAATGCACTTCTAATCTGAAATAATTCAAGAATTTCGGACTAATCCACTTGTACTGCAGAGAAATTACAGTAATCCATTAGTAATGTGCGGTTATCTACTAGTAATACTTAAGTAATCTTCTAGTAATGACCTTATATAATGGAGTATTTCAGTTCTAATCCACAGTTATCCACTTATAATGCAGAAAAGTCACTTGTAGTCCTATTTTAATCGTCATTAATGAAAGTAATTTGGAATAATCCCTTTCTAATCTGGAATAATGCACTATTAAGATGCTTGTATTCCACTTATAATCCCTCTTTTATACACAGGAATTCCGTTCTAATCTAAAATAATCTTTTTTTAATCAGGTGTAATCCACTTCTAATCTGAAATGATTAAAATAATATATAGTAATCCATTAGTAGGACGCTAGTAATCTATTTGTAATCTACTTATTATATAAGGAATTCGGTTCAAATCCATTATAATATACTTTTAATCCAGTGTAATCCACTTCTAATGTAATGCAATTCAAGTAAATTGCAGTCATCCATCAGTAAAGCACTATTAATCCACTTATAATACACTTATAATATAAGTAATTTCGTTCTAATACATATTAATCTACTTTTAATCTAGTGTAATCCACTTCTAATTTGAAGTGATTTGAAGCAATACACTTTAAATCTTTCTTGAATATAGAGTAATTCCATACTTATCTAGAATAATCTTCTGGTAATCTGGTGTAACCCACTTCTAATACGAAGTAATTGAAGCAATTTGAAGTTATCTGTTAGTAGGTCACTAGTAATCCAGTTGTAATCTACTTTTAATGTAAGTAATTCAGTTTTAACCTAGCATAATATACTTTTGATCTATTGTAATACACTTAAAATCGGAATTCATGCAAGTAATTTGAAGTAATCTATTAGTAAGGCACTAGTAATCGACTTGTGATCCACTTCTAATATAAGTTATCCGGTTGTAATTTAGCACAATCTACTTACAATCTGGCACAATCCCCTTCCAAACTGAATTAATTCAAGTAATTCAGGGTAATCCATTTATAAACTGAAGTTATCCACTAGTAATTCTCTACTAATCTACTAGTTATGCATTTCTAGTAATCCATTCGTAATCTAGAGTAATCCACTAGTAAGGAACTTGTAATCTCCTTTTAATCCGCCTTAAATATTGAGTAGTTTTATTTTGATCCATGATAATCTTCTTGTAATCCGATGTATTCCATTCCTAATCCGAAGTATTTTTAGTAATTCGAAATAATCAACTAGTATGACACTAGTAATCCATCACGATGCACAGTAGGGAAGGGGTACATTTTTTGGTTCAAAATACGATTCTGGCTGACCTGTGGACTGATCAATAATAGGAAAATTTTTGCAATTGCCGACGTTTTATACATTTACATTATATTAGGATATTCCATCATAATTAAATAAATAAAATATTGTTCATAAACAAATTATTTGTTGAAAGTTTGTTTTTTATAACTTTAAATAATTAAACGTTTTTTAAAAGTTATATTGCAAGAAATCTGAATTTAAACAATATTTTAATTTAAAAAATTTCTCTTGAGGCTATTCTTGTTAATATTATTAATATATTTAATAAACAAACGCATTATTCAGGCATTTTTCGATAAAAAAATTCGTTTGTTTCTACGTTAATTTTTTAAAATTAGGAACCTCATGATAATTTCAGAAACATTCATTATTTGTTGATCAATTTTATGGTTTTTTTTTACAAATTCAATTTTTAAAAATGCATTATTAGGGAATTTATCGACGGATAAACTCTTTTTTTTCAATTTCAGTCCTTTTAATTGGGTACTTTACGATAATTCCTTCGTTCCTTGTATTCAAACCCTCTTGTGTTGGCCATCCTTAAGTACTGAATGGGAAAAAGAACTTTTTTTCTTAAATTAAGTGGACTGACTTAGAAAAAAACACTATTTTTGATGTCTATAATTGCCTGAATAATGTATTTTTAAATTAAATTTGTTTGATAAAAACATAAAATTTATCAACTAATTACGAATGTTACTGAAATTATAGTAAAGTTCCCAATTAAAAGGACTGACATTTAAAAAAAACTAGTTTTTTCGTCGACAAATGCCGAAATAATGCATTTGTTTAAAAAATCATAAGATTTATGAACTAATTGTGAATATTGCTGAAATTAACATAAAGTTTTAAATTTAAAGGACTGACATCCAAAAACCAATTTTTCTTTAACAGATGCCCGAACAATACATTTGTTTATTAAATTTGTTTAAAAAAAATTTTAATTATCAAACAGTGATGGATGTTGCTGAAATTATCATAAAGTTCCTAATGAAAAGAACTGGCAAAAAAACTAATTTTCCCGTTGATAGGTGCTTGAATAATGCATTTGTTTATTATATTTTTTTGAAAAAATCATAAAATTCAATAGAAAATTACGAATTTTTTTAAATTTTAATGAGGTTCCTAATAAAAACAAATTGACGTCGAAAAAAACGAATTATTCTGACGAAAAATGCCTGAATAATGCATTTTTGTATTAAATTTGTTTATAATATTAACAAAAATAGTCTTAAGAGAAATTTGTTTATTAAAATATTCTTTTCATTCACATTTCTTGCAATATAACTTAAAAAACGTTAAACTATTGAAAATGAAAGAAAACACATTTTCAACAAATAATTTGTTTATGAACAATTTTTTTGTTTATTTATTTATGATGAAATATCTTTATTTAATGTAAATCTACGAAATGTCGGCGATTAAAACAATTTTCTTATTATTGGCGACCACCGGGAACGCTAAATAGAAAATATTTTCATTTTTTTCGTAATATTTATTACAAAATATCTGTCAATTATGCTTTATAAAGGGTCATTTTCTGAATTCATATCCATCAAAATAAAAATATTTCATTAGGCTTTTTTTGAGTCATTTTTTCGTTTTTTGTTAACTATAATTTTTATTTATTTTTAATCCATAAGCTTTTTACATTTTAAAAATAATCAAATACATATATTAATAAAAACATCAAATAAATTAAATAATACAAAAAATATAAATAAACAAATAATTTGTAACATAAAATAAGTTTTTTTTAGATATTGAAGCCATAATATACTTATTAAATGATTTACTGCTATTTTATTTTGCTCGTACATTTTAAAAAAATTTTAATTTTTAATTTTTCAATTTTGCACAAGATTTGAAACAAATACAAAGTTGATAAAAAAACAAATTATCAAAGACAATTATTGAGAGCAATGTGCGAGTTAAACTCACACCATGTTTAGTTCAAACGAAATTTATAGAGAAAGTTATAAAATAGAAATATTACCTAAAAAACATTACTATATGTTACAAATTAATTCAATATTTATAATTTTTGTATTATTTAATTTTCAGAAAGTGTCCCTTTATAACACAAAATTCACAGATATTTAGTAATCGAATCTTTTAATTAAACTCAATCGAATCTCACAGTGTTGGTTGTATTTTACTTAGAATATAAGTTATTCCGCTTGAAACCAGGATAATCTACTTATAATCTGTTGTAATCCACTTCTTATCTGGTGTAATTCAAGAAATTCGGAATAATCCACTTGTATTTCCGAGAAATTGGAGTAATCCATTTTTTATCCAGTAGTCTACTAGTAATACACTTTTAATATGAAGTAATCCATTTTTTAATCCAAAGCTACCCACTTTTAATGCCCCGCAATCCAAATTAGTTATAATTTCATCTAGATTAATTCAATTTATTCTGAGTAATCCATCTGTAATCTGCAGTAATCTCATAGTAAGGAACTCACAACTCACTTTTAATCCGCTTTCATATAGAGTAATTCTGTTTTAATCCAGGATAATCTTCTTCCGATCTGGTGTAATCCACTTATAATCCGCCTTAATTCAATTAGTTCGGAGTAATCAGCTAGAAAGGCACTAGTAATCCACTTATAATATACAGGAATTTCGTTCTAATCCAGGAAAGTCTACTTGTTTTTTGGTCTAATCCACTTCTAATCTAAATTAATTCGGAGTAATCCACTTGTATTGCGCAGAAATTTGAGTAATCTGTTTGTAATCCTGGGTTATCCATTAGTAATACTCTAATAATCTCCTAATAATGCAGTTCTAAAATAGATTATTTCATTTCTAATCCACAGTTATCCACTTATAATTTGACGCGATTCATTGTAATCTTTCTGTCATTGTAATCCACTCTTAATCTGCCTTCAATATAAAGTAATTCCGTTTTAATCCAGGATAATCAATTTGTAATCTGGTGCAATCTACTTCAAGTAATTATGATGAAATCAAATAGTAAGAAACTACTAATTCACTTAAAATTCACTTATAATATACCGCAATTCTGTTGTACTCCAGCACAATCTAAATATAATCTGGTGCTTTCCAATTCTACTCCAAAGTAATTTATGTAAGTCGGGGTGATCTACTAGTGAAGCACTTGTAATCCAATTATAATATAGAGAAATTACGTCTGAATCCAGAATAATTTTCTTGTAATCTGGTGTAACCCACTTCTAATACGTAGTAATTGAAGTAATTTGAAGTCACCCATTAGTAAGGCACTAGTAATCCACTTGTAATCCACTTATGATATACAATAATTCCGTTCTAATGCAGGATTATCTACTTGTAATCTGCTTCTAATATTTATTAATCCCATTCTAATCCAGAGTAATCTGCGTTTATTCTGGCGAAATCCAGTGCAGTCCTCTTGTAATCTGGATTAGTGCAACTCATTCAGAGCAATCCATTTGTAATCTGGATTTATCCACTAGTAATTCTCTAGTAATCTACTAGTGATGTACTTGTAATATGAAATATTCCAGTTATAATAAAAATGTATCTATTTATAATCCAGGGCAATCCATTATAGTCCTCTTTAAATCTGTATTAATTCACGTAATTCGGAATGATCCATTTCTAATCTAGAGTAATCCACTAGTAAGAAACTTGCAATACACTTTAAATCTTCCTTGAATATAGTGTAATTCCGTACTTATCTAGAATAATCTTCTTGTAATCTGGTGTAACCCACTTCTAATACGAAGTAATTGAAGTAATTGAAAGTCTTCCATTAGTAAGGCATTATTAATCCACTTGTAATCCATTTATCATGTAAGTAATTCAGCTGTAAACTAGCATAATATACTTTCAATCTAGTGTAATACACTTAAAATCTGAATTCATGCAAGTAATTTGAAGTAATCCATTAGTAAGGCACTAGTAATCCACTTGTGATCCACTTCTTATATAAGTTATCCGGTTGTAATCCAAAACAATCTACTTACAATCTGGCATAATCCACTTCCAAACTGAATTAATTCAAGTTATTCGGAGTAATCCATTTGTAAACTCAAGTTATCTACTAGTTATTCTCTACTAATCTACTAGTAATAAATCTCATATGGAGTAATCCAGTTTGAATTCGAATTTTTCGGCTTATGATCCAGTTTAATACAGGGCAGTCCTCTTTTCACATGTATTAATTCAAGTAATTCGCAATAATCCATTTGTAATTTGGAGTAATCCACTAGTAAAAAACTTGTAATCCACTTTTAATCTGCCTTGTATATAGAGTAACTCTGTTGTAATCCAGCATAATTTACTTGTAATCTGGGCTCACCCACTTCTAAACGGAAAGCATTCAAGTCTTTCGGAATAATACATTCGTAATCTGTAGTTATCCACTAGTAATTCTCTAATAATCTACTAGTAATACACGTTTCATATGGAGTAATCCAGTTTGAAACCAAATTTTTCGTGTTATAATCCAGTGCAATACAGGGTAGTCCTCTTTGATCTGTATTGTTTCAAGTAATTCGTAGTAATCCACTTGTAATTTGGATTAATCCACTAGTGAGAAACTTGTAATCCACTTTTAATCTGCCTGTTATATATAGTATTTCGGGTGTAATCCAGCATAAGGTACTTGTAATCTGGTATAATCCACTTTTGAACTAAAGTAATTCATGTAATTTGTAGTAATCTATTTGTAATCTGGAGTTATTCACTAGTAATTGTCTAGTAGTCTACTAGTAATGCACTTCTCAAGTGGATTAATCATGTGTTAATACAAATTTTTCCACCTATAATCCAACGCAATCCAATGTAGTCCTCTTTTCATCTACAGTAATTCAATTATTTCGAAGTAATCCATTTGTAATTTGGAGTAATCCACTAGTAAGAAACTTGTATTCGACTTGTAATACAATTACATAATATAAGTAATCCCGTTCTGATACAGGTGTCTCTAGTTGTAAGCTCGAGTAATCCACAACTAATGTGAAGTAATTCAAGTAGCTCGGAGTAATCCAGTTGTATTGCAGAGAATTTTGAGTAATCCATTTTTAATCCGCTTTATCCACTAATATCATTCTAGCAATCTACTAGCAATGCGCTTCTGTAATGGAGTATTTCAGTTTCAATCCACAATTATCCACTTACAATGCGACGCGATCCAGTGTAGTCCTCTTTATATTTGGAATAATTTAAGTAATTCAAGGTAATACATTTTTAATCTGCAGTAATCCACTATTTAGGAACGAGAAAACTAATTTTGATCCACTTATAATATAGAATAATTGTGTTCTAGTTAAGGATAATCTACTTGTAATCTGGTGTAATCCACAACGAATCCGAAGTTATTCAATTCATTCGCAGTAATCCATCAGAAAAGCACTAGTAATCCACCTGTAAAACAATTATAATATAGGTGATTCAATTGTAATCCAGCATAATATACTTTTAATTTGGCGTTATCTACTTATAATCTGAAGTAATTCAAGTAATTTGGATTCATCCAGTAGTAAGGCAGTAGTAATCCACTTATAATATAAGTATGTTGGTTCTAATCCCGAATAATCCACTTGTAATCTGGTGTAATTCACTTCCAATCTAAAGTAAGTCAAGTTTAATCCGCCTCTAATACACATTAATCAAGTTGTAATCCTCCGTAATCCAGTTTTAATTTAACGTAATGAGACCTAATCCACTTTTAATCCCATATTCTCTAGTGAAATCGATTTCCAATTGGGAGTAATTCAAGTAATCATGACAGAGATTTCTGTAATACAGGTTAATCTACTTGTAATCCGTCTCTAATATTGAGTAATCCCGTAATAATCCAAAGTAATCTGCTTGCAATCCGGGGTTACTCGATGTGATCTAATTGTCACCTGTACTAATGCGGTGTAATCCACTTCTAAACCGAAACATTTTAGGTGATTTGTAATCTATTATTAATTCAATTCTAATATGAAGTAATCGAATTGCAATCCAAACTTATCCACTTTTAATCAGACAATATCCAATTTTATCCTCTTGTATTCTGTATTAAACAAATTAATTCGGAATAATCCAGGTAATCTACTTGTATTCTTGTGTAATCCAATTCTAATCTGAAGTGCTTTATGTAATTTAAGCAATTAACTTGTAATTAACTTATAATATAGATAATTCAAGTTCTAATCCGCTATAATCCACTTATAATTCAGCGTAATCAGGTTTAATCCACTTATAATCCGCTTCATTCTGGTGAAATCTATTTGCGATTTGGAGTAATTTTAGTAATTCGAAATCTACTAATATTTAGTAATCCCATACTAGTACAGAGTAATCTACTTGTAATCCGGAGTAACGTTGTGTGATCCAATTGCAATCCCGATTATCCCGGTGTAATCCACTTTTAATACAAAATATTTTAATTAATTCGAAGTAATTAATTTGTAAATAAAAAATCCACCAATAAGACAGTAGTAATCCACTTCTAATATGGAATTATTTATTTCTAATCAGAAAAAATACTCTCGTAATTCTGAGTAATGGAAATAATTCGGAGTATTTCGGAATAATTTGTAAGTCGCAGTAAATAATAGTAATCGACTAGTTACCAATTTATAATTTACTTATAATATGGAGTAGTGCAGTTCTAATCAAGAGTAATCCACTCGCAATGCGGCTAGTTCGAAGTAAATGAGGTACTTCAAGTAATTAATAAACTTTTAATCCAAATTTATCTAGGTAATTAGGAGTAATTTTCATATGTCATCCAAATATTTTCTATGTATTTTGTTCAAAGTTTCTTTTTACTTCAAATAGTTTTCTTCAATAAAAATTACACTATTTAATATTTCGGTCAAAAATTAATTTTTAGTTGAAAATCCCTGTATTTTGCCGAAAATTTGTCTTATTTGGTAGAAAATAATTCTTCTTTAAAAATTTATGATTTTGGTCCAAAATTCACCTATTTAGTAGAAAATCCATTTCAAATGTAGGAAAATCAACAATTTGATCAAAATTTATTTTCTAGCTGAAAATTCTACTGTTGTATTGAAAATGTGTATTTTTGGGTTCAAAATTGAACTATTTGGGTAAAAAAGTTCACTACATTCTTACCATTCGTCCTTTTTAGGTTAATTTTTTTTTTATTTAACTATGTCCTTATTTTGTTTATAAACTTATATTTTTCAGGTTTTTTCATAATTTAACTATTTTTATTTAAATTTGTTTGTTTTTTTTTGTCTTAAAAATTAAATTCTTGAATCTAAAATTTAAATATTTAATTTTTAGTGTAATTTTGTCTATTGTTGTCGAAGATTTATGTACTTTGTTTTATTATTTTAAAAAATAATGAAAATTGTCTCCATGCGCTTTTCAATAATTCCATCATCAATATTTTTGTATAAAAATTGAAAGAGATCATTTTCAGTGCGATAATTCCAATATTACCATATTTACTGCAGAAAGCACTGCAAAAATCAAATATTCATGTGGTGTTCAGATACTGAATATTTGAAGGAAAATATGAATAATGTGAAATCACACAATAGTAGTAAATTTCCGTATTTAACAAACATTTGAATGTTTGATTATTTGGAATAATATTGTGTTAGTAATTGGCTTTAAAGAAGAAACTTTTCACCTAGTCTTTCATTTAACGATATTTAAATAATAACTTATTATTAATATTTGGTGTAATTGCACTTTTCATTCTATTTTCTCACACACTAATTTCGGAAACTTTTTAAAATGTTAAAAAATGTATTTTGGGTAATTTATGATAAGTTTCCATATTTACCTGTGAAATTACCATAAATGACCACAAATTTTCGTATATTTATGGAATTTATAGACACTTTTAAATTGAATTTTGGGCAATTAATGGTAAGTGACCATAAATTACCTGTAATATTACCGATGATTCCATCTATTTCCTGAAATTTATCAAAATGTTCATCCTTGAATTTTGGGTAGTTTATGGTAACTTCTCATATTTACCTATAAAATTAGTATAAATGACCAAAAATATCCATAAATTAGTGACAATTTATAAAAAGGTTTAATTTTAATTTTTGGAATTTATGGTGATTTACCATGTGATAAATTACCATTAACTACTTGTAATATTACCATAAATTACCAAAAATTTCATAAATTCTCGAAAATTATATAAATGTTTCAATTGAATCTTGATTAATTTATCTTAAGTTGGCATAAATTACTTATAATATTAAAATGAAGTCCCAAAAAATTTCATAAATTTCCGGAAATTTATAAAAATGTTTAAAACTGAATTTAGATAATTTATCATAAGTTTCCATAGTTACTTGTAAAATTACCATAAAGGACTTCAAATTTCCATATATTTACGGAGATTTATAGACATTTCTAAATTGAATTTTGGGCTATAATAAGTTACCATAAATCGCCTGTAATATTACCAAAAATTCCATAAATTTCCTGAATTTAATCAAAATTTTTATATTTGAATTTTGGGTATTTTATGGTAATGTATCATATTTACCTGTAAAATTAGCATAAATGACCAAAAATTTCCATAAATTACCTGAAATTTATAAAAATGTTTAATTTTTGGTAGTTTATGGTAATTTACCATATTTGCCTGTAAAATTACCATAAATGACGGAAAATTTCTATAAATTGCCGGAAATGTAGAGACATTTCAAATTGTATTTTGGGAAATTTATGGTAAGTTACCATAAATTACCTGTAATATTACCGTAGATTACGAAAAATTTCATAAATTTCCGGAAACTTTTTAAAATGTTAAAAATTTAATATTGGGTAATTTATGATAAGTTTCCATATTTACCTTAAAATTACCATAAATGACCACAAATTTCATATATATTTACGGAATTTATAGACACTTTTAAATTGAATTTCAACAAATAAACAAAATAAAAAACGATAAAATGAAAAAACGATATAAAGAAATTTTGCTTAAAAAATAAAGTTAATTTTCCATTGCAAACTTTTAGATTTTGGAATGTATACTTTTAATTTCGGTCTACATATACGTTAAATACTTGAGAAATTTAAGAACATTATTTTAATACTATTTTTTAATTTATCACACAATTTACGCTATTTTTTTATTTCTGAAGTAATCGAAAGCCTAAGATTAACTATTTATCGAGTTAGGATTACATTCGAATATTTGAATTTGATTCGAATTTGTTTATAAGGCTTCATTTAATACATTTTCTAAAAAATATTTGTTGCATAAATATATTAAATTATTTTGTTTTCATATCTGAATTTTATTTGTTAAATTCAAGAGTTTTTCTCTTTGCATGATAATTCTGTAATATGAAAAAGTTAAATTCACCACTTGACACTTTAGAATTTTTATTTTTTTATTTTTTAAGATAAATACCTAATATAAAGAAAAATGGAAAAATCTGGGATTTACATGTGACTTGAAACGAAGAAACTAGTTTCAGGCTCGAAAATAAGTTTTCATATTTTATCACAACTAATGAAACAAAATTGAAAAATTTCTGAAAAAAATATCAGGGAAAATGCATTAGAGCTTTAAAATATCACACAGAGATACGAAGCGTGAGAGTGTTAGTTTAAGAGTCGAGCGCGATGCGAATAAAATTACTTTTCAACTTTGAGCTTTAGAAAATTCAATTTTGATCGTCAAGCGATAGGTTTTTTTTTCGAAAAGGGAAATCTTTTTTTTTTGAGAATCCATAAAAACTGAAGAAACGATTTTTTGGTCCTAAGGGTAGTTTCTTTGTTCCACGTCACACTTTCAAAAGAGAATGTATTCTTATTTTTATTCTGTACCTAAAAAAAATTTTTCAAGCTAGTAAATGTTGGTCAAAAAATTTTAATTTAATTTGCATGTTAGCTAATCGTTTTTTTGCCTTAAAAGTTTATTTGTACATTTTCTTAATTGCTATTTAAGATCATAATTAATAGTCTTAAATATTCTTGTAATAACTGTTCTTTTCCGGTTTCATTTTTTATTTAAAAATTAGGAAATCTTCAACTGTTCGAGGTTTTTTTTATTATTTAACTTTATTATAAAGTGAACATCATTTTTTAATATTTTTTACAATCGATCGCCACAAAAAAGGGTTTAAAATAAAAGAAGATTACAGAAAATTCTGACTACAAAATATCACATTTTTCCTCAATAATTTGAATATTTAAATCTTAAGTTGAAATAATTAACGCTTAGCAAAAAAAGAACAAAGTAGTATAATCTTTAACCAAAGTCGATAATTTCATTGAAACAAAAAAAATTGACTAATATATATATAAATTTTTAACAAGAAACAATTATTTTTAATAGGGTACTTAAACTTTTAACCAAATAATTAGATTTATAACAAAAGAGATAAATCCTGCAGAAAAATTTAATAATTGGTATTTCAAGAAATGTTTTTTTTTTCATTTTAGCTCAATAAAAGTTGAATTTAACTAAGAAAGTAAGCTTTTTCAATAAAATAGTTGAAGTTGTAGCGAAGGAAATCCATTAAAAAAAATTTTAACTAAACCGACAAATTTTCATTTAAAATGATAAATCGTTAAACAAAAAGTCCATTTTTCCATTTATAATGAAGCTTTGATTTTTAACAGCAAAAAAGGATTTTGAACAAAATAGTTACATTTTCAAACAAAAAGATGAATCTCTAAATAAAAAGCTTAATTTTCAATAGATTAGTTCAACTTTAAACCTAATAGTTGAATTTTCTACTAAAAAGGATTAATTTTCTACAAAAAATGGAATATTTGAATTTTCAACAAAAGAGCTCAATTTTCAAACCTGAAAGATTTTTCAATTAAGCAGGAAACAAAATTTCAAAAAAGTTGTTGAATTTTCAATAGAAGAATTACATTTCCGAAAAAATATATAAATTTTTGACTAAGAGTTAAATTTTCTATACAGAAAGATGAATTCCCAAAAAAATTTGAGTTTGCAACCAAAAACTTGCATTTCTATCTAAAAATGATAAAAGTTCTATCCAAAATGATTAATTTTCACCAAAAAAATTCTAATTTACAACCAAGATACATTTTTCAATCGACAAGAAAAAATTAATTTAATTACATTTTTTGGATTGTCTACAAAGCAGTTGCATTTTCAGAATAAAAATATAAATTTTAAACCAATAATTGAATTTTCAACCCAAAAAGACGAATTTTCGTCATAGTTTTCCATCAAATAGGATAATCTTTGAATAAAATTGTTGAATTTTTATCAACATGTACAAATTTGCAACGAAAGAGTTGCATTTTTTACCTGAAAATATCAAATTTCTATCACAAGAGATAAATTTTCAACCAAGAAATATTTTTTAGTCAAGAAAGAAAAAAATTTGTCCACAAAATTATTGAATTCTTAACAAAAAAGTTAATGTTGAACCAAATAGTTGAATTTTCAACAGAAAAAGAAAAATTTTCAAAAAAAATTTTATATTTTGATCAAAACAATAAAATTTACAATAAAATAATTAAATTGTTATCAAAAAAAATTGAATAAACAAACAAAAATGTTATAGTAAGCTATTAAACCAAAAAGAATTTGATCATCAACAAATATCTGGATTTGCTTGTTGGGTTCCTTGAATCCAATTCACATTTAAATGGAAAAATTAAAAAAGAGGGAAAAGCGTAGATAATAGAGAAAATACCGTGAATCCTGTCATAATCAAATCAAAATTGAAATTTTTTTAGACTAAAAATTAATAGTCGAAATAAAAATTTATGTTCATTTTTAATACTTTAAAAATATTAGGTTAAAAAACGTTTGAATCTTTCCCCTAATCCCTCTCTCGGCATTTCCTCTTATCACCACTACTTCCCAACCCTCCATTTCGACGCACTTCCCCAGCTTCCCCACCACTTATTTGTCCTTCATTCCCCTAATTCACTTCTTTATCACTCCCCATTCTCGCCTTCCTTTATTTCCCCTCATTTCCCGCTTCACATTCCCTTTTATTTTGCTTATTTCTTCTTCCCTAATTTTCCATAATTTCTCCATAATTTTCCTCTTCTTATTTTCTAGTACTTATGCTACATTCCCAATCGTCAAGTTGACACACTTGCCTGACTTCCCCATTTCTTATTGTTTCTCACTTCCCCTACTCCCCTTCCCTTATTTCCCTTAATTTCTCGTCCTTCCCTTCTCTCATTTTTCCTTTACTTACCCTAATCTCTATCCCCACATTCCTCCTTACTTCCTCTTATTTCCATCCACAATTTTAGATAGATTGATATTTTTCCTCTAATTTCCCTTATTTCAGCTTCCCTAATTTCCCAGAACTTCTTCTACTTTCCCTGCACTAACCTTTAAGTACTTCTTTTACTTCCCTAATTCTCCTTTCCACGCACTTGTCTGACAACCCCGCCACTTATTTACGCTTACTTCTCCTACTTACCCCCCCCCCTATACTTTTTTCTCACTCCCCTACTCCCCTCCCTATATTTTCCCTCATTTCTCATCATTTCCCTGCCTTTATTTTTCCAGAGTTCCCTACTTTTTACCCTCATATCCCCTCTCATTTCCCTTAGATTTCCTTTCCTAGTTCATTTTAATTTTGCATACTTCCTCTCCTCTAATTTTCCAGCATTTCTTCCACTTCGCCACCCCTCTCTTTCACCTACTTCCAGACTTTCCCAACACCTACTTCCTCTCACTTCTCCTACTTCCACTCCTTAACGTGCCCCTTACTTCTGCTACTTCCTTTCCTTATTTAACCTCATTTATTATCCTACTCCTTCCCTCATTTCTTCCTACTTCCCCTCATTTTCAGTTACACATTCCTTCTCATTCCCCTCATTTCAGCTTCATTTTAGCATTTTCCAGAACTCCTTATGCAACCGCACCGTTATTTACACACACACTTACCTCACTTCCCCATCACTTATTGCCCCTAACTTTCCATTCACCTGTCTAATAATTCCTTTCATACCTCATCCTTCCCCTACCCTTATTTCTCCTAATTTCCATTCCCACATTCTCTCTCATTTCTCTCACATTTTTTTCCTTAGTTTCTTATAATTTCCCCTACTTCCTCTCCCCCCATTTTCCAGTATTTCTTCTACTTCTCCCGCACTCATTTACATCCAATTGCCTGACTTTCCTTTCCTGTACCCACTTACCTTATTTTTCTACATTCTTTGTCCTTTCCGTGCCCTTATTTTACTTCAATTCCCCTGATTCCCCTCTCGGTAATTTGCCTCATTTCCCTCACTTCTCTTCCTTCACTTGTCCTCACTTTCCCTAACTTTTCCTAATTTTTCTCCACTCACTTGCCATAATTCCCTCCTATAATTTCCCCTCCCAGGAAAAAGTATGACGGACGGATGAACACCGGACTGAAACTATAAGAGTTTTTTCCCGGGACAACGAGGCTCTTTAAGGAAGCTGTAAACGAAGTAAAATTTAACTGAAAGAACTTTCCTACAGGTGAAATGTTTAACAATGGGATCGCTAACTACAAATTTTAGTTGCGTTTTGTAATTTTTTACATTCTCATCAGAGAAGGTATTAGATATGTGTGAAATTTGACCCCCCCCCCTAGTTTTGGTCAAATGTTCACGTTTTGAGACCCTCTAAAACCGAAAAACAGGTTTTTACGCATGTGTCTGTCTGTATGTCTCTATGTCTGTATGTCTGTCTGTCTGTGAAAACGATAACTTTCGAAAAAATGAATCTATTAGACTGCTCTTTGGCACACTCGTTTAGTGTCCTAAACTAAAGATCAAGTTCGTTAGCCAGCCATTTCGAATAAAAATTCAAAAAGTGGGCACATTTTGAATATTTTTGAGACCACTTTTTTAAAAATTTTCAAAATTCTCTGTACGGTTATTCATAGTATTCAAAAAGTTAAACAATTTATTTTAATGAATTTTTTCGAAAAATCAAAAATTACCAGAGTTAGAGCATTTTCAAAATCCAAAGAAACAAATTAAAATGAACATTTTAAGCCAAACAACGCATGATACGAAAAAAATGAAGAGAAAAAAAACCTTACTTGTTAAAAGCCCTACAAGATTACGATAACAATTTTATTAATTTGGTCGAAAAGTTAAAAACTCCAAATTTAATCGTACCAAAAATTTTTGGAACCACATTTTTTCAAGATTCAAAAATTGTATGTTCGGTTGTTCATAGTGCTCAGAAACTTAAACAATTTATCCCCATGGCTTTTTTCTATAAAAAGAAAATGATCAGGGTTAGAGCATTTTCAAAATCCAAAATAACAAACTAGAATGAACATTTTAAGCCAAATAACGCATGATATCACAAAAGCCAAAAGAAAAAAAACTTTGCTTTTTGAAATCCTTACAGGACTACGATAACAACTTTTTTAATTTAGTCGAAAAGTTGAACATTCCAAATTTTGTCGTACCAAAAATAATGAAAAATTAAAAAATTCCATTTTTTGGTCAAACTATGCAGGATACGGAAAAAATAAAAAACCTCAAATTTCGCGCCCTGGGAAGAACTACAAATTTATAATGAATCACTTTTCTACATAAGCTACAAAAAAATGAGAGAAAAATTGTTCATCCAAAAAAGAGCTATAATTTTTTATAGGACACGTAGTTTTTGCTTTAGTCGTAAAAAATAACATTCAAAATGAAAATATTACATTTGTTTGAAAAAACGACACAAGGTACGAACTTAAATTATCAGACAAAAGTTGTTCGCCTAAAAAGATCTATAAATTTATTATTAATCATTTTTTTACTGGATAAAATAAGAATTAGTATGATTCAATTTTTATGCATATTATGAATTGTAATGATATACATTTATTGAAATGATACATGTTCCAGAGCAACTTAGAATACAATTTAAAGCAAAAATAAGAAACAAATACAAAAATAATCATGATAAATACAATTTGCTTTTTATTTTGCAATTTTTTAATAAGTAATCCCAGACAGAGTTACATAAGAATATATTATAATTGATACAAAAGTGTTATGTATAATGTAGAAAAGTTTACATGTTGGATGAAATCGAGTGTGAAGCACGAGATACGTGATGAGAATGTGTTCGTTAAAGCCAAAAGAGCTTTAACAAAAGAGAGTTCAAAATTACAAAATTACAGTTGTCGGTCCGTTCACCTTTGATTTTTAAAGGTCTGTGCCCGAATGTGGAAGAAATGCAAAGCCCAAGTGCGGAGAGCGATTGCCATCAGCCGCATGCCGTAGGTGCGCTCAAACTCTCTTTTAACGAAAGAGAATTCACAATTACAAAATTACAGTGGTGGATGTTTTGAGTCTTAATTTTAAAATGTTTGCGTAAGAATGTGCGAAAATATAAACACCGAGCGCGTAGCGCGAGGTAAATATATAATCGAGCGCGAAGCGCAAGATAAATACAACATCGAGCGCGAAGCGCGAGAACCAACAGTTGCGCGCCATTATGTTTTCTCTAATGAGTCACTGTTCTATTTCAAAATTCTGATAAAAAATACTTTTTTTTAAACCTCTTTTATACTTTAAACTTTAAATATAATGAATAATCAATGAAAATAATTAGTCAAATTTTTGAAAACAATTTTGTTTCAGAAAAACTGGTTAAAGTTATATAAAGTCAGTTTTCAGTGAAAAAAGGCATTCCAAAGTTATTATTAGCAGAACTTTTTTAAATTATTCGAGGAGATTATATTTATAAACATCTTTATGAATGAAAAAAATAATTTAAAAAATTGTAAGCAGGGAGAGTTGAACACGCAACCTTTTGACCAAGAAGCAGTAGCGCCACTGACTAAGCTGCCAGCTAACTCTACATAACGTGTATCGAATATTTCGGATTTTTTCAAAAGCCCTAAAACGCGTATATTACTGCTTTAGCAAATTAATTCTTAGGCAATAAGTTTTCATCAACATAATTTTAAATCGATACTAAAATTTACAAAGTTTTAAACAGTTTGATGAAAAAAATATTTAAATTCTTTTAAATTCAGATAAACAGAATTTCGAGAAAAGAGAAATTAAGGTTTGCGAGTATCGTAAACTAGCGTGTTATCTTTTCTCCACCAGCAAAAAAAACTCACTATGCAGCAAAAGAGCGAATATATTCTAATCTAGAAATAAAAAAGTCAGTTCCTGCTACACAGAGGAATTTTCAGGAAAAATATGAAACATAAAAATATGCTGCTTTACAAAAAGCGAAACGAATAGTAGCCAAAATAATTATTTTAACGAAACATTTTTTTTGGAAAAGAATTTTTGAGTAGGAATATATTTTGCGACAAATAAATACCAGAATGATTCAAAACGGGAAATTTTCTAATATTTTATAAATTTCAATTTCAAAATGACGACTTTTAATTCAAAAATGATTCTTTATAATAACAACAACAATTATGTTTGCGAATTTTTAACTAAATTTGTTAAAAGAGAAATATTAAAATCAACTTTAATTAAAAACAGTTTTAATAAAATATAGATTTTTAACATTTTTAACAAAAAATTTAGAAACTTTTTAACAATTTTGAAGTTTCCAAGAGAATAAGAAAGTTTTGTTGATATTTAGGGATAATATTAAATGATATTTTATTTCACAAAATTTATTTTAAAAGAATATTCAAAAAGACTTAAAAACATTCCAGAAGATTTCCAAAATTTTCAGAAAAAAATCGGGAAGATTTTAACACGATTTTTTTTTAATTTGTACTTTTTTGAAAATTGTAGGAAAAATTTAAATAATTCAAGATTACATGCCGAATTTTTTTAAATTGAAAAATAATTCAAAATTTAAGAAAGTATCAAAACACTTAAAGCAAAATACCGATTTTTAAGGATTGCAAAATAAAAATTTTGTATGATTCCTGGGAATATGCAAAGTGATTCTATTTTTTTAATTTTAAGAGAATGCTAAAAAAGTTAACATCAGGAAAGATTTGTAGCATTGCGTAAAACTTGAATTTTGCAATTCGGCTTTTAATTTTTTTAAATTACTTTCAAATCATTTAGATTCTTTTTTGAAAATTTTCGAAATAATATTGAATATTCTTCTTGAATTAATTTTTCAAACAACAAATGTTTGTTGGCTTTTTAAGGAAGTTTGATAATATTGTTTTTATTTATTTGAAATCTTTTGAAATGCTTAACAATTTTTTTTATACATTTTGTGTTTGAAGTGTTCAGAAATCGACATTGTGTTGTAATTGTTTTGAAACCTTTTCACCTTTGAAATTAATTTTAAACCTTTTCAATACTACTAAATATATTTTTAACTTACTCGATTATTACGAACCAGTAATTTTTACAATAAAAAAAAACATACATAATTCATCATCCAAAACTTAAATAATTAAAATATTAATATCTAAATAATAATTAAATTTCAAGTTAGAAAAATTAATGTTTAACCAAACAGGAGAATTTTTAGCTACAACTATGGTATTTTCAATTGAAATAAGTTAAATTTTTAGTTAAAAAATTTACTTTCAAAAAATTTAAAACACAAAGGGTAGAATTTTCAAGTAAAATTGGAAATATTTAACTGGAACAGTTGAATTTCAACTTAGACTGATGAATTTTCACCTGAAATAACGAATATTTGACTATAATAATTTTATTTTTCACCAGAAAAATTAATTTTCTACCAAGAAGAATAATTTTTACGAAAAAAGAGAAATTTCTAACTAAAAGTATGATGTATTCAACTGGAATAATAGTTTCATTTTCAGTTTATAAAAATAATTAATTTTAACCAGAAAACATCCAAAGAATAAACAAGTTTTTAATGAAGCAGATCGTTTTTCAACCCAATAATTGAGTCATTAATTAAACAATGAATCTTCAGCCAACGAAAAATTAATTTTTTACAAAAGAGTTTAACTTTTAACCAAGTAATTTTATTTTTAACTAAAAGATGAATTTTCAAATAAAATGATAATTATTCGAACGCAATACTTGAATTTTTAATTAAAAAATACCAATTTTCATTAAATTGTTGAATTTTGAACAAGAAAAAATAGTTTTTTTTTTTGAGTAAAAATGAAACAGTGAAATTTTCAAATAAAGAAAATAATTTTCAACAATAAAGATTAATTTTCAATACAAAAGGACGATATTTCCACAAGTACAAAAATTTTCAAACAAATAGTTCAATTTTTAATAGTTCAATCTTCTTCAGTTGGAAATTCAACTATTAGGTTAAAAAAGTCTATTAAAAACTAAATTATTTGGTTGAAAATTCATGTACATTGTTGAAAATTATTCTTTTTTGGTAGAAAATTAATCTTTTTAGATGAAATATAATTTTTATATTTGAAAATTAGTTTTTTAATCAAAATTAATTTTTGTAACTGAAAATTAATTAAAATTTAGTGTCGAAATTTGTTTTATAGGCGTTTAATCTTTTTGGTAAAAACTTCATCTATTTCCTTGAAATTTCCCTTCTTAGATTGAATCTTTTTTATTGAAAACTATTGTTTTTAACGAAAAACGTAACTAATTTTTTAAAAAGATTTTTGTTGTTTTAACATTTAATCTTTTTGATTGAAAATTTATCTCTTTCGTTGAACATTTCTTTTATTTAGTTAAAAATTTATTTCTCAATGTTGAAATCACTCATTCTATTTTTTGTTAAAAGGTTATCTTCTTTAATTGAAAATTCAGCTTTTTGGTTAAAAATGTAAATTATTTGATTGAAAATGCATCATTTTAGTAAAAGGTTTATTGCTTTGTTAAAAATTTAATAAATTTAGTTGAAAATGAATTTTTTACTAGAAAGGTAGGTATTTTATTTGAACTACAAAAATGATATAGCTTAGTTGAAAATTTATTTATTATATTGAGAATTCGCATTTTTTTAATCGTAAATTCAATTTTTTTAGTAGAAGTAGGTTGTACATTTAATTTGTTTTTAAAAAATTGGCATTTTCGACTTAAAAACTCAACATTTTAGATGCGATTTTTTTTCAATATTGATTGAAAAATATTTTTTGGTGGAAAATTGCGTTTTTCTTGGTTGAAAATTAATTATTTTAACTGAAAATGTAATAATAAAATGGTACGCTACACATGAACAAATAAGTGTATTAATATTGAGTATCTTAAAATATACCAAGTAATTTCAACAAAAATAAGCAGTCATTAACAATAATAAATATTAATTGCAGATAAATTATAAATAATTTTTCTAAATTGAACAAAATTATTAAAATAATAAAAACTTTAATTTTGCTACGATCAGAAGGATATTCTCGGTATTTTAAAATTCCCCGTCAATAAAATTTTTGGTAATTTTTCAGTTTCCCAGTAGGACGTCTGAAAAATCACCAAAAATAAAATTCCAGACACTGAAAAATTTCCGAATTAGAAAATACCAGAATAACAGGATTCGGGAATAGGAAAATTTCCGAAAAATAAAAATACCAAATTGGTAAATTTCCGAATATTAATATTCGCGATAACTAAAGTTTCCGAAAAATAAAAATACCTAATTGAAAATTTCTTCAATAATAAAATTCCCGGATTATGAATTTCTCGATTTGAAAAATTTCCGAATAATAAAATTCACGACAGTTTATGATATTAGCAAATTGAAAAATTCCCGAATTATAAAATTTACGAGAGTTGATCATATTACTGAATTGGAAATTTCCCGAATAATAAAATTCCCAACAGAAAATTGCCGACTTATAAATATTTGAATTGGAAAATTTGTGAAATTAAACATTTAAAATAATTTTTGTAAAAATAATATTTCATTATTGTATTTGTAATCAATAAGATATATTTATAAAAAATCTGTAATTGTAATTTGGATATTTTATAATTCGGCAATTTCTATCGGGAATTTTCCAACACGGTAATATTATAAACTATCGTAAATTTTATTATTCGGGAATTTTCCAATTCGGTAATATTATTAACTGTCGTAAATTTTATAATTCCGGTATTTTTCAATTCGCTAATATTATAAACTATCGTGAATCTTATTATTCTGGAATTTTTCAATTTGAGAAATTTATAATTCGAGAATTTTATTATTGAAGGAATTTTCAATTCGGTATTTTTGTTTTTTGGCAAGTTTATTATTAGAGAATTTCAATATTCGGAAATTTTCCACAATTTGGTATTTTTCTTTTTTGGCAATTTTATTATTCGCGAATTTTTCTATTCGGTATTTTCTAATTTGGAAATTTTTCGGTCGTCCTACTGGGAAACTGGGAAATTGCCAAAAATTTTATTTACCGGGAAAAATCGGGAATTTAATTAAAATACCGCGAATATCCTTCTGATCGTAGCAAAATTCAAGTTTTCATTATTTCAATAATTTTGGTCAATTTAAAAAAAGTTATTTCTAATTTATCTGCAATTAAAATGTGCTATTGTTCAAGAGTGCTTATTTTTGTAGAAATCAGTTGGTATATTTTAAGATACTTAATATTAAAACACTTATTTCATTATGTGTAGCGTAATAATTCATTTTCAACCAAGAAAAAGGAAATTTTCAACCAAATAAGATTTTCCAATTAATAATGAAAAAAAAAATCTTATCCAAAATGTTGAGTCTGTAAGTCAAAAAATACCAAAAATACCTATCTTTCCAGTAAAAAATTCATTTTCAACTAAATTTATTAAATTTTTAACAAAGCAGTAAACTTTTTACTAAAATGATGCATTTTCAATCGAATAATTTATATTTTTAACCAAACAGCTAAATTTTTAATTAAAGAAAATAATTTTTTAACAAAAAAAAGAATAGAGTAATTTTAACTTTGAGAAATAAGTGTTTGACTAAATAAAAGAAATGTTCAACGAAAGAGATACATTTTTAATCAAAAAAATTAAATGTTAAAGCAACAAAAATCTTTTTCAAAAAAATAGTTTTCATTAAAAAAAAAATTCAACCTAACAAGTGAAATTTCACGTAAATAAATCAATTTTTTACCAAAAGGATTAAATTCCTATCAAACAAATTTCGTCAGGAAATTTTAATTAATTTTCAGTTACAAAAATTAATTTGAAATAAAAAACAAATTTTCGAATAAATAAAATTTCATCTAAAAAGATTACTTTTCTACCAAAAAAGAATCATTTTTAACAAAATACATGAATGTTCAACAAAATGTTTTATTTTTAATGGACTTTTTAACCTGATAGTTGAATTTTCAACTGAAAAAGGTTAAACAATGAAAAATTGAATTATTTGTTTAAAAATTTATTTACTTTGAGGAAAAATCGCTTTTCTGTGTAGAAAAATAATTTTTATGGTTGAAAATCATCAGGTTGGTTCAAAATTATTTTCATCATTTCAAAAATTAACTGTTTCATTTTTAGTTAAAAAACGATTTTTTCTTGTTCGAAATTCAACAATTTGGATAAAAGTTGATATTTTTAAATTGAAAATTCAACTATTGCGTTCGACTAATTATCATTTTATTTGAAAATTCATCGTTTAGGTTGAAAATAAAATTGCTTGGTTAAAAGTTAAACTCTTTTGTCAAAAATTAATTTTTTGTTGGTTGAAGATTTATCTTTTAATTAATGGTTCATTTATTGGGTTGACAAATTATCTGCTTAATTGAAAACTTTTTTTTTCTTTAGATGATTTTTGGTTAAAAATTATTATTTTTATAAACTGAAAATGAAACTATTATTCCAGTTGAATATTTCATAATTTTACTTAGAAATTTCTCTTCTTTAGTAAAAATTAATCTTCTTCGTTAAAAATTAATTTTTCTGGTAAAAAGTATAATTATTCTAGTTAAAGATTCATTATTTCAGAAAAAAATTCAGCAGTCTAATTTAAAATTCTACTGGAATAGTTAAATATTTATAATTTAACTTGAAAATGTATCCCTTTGTGTTTTATTTTGTTGAAAGTAACATTTTAACTGGAAATTTTATTATTATGTAGATATTAATATTTTAATTATTAAAGTTTTGGTTAATAAATGATTTATGTTTTTTATAAAAATTAATTGTTTGCAATAATTATTTAAGTTTGGAATATATCTAGCAGTATTGAAAAGATTTAAAATTAATTTAAAACGTGAAAAGGTTTCAAAACATTTACAACACAATGTAGATTTTTGAAAACTTCAAACACAAAATGTATAACATTCTGTAAGCATTTTCAAAGATTTTAGATCAATAAAATTTTTCTACTAAACTTCCTTGAAAGGCCAAAAAACATTATTTGTTTTAAAAATTAATTTAAAAAGAATATTGAATATTATTTCGAAATTTTTCAAAAAAGAATCTGAAGGATTTTAAAGTAATAAAAAAAATTAAAAGCCGTTAAACTGTCAAATTCTAAAATTTAAGTTTTACGCATTAAAAAATATAAGAATATACAGAATATATAATATATATAAAATATAAAAAATATAAATTCACTTGAATCTTTAAAATTAACTCGAATTAATGCTAAAATTCTATACAATTTTTTGTATTCGTTCTTGACAATGATAATAATCTTTCCTATTGTTAATTTTTTTAGTATTTTCTTTGAAAAAAAGAATAACTTTAAATATTCCCAGGAATCATAAGAATTTTTTTTTCAATCTTTAAAAATCGATATTTCACTTTGAGTGTTTTAATATCTTCCTGAATATCCAATTATTTATCAATTAAAAAAATTTTCTGAATGTAATCTTAAATGATTTGAAATTTTCCTAAAATGTTAAAAAAACTTTAAAATTAAAAAAAAATCGAATTGTTTCTAACAATTTGGAAATATTTTGAAATATTTAAAAAACTTGTTGAATATTCTTATTCAATATAAATTTGATGAAATAAAATTTCATTCAAAAATTTTCCATAAATCTCAAGAAAACTTTCCTATTCTCTCGAAAACTACAAAATTGTTAAATAGTTGCTACATTTTTTGTTAAAGCTTTACATTTTGTTAACACTGTTTTTAATTAATGTTGATTTCAATATTTCATTTTTTTAAATTTTAGTTAAAAATTCATGAACACAGTTGTTGTTGTTATTATTAAAGAATTATTTACAATTCAAATTTTGATTTTTAAAAATAAATTTTTAAACTAAAATTTGTCATATTGAAATTGCAAGTCATAAAATTTTATAAAATTGACCATTTGGAATAATTCTGGTATTAGTCACAAAATACATTCCTACTCAAAAATTCCAACACGGTAATATTATAAACAATCATCAATTTTATTATTCGGAAATTTTCCAATTCGATATTTTTCGGCAATTTTATTATTCTCGAACTTTATAATTTGTGAATTTTACAGTGTGGAAAATGTTTTTTTTTCTGGATTTTTCACTCATCCTTACACGGTAAAATTACTACCCTGATAATAAAAAACATTAATACTTTCCTGTAATTTCCGTTGTAAATTATTGTGTTCATTTGTAGATTCTTGTGAAAAAAAAGTTTTACTTTTTTGTACAAATTTTTCCACCAGGGAAGTTCCATAAAGCCAATTTGTAAAGATTTAACGCCCTGTAAACACTAATTTATTCACGTATTAATTTGCATAAGACACAACTGTTGCTTGAGGAAGTAACTCTGCGATTCATGTGAACAAATTTTGTAACAAGCTACAATTGCTTACAACATCAAACTCCGAAGGAGGTCCTTGACAAACTGAATCGCTCACATGTAAACTTATCTCTTCGCAAATTATGTTCCAGTAGTTGTGAGACTTTCTGGATAGTACCTTAGCACAATCTCGACTTTTCCCATTCAAGCTAGTTGGAAGCTTTATCCTTATCTGGCTGACAAAAAACCGCATCCGTTGGCTTATTTAGACGTTTCTGAATAAAGTAAGGAACCAATGCTGCGATGCATAAAAGAAAACTTGAGTTGGATTCGGAATTTAGATTTCGAGAGGATACTCAAGAAGGTTCACGACTTGGAATTTATGAAGAAAAATATCTGGCTCAAGTACACTATAAGAAATTTGAAGAGATTAATTCACGAAACTACTCCTTGATATTATTTCAGCTTTGGCACAAGAATTAATATTTCGAAACGCTTGCTTTTAAAGCAACGACAATAGCTTTAAAAGCAAGGGTCCCGAGATCTTAGTACATGGGCCAAAGATCAAGGAACAGTTCCGTGAATTAATCTCTTAAAATTTCTCGCCGTGTACATTTCCTAAATTTAACTATGTCAAAATTTACAAATTAGATACTCAATACATAGAGTACACTTCAAAATTGAGCCCTTTTTAAATTAATTTAAAAAAATTTTTTCCGCTACGAAGGCACATTCTCATCGCGCGCTAAGCGCTCGATTATGTATTTACCTCGCTCTACGCCTCAGTCTTTATATTTTAAAACATTCTTGCACAAACATTTTCAAATTAAAACTCAAAAAATACACCATTGTAATTTTGTGATTGTGAATTCTCTTTTGTTCAAGGAGCTTAGCGCTCGTCTTAGTAATTCTCCCGCATTTGCGCACAGGCCTTTTAAAATCAAAGGTCAACGGATCGACAACTGTAATTTTGTGATTGTGAACTCTCTTTTGTTAAAGCTCTTTCGGCTCTAAGGAACACAATCTCATCACGTATCTCGTGCTTCGCACTCGATTTTGTCCAAATTATCAACTTTTCTACATTATACACAACACTTTTATATCAAATATAATAAATTTTTTATATAACTTTGCCTATCTAAAAATTATTATTCATAAATTTATAGATTTTTATAGGCTTACAACTTTTTTCTGTTAACTTCAGTTCGTACCTTGTGTCGTTTTTTTTTAAATTAGATTTTTTATTTTGAATGTTACTTTTTACGACTAAAGCAAAAACGACGTGTCTTATCAAAAATCATTCATGAAAAATGTCAATGAGTTTTCGGTATTTTTCGTAAGCGTAACTTTGGTCTATTTATCTTTTTCATAGCTTGTGTCGTTTGTCAAAAAATAAACTTTTTTATTTTCATTGTTTTTTATTTAAAATTTTTTTATTATCTTGTATAGTTTGACAACAAAAATTAATTTTTTGATTTTTCATTATTTTTGGTACGATTTTTTTTTGGGTCTTGAAAATGCTCTAACACTGATAATTTTCTTTTTATAGAAAAAAGTCATAAGGATACATTTTTTGAGTTTCTGAGTACTATGAATAACGGTACATAGAATTTTTAAGTATTGAAAAAATATGGTTTCAAAATTTTGGAAAATACGCTCACTTTTTGATTTTTCATTCAAAATATCTGGTTTATGAACTCGATCTTTCTTTTCAGGCCTTAAATAAGTGTCCCAAAGGTTCGTAATAATAGTTTTTCCTGACTCATGCGGTCCCAAAACGTGAAGATTTGATGAAAACCGACAAAGTGAAATTTTACATAAAACCAATACCTTCTCATTAGGATGAGAATGTAAAAAAGAAAGAAAAGTAACGTAGCCGAAAATGAGCTCAAGAACAAACGGTTTGATGTTCTGGTTGGGCTTTAATGATTCAGTTTCAATTTGAAAATAAAAACGACAAAACGGTAAAAAAAATCCGCACTCTTCGCGAGCACATTAATTAATAATTTGGTGATTGTGAATTCTCTTTTGTTAAAGCTCCTTCGGCTCTACGAATACATTCTCATCACG
The DNA here is from genome assembly GCF_010883055.1 of Belonocnema kinseyi. Lineage (NCBI taxonomy): Eukaryota > Metazoa > Arthropoda > Insecta > Hymenoptera > Cynipidae > Belonocnema > Belonocnema kinseyi. The sequence goes on along the minus strand of NC_046666.1, from coordinate 13,577,226 downwards.
TATCTCGATTTTTGCACTCGAGTATGTCCCACAAAATGTCTATTTTTTCTATGAATTTTTAGTATCAAAGTTTAAGAAATTTAAATTAGATTAAAATCCAAATAAAAATCATATTTAATATCCAGTAATAAAATTCATGAAAACTCTTGAAAACACAAGAATCCAACCACTAAATTTGGACCACAACGAGCAAACAAAGAATGCTCCTATTGTAGTCTGAAAAAATTAAATTTTTGTAAAAAATAAAAAAGAGGAAAGAGAAATGAGAAAGCAACCAAACACATTCTCATTTTTCTTTCCTCTTTTTTATTTTTGTTCGAAATTATTATTTTTAATTTTGTCAGATTACAATAGAAGCATTTCTTGTTTATTCGTTGTAGTCCACATTTGGTCCTTCGATTCTTGTATATTATTTTAATTCGTAAAATGCATTAATATTAAAATATCGCATCGTGTTCTACATCGCAATGAAAAACAATTACATTTTAATTAGAAAATACGATTATTTTTTTACATTTTTTGGACTAAATAATTATTAAAATGCTTTAAATTTGTTTCAACAATTGAAAATTGTTTGAAAAGTTGTAGTAAATATTCAAATTTTCCATAATTACTTATTTGTATTAAAAAGACGACGGAAATGAAACTTCGAAATACTGTAAAACTGTTGAATAAAAAACTGTAATTTTTTATTTTCCATTATTTTTGTATGCTGTCAAAACTTGAATTTTTCGAAAAAATTCAAAAAGTTGTTATGATTTTCTTGAAGGGCATTCAGAAACATTTTTCATTTCACGACTTTTTTCATAGCGTGCGTTATTTGAATCAAAATTGTCATTTTCGTAAGTTTTTTGGAATCTTGTAAATGCTATAAATCTGGTAATTTTTGGTTCAATTGGTTCAAAATGGACTCAAAATATTCAGAATGCATTCCCTTTTTGAATTTTTATTCAAAATGGCTGGCTAACGAACTTCACCTTTAGTTTAGGACCCTAAAAAAATATACCCAAGGCCAATCCAATCTGTCAATTCTTTTTAAAGTTATCGTGCTAACAAATTAAAAATCTTCAGACAGAAGGACAGACACTTTCGTAAAAACCTGTTTTTCAGATTCAGGGAGTCACAAAACATAGACATTTAAAAAAAAAATATAAAGGAAAAACTACAAAGGGAAAACGAGGCTGTAGGCAAAACGAAAACAAAACTGTATTTTTGATCCCATCCCCACCCTCTGAAACGTAGAATAGTCCAAAAATTAGCACAAAAAAAGAGTGTACTCTATTAATTCTGTTCGCATTTAGAGAGAAAATTGGGAAAAAGACGAAAATAAATCAAACAAACAAAATATATTTTTATCACTACACCCCACCCACAGTGGGATGAAATACAAAAACGAGGTTCAAAATAACTTCGATATGGCAATTCTTAACCGGTTTTTGATTTTTTATTAATTCAGCATCACAGTTTCAAAAGATTTATGTGACTTGATTTTTGAATTTTTTTGTGGTTTGATATGACATTATTAAGTTTTTTTTTATAAACAAATTAACTTAACAAATAGTCCACACTACGGATTCTTTCTTTGCGAAGTAAATTTTTGCGTTAAAATTACGGATAGTACTGGGTTTACTCTGAATCATCCCAGATTACTCGGCATTACAACTGGATTATTTCGGCTTACAAGTGGATTGCAAGAGGATTACCAAAGTTGTTTACTCCTGGTCTTAAATTGAATCATTCAAAGTTTTTATATTTTAATTTGAAATATTTCAAAATCTCGTGCAATTTCACAATTTATTGAATAAAAAAATTCAAAATGAACTAATTATAAATGCGGCCTTAATAAAGAAAATTATATCAAATTGTGAAGTTTCTAGAAATAACCCTCACAAGCAACTAAGAATAATCTTGGAAATTGTATTTCAAACTTAAATTTTATTCCATTTTCTCTATCACACAAAGTAAATTTAAAATGTAGAGAAGAAGAATTTCTTCACCTGATTATCACTGACTGAAATACGAGTGTGTAACGGCCCGAAAATAATCTAAAGGACGAGCACTTGAATCTCTGGGTGGATTAAAATCGAAAGTCTACTCTCAGCTCGTTGGTAGTTTGAGGACCAACACTAGAGAAAATTAGTGAACCTTAATCCAGGAATGATTTCAAGGATGGAATTTGTTACAAACCCTCACTTTTTTTTCTAATTTGCTAGCACAGTGGGGAAAAAGTACATTTTTTTGTTCAAAATTCCATTAAGCCTACAAATATTAACTGATTTGAAAGTTTTTTTTTTATAATAAAATTCAGGAGATAATTGTTGAGGCCAACTTTGAAAACAGATCTTTAATTTTTTATAAATAAACTTATAATTAAATTTTAATTATTCAACATATAGAGTCCTAACTATTAATAACGTTATATCAATTGTTTTATTTGCTTTAGTACTTCAAATAATTGAGAAAAAAATTAATGAGCAAATTAACTTAACAGGAGAGTTCATAAACTCGTTTACTCTTTTTATAGCTATGCCGACGGTTTGAGTATCAGGACTTGACTCTTCAACGTTTTCAGTTGGGAGCAGCGCGCCAATCAGCGAGGTAATAGTGAGGTTAGCGGGTAATTGGCTATCGAAATTGCGTAAGCGCGTCAATCCCCTTCGAATCCATGTCAGAGAAAGCTGCCGGAGAGGGGGTGGCCGTCGAACTGGCGTGAGCGTGCTAATCGACTTCAAACAGATTTCTGAGTGTAAAATCGTGAATTAGTTTTTGGACTCTTGTCTTCGCTATGACGTACTTGTGTTCGTTTTGTTTTCTTTATCTCTATTATAATCGCGGAAAACGTGCATGATTAAATTTAATGTTAAAAAATAACTTTAATCATGTTTATTTTGTATTTAAAGGCACGAAAAATAAAGATTTATTGTTTATTTAAAATGTACAGAACGGTGGTGGAAAACAAAGTTAACAAAACTATTTTTTGAAACAAATTATTATTGTTTTAAACAATGTTTTCTTAGAATATTGCTAGAAAGTAGCGGTTTTTATGAATTAAAAAAAAATCAGCTTTCTTGTAGCGTTAGTTAATAATAATTAATGCAACTTAAAAAAGTATTTGTTTGAAGAATTTATTCTTGTTGCTCACTATTAGCTTTTAAATTAATATTAAAAAGTTACGGTTTTTTCGAAAATTTTCAACTGCTTTGGCTTTTAAATTATGAACAAATAATAAATGAACATCGAAGAGAAATATTTTGTTAGGAAATCGCTTTTTAGATATATATATTTTTTATTCTAAAACCCTATTTATTTACGTTTTATTTTACACTAGACTATAGCAATTAATTATTTGATTAAGACTTTTTAATTTAAAATTTGTTCCTGTCAACAAAAGAGCAAGAATAATTTATTCCGATAAATATTGAATACTATATAAAAAATTCTTTTTGTGAATGTTGATTTATAATTTGATCATAACTAGAAATTTAAAAAAAACCTTAAAGTTTCAAAAGAACCCTTATTTTTTATCATTTTTCCAGAACAGTATTACCATGTGTAACGAATTGTTAAAGCAATTCCTTCTGTTAACTTTAATCGATTATCGCCTGGCTCTTACTAAAAAAAAAAATTAAGAAATCTTGCGACTTTGTAACTCTCTTCTTAGAGAAAAACTCCATAAACAATAATAATTTGCTTGAATATTAAATTATCGGTAAAAATTGTTGTAGAAACAATTTGTCATAAAATAAATCGCAAAAAAAATTAGCGTCAAAAATTTTTATTTGTGATAAGCTCTAGAGACTCATGGAATATTCTAGAAACCTTTGAGATAGGCTCTAGAATTTCTCAGAGAAGATTCTGGAAGCCTTCGCAGTAGACTCAGGAGGCTATCGTGGTAGGCGCTGGAGACTATCATGAAAGGTTCTGGAATCTCTCGTGGGATGTTCTGGATGTTCTCTTAAAAGGCTCTAGAGAATCTTATGGGATCTTCTAGAAGCCCTAGTGATAAGTTCTGGATTCTCTTATACGATGTTCTAGAAGACCTTGTATATAATTTCTGTAGGCAAACATGGGATGTTCTAGAAGCCCTTGTGCTTAGCTCTGAAGACACTCATGGGATGGTCCAAAAGCATTTGTGATATGCTCTAGAAACTCATGGAATGTTCTAGAAGCCTTTGAGATAGGCTCTAGAATTTCTCCGAGAAGATTCTGGAAGCCTTCGCAGTAGACTCAGGAGGCTATCGTGGTAGGCGCTGGAGACTATCATGAAAGGTTCTGGAATCTCTCGTGGGATGTTCTGGATGTTCTCTTAAAGGGCTCTAGAGAATCTTATGGGATGTTCTAGAAGGTCTTGTGATAAGCTCTGGATTCTCTTATACGATGTTCTAGAAGACCTCGTATATAATTTCTGTAGGCAAACATGGGATGTTCTAGAAGCCTTATAGAGGGTTTCGTTGGGACTCTGGACACTCTTATGGGATCTTCTAGAAGGTCTTGTGATAAGCTCTAGAGACTTTTTATGGGATGTTCTAGAAGCCCTGTAGAGGCTTTCGTTGGGACTCTGGAGGATCACGTTTGAGACTTTTGAGGTGCTCGTGTAGATCTAGCAGGCGACCTCTTTTTATAATACATATCTATAGTACGAAAGAAACCAAAAAAGTTACATTCAGAAACAGAAGCGATAACTAGTTCCTTTCAAAAAGCAATTAACCTACCACTGACCCTCACCCCCAAAAATGCAAATATCTCGGAAACTAAACCCCAACAACTGGACCTTTTCCTCTCCGGTATCTACATATTCTACATAAAATGTTTAAAACATTTTAAGGAGGGTATACACGTGCAATGAGGATTGTGAGAATAAAATACTGACCTGAACGTTACTGGACTAAAATAATTTAACGTAGAAATGAAGTGGCTGGCCAGGACAGGAGCGTCGGACTATAGTTAGGAAACTCGATGGTACGTAGAATGTCTCCGAGCATTGAATCAGACTTGTGCAGATTAGGTACTAGCTACCAGACTAGCTATGTACAATCTTCTCTAATGGATAAGCGCGGTGTATCGCTTGGTCGCATTCAACCGCGCCCGTCTAAAAGGGTTTCTGTTTCTCCAGTTTCCTTGCTTCATCTCTCTAGTGGTTGATTCCCTTCTTGTTCTAGGTGGGAGAATAGACCATGCTCACCACTACAACAATGCTTATCGCGCCTTGGACGAAACTCTAGCCCTGGAGGAATCTGTCAAGGCAGTCCTGGACGAAGTTGATCTCTCAGAGACTCTCCTAATTGTCACTGCTGATCATTCCCATGTTCTTACTCTCGGCGGACTTGCTACACATCGTGGGAATCCAATTTTCGGTGAGTCATTATCTTTTCTGGATTTTTTTTTGTTGCTTAAATTCTCATGCAGAATATTTTATTTCTGAAACAAAGAGGATGTCATTTGTAACTTTTTCGGGAAGTGAGATAAACCAGGAATCCGTTACCAAATATTATTCCAAGTCATTAAAATTAAATTCTTATATCTGAGAAATGTTCATTTTTAATACTTACTTATACAAATAAAGAATTTGAAGCATAACGAATCTTCTGAATTTAAAGTATTTTAATTTAATTATTGAAAAATAGATTTTTCTGCACAATTTATTAATAAAAGTTTATTTATAAAACGAAGTGAAAAAATAAGTCATTCAGTTTTTAAATGAAAAATTTAATATTTTAGATACTGTTCAGTTTTTCTCGCGTGGTGCTGAATTTTATAAATATAAAATTATTGCCTATTGAAAGAATGTTTCAAAGTAAGTGATTTTATAACTTTCTCTATCTTTACAACTTTTTCAAAGAACAAACATAAATTTTTAAACCAGAATTATATAGTTCAATTTTAGCCGAAAAAGATGAATTTTCAGTTAACAAAATTAATTTTCGAGTAGAAAGATAATTTTTCTACAAATTACATACATTTTTAAAAGTTTCAACTAAAAAAGGTTAATTTTTAATCAGACAAATATGTTTTTAAACCAAATTGTAGAACTTTTAAATAACAAATATAAGTACTTAACAAAAACTGGAATATTTAAATTTACTGTAAAAAAATTTTCATGTAACAAAATGAAGTCCTAACAAATTATTACAATTTTCAACGGAAACAAATGAATTTTTTTTAACTAAACCAATGTATTTTCAAAGAAATAGTTTTCTAACAAAATAACGAATTTTCAGCTGTAAAAAATTATTTTTCAAACAACAATATGATACTTCAACTAAGAATAAAATAGTTTAATATTCTGTTAATAAATTAATCTTCCATCAATAACAAGGCAAAAAAAGAATTTTCAACAAATTCGGTAAATTCTCAAAAATTTTCAAACAATAATAATATTTTACCAACAAATTGATAGTTTAATACAATATATAAACTATCAACCATATAGTTGAATTTTTACCAGAAAAGATACATTTTTAATATGAAAAAAATTTGCATCCTAAAAAGTTAATAATAAAAAAAATTCAATAAACTTTTTAATTTTTAACGAAAAAAAGAAATTTCTTACTCAAGTCAAAATTTTTAAATAAAAAAAGGGAATTCTCTAAAAAAAATCGGTAAGTTTTCACACGTTTTCAAAAAAGAATAATGATATTTTACTAATGAATCTCGTACAAACAAAGAAAGAATTCTTTAGCAAAAATTCAAATTTTCAATTTAAAAAAATGAGTACAGTTTTAACTGAAAGCATATATTTAATTTTTCAGGTTGAAAACTTAATTTTGAACAAAACAAAACTTCAACCAAATAGTTGAATGGTTAATCAAGATAGATGAGTTTACAACCACAAATGAAATATTAAAATTTTTTAAAATTAATTTTTGAATGAAAATACTAATTTTCATAAAAATAGTTCAATTGTTCACTACAAAGGTGAATCTTCAACAAAAAAATAAATTTAAAAAAAAATAGGTTCTAAATCTCATGTCAATGTTAAATCAACTAAAAAGGACGAATTTTTAATGAATTTTTGAAATAAAAAACATAAATTTTAACCAAAAATAAAATATATAATTTTTCATTTAGATTTTTAACCAAAAAAGATTTCGTTTGTTAATCAGAAAAGTTAAGGAAAGAAATTAACGAAATTGATGAAGAGAAGCTGACCGTTTATAATAATCTATAAAATCTATTTCTAAAAAATCGGTAACATTATAAATAATTTTAAAATATTGCAGAAAAAGCTGAAAATTCTAGAATGTTTGCTTATAATCTATCAAATCTATTTCTGGAAATTGTGGAAAATTTCAAAATATTTGTGATATTGAAGAAAATTCTCAAAATTCTGTAATTTTTTCTGGTAACCGATCAAATCTATTTCAGAAAATTAAGAAATATTGACAAATATTTGTAATGTTGCAGAAAATCCTAAACATTGTTATTTTTTTAAAATAATAATCTATAAAATAAATATTTCTTACAATTGTGGTACACTTTAAAATATTTGGAATATTGAAGAAAATGCTCTACATTCTGCAATGTTTTACAATAATGTATCAAATCTATTTCTAAAAATTGCATAATATTAGAAATGATGTGAAATATTGCAGAAAATACAGAAAACATTTTTAAATGTTTTATAATAATCGATAAAATCTAATTCTGAAAATTGTGGAAAATTATACATAATTTAAAATTTCACAGAAAATCCAGGAAATAGTTTATAAATTCCATTTCTGAACATTGTTAAAAATTATAAATAATTATAAATATTGTATAAAATGATGAACATTCTGCAATTTTTTGTAATAATAATTTATCAAATCTAATTCGAAATATTTTTTTAAATTTCAAAATATTTGGAATATTACAAAAGATATTGAACATTCTGCATTTTTTTATAATAATCTATAAAATCTATTTCTTAAAATTCTTCAACATTATAAAAAACATCTATTGCGAAAAATCGAGGAAACGTTTAGAAATTTTTAAGAATAATTTGTACAATTTATTGCTAAAAATTATGGAACATTTTTAAATATTCAGAATATTGCAAAAAGTATTAAACATTCTACAATTATTTGTAATAATATATAAAACATATTTCTTAAAATTTGTGAAATATTACAAATAAATCGAAATTTTGCTGAAAACTAAGAAATTTGAGATATTCAAAAAATAAAGAATATTCTAAAATCGTAAAATAATATAGAATATAACGAATGTTCTACAATGTTTTGAATCAATAAATGAAATATATTTTTGACGATTCTGGAACTTTCTAAAACATTTTAAATATTGTTCAGAGTCGAAAATATTTGCATTATAAAAACAAATTCAGGATATTTCAGATTTTTTTTTAGAAATCTAGAAAATTCCGGAATATTTTAGGAAAATTATAAAGTATTCTCTAATTTTTGTCAGAGAAGGCTGGTGGTGGTTCGCAATATATTGGATTTCCAATTTTTCCAATTTCGCAACGTGAAAAATTAATCATTCACAGATATTATTTCCCTCCTTGGAAGTACTTCACGGTACTGAATTTTATGAGATATTTTGTGAACCGTAAACTTATATATCTGTAAATGACCGACGACTTCCTTCGGTTCCCAATATAAAATCGACAAATCGAGTTCGACCTTTTCTTCTATATCTCCTCGCAATTCAATAAGATCCAATTTCTCCAAATTTCGTGCTTATGCCTGGGTGTTAAATCGAATTACGAGTAAATGTAAAAGAGAAATTTTTTCCTACTTTAACTGAGCTTCCTGCCTTCTTATCGATCAAAACTGCTTTCCCTTGATGAATTATCTGGATACCCTCGAAACGAAAAAAAAACCTACCTGATTTGTTAGACTTGTACATTAGTGTTATTATTCGAAATCAACAAAAAATACGTAAAAACATAGAGTAACCATGTGAGTGATGTACGATACATTGTCCAAACTCAGTATTTATTCCTTTATTAGTATATGACATCACAAGTAGTTTTACATGTGATATTAGATTTAGCTCAAACAGAAAAGAAGACTGTAACACAACGAGTGATGTACGATATTTGATAAAATCAACCTTTTATAAGACTGATGGGCCGTCTGAAAAGTGATTCATAAAAGCATGAGGTTGGCGTGGTGGCAGGGTGATTCAAAAATGCTATGTAATTTTTTTTCGTATTATTATGTACAAGCTTCGTGAAATTCAACATGTAGTTCCCATAAAAAAATACATTTTTGTACATTTCACTCAGAATCGTCAAAATCAGGTGAGTAGAGTTGAAAATCAACATTTTTCTTCACAATTACTAACGAAATATGCACAAAATATTTTTTTTAATATCACCCCCACGATTCTATTTTCTGTGGACCCAAAGAACCCCATTAGTGAAAAAATGGGTTTTGCTATTTTTCCCCACTGATTATTTTTTTAAAATGCAAATTGTTTCTGATGCATAAATTCCAAACAATTTATTATTGTTTGTAGCATTTTTCTCTTATAATAGAGATAGAATGTCGCATTCTCATTGAGTATTGCTGGAAATTGCGTTTTTAAAAATTAATTATCAACTTTTTGTCTAATTTTTACTTGAGTAAGTTAATATTTGATTCTATTTAGCAAAAATAATTGTTTAAACAAACCAATATTATTCGTAGCTATCGTCTTCTATATTTACAATACTTGCGGTTTTTTCTGAAATTTTTTCCTTTTTTTCACTCTTTATTTAGTGAGGTACTAATTAATTGAAGTTAATAGAAATAGCTGTTTTAAATTTTCTGTATCGATCATATGTAATGTCAATTTTTCTTGAAGCAGTTCCTGAGATCCCTTTTTTGAAATTAATAATAACATTTATTATTTGTTGCTAACTAAAAATTCCAAGAAATCTGACAATTTCAAATAAACTTGACACATTTTATTATTACTCTAAAAAACATAGTTGTAAGCAATTACGTTTCTTAAATTTCATTAATTAATATCTCACTATAAGTGAAAAGTTGGAAAAAAGTGAAAACTCTCACTACCAAAAAAAAGGTAGTAAAAAGTGAACAAAAAGTTACAATTCAAGGTAAAACTGCAACTTTCTACCAATCATCTAAGACAAGGTATACAATAAATAATCTACAATAAATAATTATTTTCGCTACATTGAATTAATTATTAATTCACTTCAAGTGAAAAGTAGACAAAGAGTTGAAAATTAAAAAAACGCCACTTTCTAGCATTATCCAAATTGAATATTAATAATGATAATAAATTCTTTACAGGTTATTATTATAAATAATAAGCGATTTAGCAATTATGTTTGTTAAAATTATATAAGTATTGACTCACTCTAATTGAAAATTGGATAAAAGGTGGATAATCTTTGAGAAAACTGCCACTTTCCAACTCTTTTCCAAGAGAAAATTTGTAGAAAACAGTGATATATATTTCAAAACATGCAGTTTTCAATTTAAAATAATATTTCATATATTAAAAACAATTTTCACTTAAAAAGTGTAAAAAATCATGATTAGCACCAAAAACTTGCAAAAGCTATTTTTTACTTAGGGGGGTTTTCGGGACACTATAATAAAGACTTATGATGGAGGTATTCAAAAAATAGTAATTTTTCCGTGTTTTATAGCTAACTGTTAACATTCGAAGAAAAATTTTTAAGGAATTTTTTGGCCACCCTATTCTGCAAGCTTCAAGAAATTTGAAAAGTGTTTCCCACAAGAAAAAATACGTTTTTATCATTTTATTCAGAATCCTTAACATTGACTGAATCTTGTTAAGACTCAACATTTGGCTTTACAATTCGCCATGCAATACAAATCAAAAATTACTTTTTGATTAGCACAATAAAAAGACATGTGTGACACTCTGAGTGATGTACGATATCTTATTAGAAATCTGCCTTTTATAAGACTGCAAAGCCGTCTGAAAAATAATTCGTGAAAAGGTACGGCTGACATGGCAGTAGGGTGGTCCAAAAATGCATTGGATTTTTTTTGTGGTATTTTTATGTACAAGTCCGGTGAAGTTCAACACGTAGTTCCTATAAGAAAAAAATACGTTTTCGCAAATTTTATTCAGAATCGTCAAAATTAGGTGAATCGACTTGAAACTCAACATTTCTCTTCACAATCAGTCCTAAAATACGTATGAAATATTACTTTTTGAATAGCACCCCCATAACTTTGTTTTATATAGTCCGAAAAAAACACCATAAGTGGAAAATTGGGTTTTACGAGTTTATGGCGCTAATTCCGATTTTTTGCGGTCTTGCAAATACACGCTCTTTTATAAAAAATTTAAAAACAATTTATCATTGTTCTTATCAATTTTCTCTTAGAAAAAAGTAATTGTTTAAGCATTTGATTATTATTTATAATAATATCGTTTGAGAATAATTCCAGAAGTTTGCAGTTTATTTAAAAATTTCCCACTTTTTGTTCACTTTTCAAATGAAGTGAGGTAATAATTATTTGAAAGTAACAAAAATAATCGTTTGTATAATTTATTATTATTTTTAAGAATATTCTCTTAAAATAATTTTTGGCTTTTTAACAAACGAAATGCATTCTAAACTTGAATGATGACTCTTGAACTGGAATATTTAAATTCTTAGTTTTAAAACCAAATATTTTTCTGCCAATTATCGAGGAAGAAGAATTTTTCACTTGAAAGAGAAAATAATTTCACCAAATTGTTAATTTTTTTATTCCAAAAGGAGAATTTTTTATACAATGGTTGAATTTCCAACCCGAAAATTTAAATTTTTAACAAGACAGATAATTTTCAACCAAATATTTAAATTTTCAACCTAAAAAAGTCGAATTTTCAACAAAAGCGTTAACTTTTCATGATAAAAGAATTATTTTCGTACAAAATTGATAAATTTTCGACAAAATAATTATTTTTTCGAAAAGCAGTTCAATTTTTAACCAACAGAAAGAAATACTCACCAAAAAATACAATATTAGACTTTTGAACCAAAATGAATGAAGTTTTAATCAAAGAGAGAAATTTTCAACTAAAATGGTGAATATGGCACTGGAATAGTTAAATTTTTAGTTTAAGAGTGATATTACTGCTAGAACAAATTATTTTCAATTAAATAGTTCAATTTCCAACCAAAAGGATAAATCTTTAATAAAATAAAGTAAAAATAATAGAATTATTAATAAAAGTTTTAATAAAAACATATCATAAATAAAATTCAACGGTTAGGGTAAAAATTAATTTTTTTAGTTGAAAATTTAACTATTTTGTTTAAAATTCGCTCATTCAAATGTTCGCATCTGTTTGTTTGAAAATTTTATTATTTGTTTGAAATTTTAATTTTTTCGTTATAAATTTAGTCTTTTTAGTCGAAAATTAAAGAAAAATTTGTAGAAATTATTCTCTTTAAGGGCAAGTCTATGGTCTTGACTATATTCAAGACGAGATTTCAGGCGATATTCGATACAAAATTTGAGACGAGATTCAAGACAAAAGAAAACAGATTTAGGGCGAGATTTAGGACGAGATTCGAGATGGGATTCGAGAATCGATTTGAGGTAAGAGTCAAGACGAGATTCGAGATAGGACTCAAGACGAGATTTGAGATAGGATTCAAGACGAGCTTCGAGACGAGATTCAAGACAAAATTCGAGACTAATCATTTTTTTATTTGGACTGAAAGAAATAAGTTTTAATTTTCAATTAGCTCGAAATATTTATTTTTTAATGAAATAGTCCCATTATGTAGTTCTAATTGTATAAAAAAATCTGCTATTTTTGTTTTTGTGTAACTTTTTATATTTGGTGTCTAATAAAACGTGGGAAAACCAATTACTCTTTTTCCAATAAAGTATGACATAAAATCAAACGTTGACAATCCTGCTGCACGTTCGTAACTTATTACCACTTTTCCTCATTTTTCTCTGCAGTATAACTTTATGACATCTGCGAGTTATTTTTACTTCCATGAAATAAACCGTACTCAAAAATATAAAATAATTTGATTGATTGAAATTTCAATTACTTGTTGAAACCACTTTGTTAAAAATTAATTTTTTTGTTTGAAAATTGAAATATTTTGGTCGAAATTCGTTTTTTTTTCAAATAAAAATTAATTTTGAATACCGATTTTAGTTCAAGTGTTAAATATGTGTTTGAACATTTATCTTTTTTGGTTAAAATTCCAAATATTTGGTTATAAAATTTATTTACTTTGTTACAAAAATCGTTCTTAATGATGGAAAATTAATCTTCTTGGTTAAAAATACTATTTTTCAAACTTTAACTACCTTGTTAAAAATTTCTTTCTTTAATTCGACAATTAACTTCTTAAACTGAAAATCTTACTGTTTTATTTTTCATCAAAAAAATTGAACTTTTTAGTTGAAAATTCAACTATTTTATTAAAAATTGAACTGTTTGATAGGAAATCCAAGTATTTGGTCAAAATTTTTACCTTTTTGATGAAAAATTACTCATAAGAGTTGAACATTCTTTTTTTTAAATTTATTTTTTCTGGTCGAAATTTTACCTTTTTGCTAAAAGTACGAATTTCTAGTTAAAATTCAATTTTTTTTTCTTAAGCATCCAAATATTGAGTTAAAAATTCTTCTCTTATTTTGCAAATCTATCTAATTTTTTTTTAACATTTTTTTTTGTTTGGAAAGTACATTTTGGATCTGAAAATTTAACTATTTCATTTTAAATGAAAAATTTATATTTTAGTCAAAAATTCAGTTATTACATAAAAAATTCAATTATTTAGTGAAAAATCGGTCAGAAATATAATAGATTTAAAGTTGAACTACTTTCTTGCAAATTTATTTTTATGGTTGAAAATGCATTACCCTAGTTAAAAAGTCATCTTTTTAATTAAAAAATTAATTCTTTTTTGTAACATTTTATTTTTTGATCGAAATGAATTTTTTTTAACTAAAAATAAACTACTTAGGTTAAAAAATAATTCTTTTATTTAGAAATTCATGTCTTCGTTTAAAATTCCCAACTATTGTCGAATAAAACTTTATATTTGTTTATCAAAATCACTACTGCCACTACACTACATATTCGGATAAGAATTTTTCACCGTCACTTAAAACTTTTAGTACTTTTTGAAAATTCTATTATTTTCATGAAATTCTTTTTTGAATGAAAAATGATTCTTTTTCAATATAGCAACTATTTTATTCAAAATTGAACTATTTTCTTTAAAATTGATTGGTTTTAGCTGAAAATTTAACTTTTATACTTAATAAATATCTCTCGACAGAAAATTTATTTATAACGTTGTTTACTCAATAAATTATTATTGAAATTTAAAAACTTTAATCGCTTACAAACTTATAGATTCTATTTGATTTGAGAAAACTTCCAGTAGCTAAAAGTGAATTGGGAATTCAAATCAATAATCATCAATTTCCGTTATATTTATTCATGGAAAGGGAAATGAGGAAATCGCCATTTCAAAAATCGTTTATAGAGTTCTCTTGAGATTTTATCGAGATTCAATTCACTCTTATAGAAAATCCATTTAAGCCGAGAAAAATATAAACCTTGCAATATAATAATAATTTATCTGTTTATTTTAAAAAAATTTTATTATTAAAAAAACTCTTTAACATAACACTCATTAGAATAACACTCGCTAAAATAACACTCATTAAAATAAAATTCCTTAGAATAACATTTATCCATTAACACTCATTAAAATGACACTCATTAAAATAAAAATCATTTAAAAGAATATGAAAATAATGATATGCGAAATTCAGGAGTGTACTCACGCTGAACCAACTTTAATTTTTCGTTCCTTCTATATGAGATTTTTCGATTGATTATGGTAGTTTATAATCCGACAGACATTTTAAGACCAAAAGAATTCTAACAATCTTTTGTCAAAAAAGTAGATTTTTATATTTAAAATATTTTAAAAAATAAGAAAAAGACTAAAAAATTTATTTGCAAGTAATTAAAAATATTGTTTAAGTCCCGTTGCACTACGGTTAAAACTTATTGTACTATGGCTTTTTATTTTAAGGCCCCAGACGACTCTACTACTTTAAAATTTTTTTAAATAACTGATTTTTAACAAAAGAGTTGAATTTTGAACGAATTTTCAACAAAATAGTTAAATTTGCAACAAAAAATGAATTTCGAACCACGATTATAATAGTTCTTTTTTTATGTAGAAAAAAATGTTATCTTGAAAATGATTTAATTTTCAGCAAAATAATTAAATTTTCAATTAAATAAATGTAAACAACAATAAAATATTTAATTTTTCAGGAAAAAAATAAATTTTCAACTAAAAAAAGCAAGAATTTAAAAAAATAGTTTAATTTTTAACCAAATTTTAACCCAAATTAAAGCAGTTAAATTTTCAATAAAAAATAGTGTTTCAAATAAAAAAAGGAATTTTAAACAAATTAGTTCAATATGTAACTGAAGTAATACATTTTTTAACGAGATATCAAGAAAAACTGTGATAGTTTTTATTTCCACTAAAAAATATTTAAATAAATGAAGAAAAGTTAAATTAAAATAAAAATGCGCGAATTTTCCACTTATAAAATTATAATTGAAATATTTTAAAAAACGATTTTTCCACAAAATAGTTGAATTCGCAATTAGGGAAATTATTTTTTTAACCAAAAATAGAACATTTCAGTTATTAGATTAAAAATTAAATTTCCCACCTGAAATAAAATCTCATTTTCAACAAAATAGTTAAATTTTCACAAAAAAAATAATAAATTTTGAACACCGAAGTTTGGTAGAACTGCTTTGAAAACCAACTTTTTTCTTGAAAATTCGTAGTTTTTATTGAAAACTAAACTATTTTTTTTAATTTAACAACTTAGTTCAAATAAAAACTAGTTATTTGAAGATTTAATTATTCTGATGAATATTTTTAATTTTATAAAAATGTATAATTTTGTTTCAAGATTAAACCATTTTCTTCAAATTTATTCTTTTTAGTGAAATTTAAATGGTTAGATAACTTTTTTAAATTAGTTGTTGAAACGGAAAATTCATCTTTTTCAGTTGAAATTTCAAATATTTCCTTGAAAAAGTTATATTTCCGGATTAAAAATTAATTTTCTTGTTGAAGATTCTTCTTATTATATAAAAATAAATTTTCTTGTAGAAAATCCTTCTTATTAGGTTTAAAGGAAACTGTTTTCCAATGCATTCAAATTTTCAGTTCGAAAACTTAAAAACTGTGTAAATAAAAATTCGTCCATTTGGGTATAAAATTAAATAATTCAAAATTATATTATTTATTTGAAAAATTAAATATTCTGCTGGAAATAATTTTTTTTCTGTTATTACCACCTAATTTTTTATATAAAAATGTAGCGCTTACATGTTTGGTTCTAAATTTTGCCTTTTAAGTCGAAAATTCCATAATGTGATAGGAAATTCCTTTTTTATTAACTCGTTTATCTGGGTACAAAATTAAACTTTTTTCATCATTTTTAGGATTTTTGTTCATCATTTTTTAGGATTTTAGTTTAAATTCTACTTTCTTGTTGAATTTAGCTTGCGAATTCCCGTGGACGTTTTCGAAAGTTCTGGATTGAAAATTTATTTATTTGGTTCGAAAAAATCTCTGTGATGAAAGAAAAAAAAAACAATTTTTGTTCAAAAATAAATTCTTCAATTGAAAATGAAAGTTTAATTTTTGATTAAAAATTTTTTTTAGCCTGAAAATTCAACTATTTTGGAAGGAAATTTAATTATTTTCTTGAAAGTGAAATTTAAAAAAGCATATTTTAGGTTTGAAATGCAACAGTTTTACAGAAAAGTGGACTTTCTAGATTAAAAAATATAAGAATTTATTCGAAATTTTTTCATGTCATTGAAAAATCTTTCTTAGTTTAAAATTCATCTCATTTGGTAGAAATTTAGTCTCTTTGATAAAGGAAACAAACATGTTTATTAAAACTTAATTCCTTAAATTGATAATGGAACATTTGTTTGGTAGAAAATAAATATTCTTTGTTATAAAATAATTTCTTTGTATAAAAAATAAACTAAATCGTGGAAAGTTGAACTCTTTTGTTTAAAATTAATTTTTCTGTTTGAAGATTCATTACTTTAGTTGAAAATTCATCTCTTTGTTTGAAAATTTGTTTTTTGTTTGTTGAAAATTTATCTTTTTAAATTGAATATTTAACAATCATCTTCTTATATTGAAAATTATTTATCTATTTAATTGAGAATTAAGCTTTGCTTAATTATCTTTTTCGTTCAAATCAGCTGGCTGGTAATTTTTTTAATTCGTTTTTTCAACTGCAAATTTTTAGGTCTTATTTTTTCATAAAATTCTTTCCTTCTTGTTTGGTAATTCAACTAAACGTTTAAAAATTCTTTTTCATTTATAAAATTAATCTTCTTGATTAAAAACTAGGCTTTTTGATGAAAACCTCAACTATTAATTTAAAAGTTTATTAATTTTTTGGAAATTCAACTATTTTGATAAAGTCACATTTTTTCAACAAAAATTAAATTGTTTTATTGAAAAATCGTCCTTTTGGTTTAAATATTCATCCTTTTCTAATAAAAATTCATTTATCTTTTAAATGCATTTTAGAACATTCCTCCTTTTGGATTGAAAATTCAACTACTAAATTTTTTTGGTGTCATATTGGTTCCTTAATATAATAAAGGAGGAAAATGAAATTTTGTAATTTAAAAAGAAGAAAATTGCATTTGAAACGATATATTTTCTGTTAACTCAAGTCTTTAGTAACATTTCCAATATCAGATCAGAAGTTCTTTGATCCACATGATGTAGCCTCTGGAGGTAGGTAGAAGACGCTAGAACGATAAGTAAGGTAAAGTAGATAAGGTCGAATGGAGTCAGACTGCAAGTTCCTTTCCAGCTAATCAAGCGAAGATCTCAGTAGAAAATGGCGCGTAAAGTCAGACAGAGAAGCATGCGTGCCGAATGATAAATTCTCTTCTTATCTTCTTAAGCAGTACAGAAATATTTCTTTACTGAAAAAAAATAATTTTATTTGATCCGAAAAGGTACCACAAAAAGCACTTAATTTAATCTTTTTATTTAATCTTCTCAAAATCCAAAAAATTGAGATTGTTTTCTAATGAAACTTGGGTTCGGCTTGTTATAATTTTACTGAATTTTCATTCGAGAATGTCGCAAAAATAAGGAAAAATTTTTACCGAAACAAACATTTTCTGAAGAAAATAAAAATGACAGACATAGTAATTAACAGCGTGTTCTAATTTCAAAAAATTAAATTTATTAACAAATACCCTATAACAAATAAAAAACTATTCTAATAGAAAAAACTACAATTAAATTTTTTTTTTTGAAATTTGAAAATTTGGCAATTTGCTATATTTGGGAATTTCTAAAATCGGCAATTCACGATTTTTGAAAGTTTTGAAATTTGGGTTTGAAATTTTCGGCAATAAAAATTTTCTTTAGTTTTCTTTTCTTTTTAAAAATTCAAATTTTCTTGTTAAAAATTGAACTATTCAGTTCTAAATTCATTTATTTTTGTTGAAAATTTATTATCTATATTAAAATGTAGCTGTTACATTTTTGGTTCTATTCTATCAAAAATTCGCCTTTTTACGTGAATTCAACTTTTAAAGTTATTTTTAATTAGTGTTTTAAACTAAATCTTTTTTCAATGCATACTATATCCTTGAAAATTCCATTTACTTGATTAAAACTAAACTATTGTGTTAGAAACTCGTCGGCTTGCGTAAAAAATTAAGCTTTTTTGTCAAAAAATTATACACTTGCTTGAGGTTTCAACTATTTTTATTTAAATTCGCCTTTTTTGTTAAATTCAACTAATTTATAATTTGTTTGTTTTTTTTTTGGTGAAATTGAGTTTTTTATTTGCAATTTTATTTGTTCCACATTGGCTTGAAAAATTATCTTTTCTATTTGAAAATGAAATTATTTGGTTAAAATTGAACTCTTGGGTTACATTTTGAATTTCTTCCTGAAAAATTATTTTTTTTTTTAATTATTTAATTTTAGTTGGAAATATATCTTTTTGTTTAAAAGTTTAACTTTTTTCTATGAATTTGTTCTATTTTTAATGAAAAGTGATATTAAAATTAAAAGTTTATCTATTTCGCTTGAAAATTAATGCATTTTGTGAAAATTTATCTTCTTGGGTTAAAAATACCACTGCTTAATAAGAAATTAATCTCTTTTTTGTTAAAATATTAAAAGGTACACGTTCCTTTGAAACTTTGCTCTCGTTAAAAATTAAACTAATTATTCTAAAGTTAAACTAATTTGTTTAAAATTATTTTCTGTTCGTTGAAATTCAAATATTTTGTTCTTAGTTAATTTTCTTGTTGAAAACGCAGCTTTTTACAGAAATTTCGTTTTTTTCGCTTAGTAATTTAACAATTTGGTAGAAAATTAAACTATTTGATTGAAAATGAAATTTTTGTTGAAAATTAATATTTTTTATTAATAATTAAAGTATTGTGGTAGACAATTGATCTATCAAGGAAAAAATTATACCAATTATTTGAAAATGTAACTATTCAGTTAAAAATTCATATGTTTTGGATCAAAAATACATTTTTTCACTCGAAAATTTAGCGAATACAAAAAATCGTTTATAAGTTAAAAATTCAAATAGTTGGTAGTAAATTAATGTAGTTCGTTAAAAATTCAACACTTTGGTTGAAGATTCAACAATTTTGTTACAAAAATTCTTTTTTAAGTTTAAATTCTTACATTTTTTTGTTAAAAACTTCGTCCTTTTTAATGGAAAATTAAACTATTTGTTTGCAAATTCATTTATTTTGTTGAACATTTGTCTTTTGGTAGAAAATTAATCTATTCGCCTGAAAATTCTGCTTGTAAGTGAAAAATTCCATTTCCAAATTCCCCAAAGAAGTAGGATTTAATACTAACATTTTTGAAGAAACACCCTATAGCATGTAAAAAATTATTGTAACAGAAAAAATAGAACAAAATAATTTTTTTTGGGTGCATTTAAAAATTGCCTAATGTAGTATTTTTGAAAATTCAGGTTTAAAAGTTTCAAGAACATAAATATTTTCAGCAGTTTTATTTTCTTTGATAAATCTTAAATTTCTGATTAAAAATAAAACTATTCATTTTAAAATATAACTTCTTTGCATTGTTCAACATTTTTTTTTTTAATTTTCAGGTATAATAAGACATCAATAAAAATTAACAACAATAAAAACTTCAGCAATTTATTTTTACAACATTATTTTTACGTGAAACAATCTTGTGGTTTTTTAAAACATTCTTTAACTTTTCTTTTAATTTCAGTTTATATAAAAACGATAATCACCAAACATGAACAGTCATTTTTGTTTAAACAATATTTAATACCTATTATCTTATTTCAGAATTAACTTAGAAACTTGGAGTTTTTTTGAGCTTATTCAACTTTTCCTCGAATTTTCTGACATAATGAGATAATAATTAATAAATATAATAAAAATTACAGCTCAGACAATTTATTATTGTTCATAACATACTTGTTAATAATTTTTAATAATTTCTAATAATTGTTTAAGCAATTTCTCATTTTCTATTATTAACATTTTCTAGAATTGTGCTATAAAATTGCAAATTTTTCTTAATTTTTCAACTTTTCTGATTTTCCCAACTGCAGTGTTCTACAAAAAATGATGAAAAGAAACATTGACAATTTTTTTTTCCATCAATTTTTTTCATAATTAAATTGCGTCCTACGAAGTTGCGGTTTTTCCGACTTTTTAAACTTTTCTTGTTTGTTGGCTCTTTAGTTATACAAAAATGATAATTAACAAACAATAAGCCAAATAATTGTTTAAAACATTTTTCCTATATTATTATCTTTTTTAATAATAATTTATTTAGAAACTTTTAGTTTTTTTCTAAATTTTTCAACTTTTTTCATCTCTTTAATACAAATTATTACATAAATCGATAAGAAAATCATCTGCAATATCTCCAATTTTTAAATAATTGTCGCAATCCTATTATGACCGTCCAATTGTTAAAAAATATATATATTTTAATATAATTCCTTCATTTAGTTTTAGTTGTTTAAAATTATAAAATATTTTAATACATTAAAATACAATATTTCAAAACCCTCCTTTTTTAAATGAAAATAAGCTGAAAAAGCAAGAAAATATGATTTTAAGAAAAAATCATTTTTTTGGTATGGAAAAGTTGACTTAGCACCCTTCAGTTTTATGTGCTTCAATTTCTTATTGTTTATTGTAATTCTTTTTCATTTATATGGCTATTTATTAATTCCTACCCAAATAGTCGAAAAAATTTAGAATGTAGAATAAACTTCAATTTTCTGGGTTAATTATAAAAAAAGATAATAATAGAAGGAAAGAAATTATTTAAACATTTATTGTTATAATATTTGTTTATTACTGTCCTGTATAAATAACGTGCTAAAAAAATGTCGAAAAATGTAAAAAAAAACTACAATTGTGTGCGCTAAGTTAAGAAAAGATTGTTTTGATCAATAAATAATTCATAAATAATTATGTATGGTCATTTTTATTAATTATTATCTCATTATACCTAAAAAGTTGATAAAAAGTTGAAAAACGTAAAAAAAATATTCACCGCTACATGTTTTGTCGGAATGTTTTTCTTGTTAAAAAATAAAATAATTAGTTTAAAGTTGAACTAATTTGTTTTAAAATACTTTTTTGCAATTAGAAATTTTAATAATTTGGTGTGAGTCAATTTCCTTGTTGAAAGTGTTTTTTTTTAATTCTTTTTTTTTACTTAGAAATTCAACAATTTGATAGATAATTAAACTATTTGGTTAAAAATTAACGTTTTTATTAAAAACTAATATTTTATGTTGAAAATTAAAGTACTGTGGTAGAAAATTGAACTATCTAGTGAAAAATTAAACCAATTATTTTAAAATGTAAATATTGAGTTAAAAATTGATATTTTTTAGTCTAAAATAAATCACAATTTTGTTAAAAATTCGTCTTTTTGGAGTTCAATTCATTGGCATTTCTTTGTTTTTTCTTCCAAAATAGTTTTTTAAACCAGATAAGAAATTGTTTAAACAATTATTGCTGTAATATTTGTTGATTATTCTTCTTTATAAATAACGAGCTAGAAAAATGTTAAAGAATTGAAAAAGAAAGACAATTTTCTATTCTAAGTTAAGAAAACATTGTTTCGATCAATAATTAATTGTTTGAATAATTATTTTTGGTCATTTTCATTATTCTTAAAATATTATTTAAAATTAATTTATTGCTTATTTATCAAATCATTTTTCACGTACTGTTTTTTTAATCCCTATAAAAGGATCTTATGAGGCCTGAATTAAAAAAAGTAACTAAAAATTCGTATTAAAAAAAATTGTTCTTTTTTTGCGCTATTTACAAATCCCAACATCAAGAGCTAGAAAAAAGAAGAAAATTTCCAAGGCAGTTTGAGATTACACTATTGATTCAGAAATTTACTCACTTTTTGTTTGGATTACTTTCTTCACACAAAATGTTAATAAAAAATGTAACAATTTGATTTCGCCTCTCCTAGTTTCTTCCGCAAGCGAAAACGGAAATCCACAAATTGCTATTCTAACTTTCAGGGAACTAACCGCTGAACCTTGCCGGGAATATTACAGCCCAGACTCTCGTTTCGTCAAGTTCTCCGTTCCTTGATTTGCATTCAAAGCTACTCTCGGCCACTTTCTTTCGAATCTCTTTCCCCAGACGCATTTCGAATTCACAGTGGCCAGCGAATTTTCTGGGCGTAAACTAATTCGATGGATTTCTACTTCCCTACTTCTCACACTTCCTTACTCCCCTTACCCCCACCTCTAGTCCTTTTTGTCCTCCTTTTCACCCCCTCCCATAGTTCCCCCTTCAGCCTACTATACAACCTCTCACTTTTCTACTACCTCTCATACCCAATCCGCGTCATTCTCTGCTCATCACTACCCCTACTTTTCTACTTCTTATACTTCTCATACCTTCCCTCCCCTCCCTTTAACCTACTATCCCTCTATTTATTTCAGCTTTCTCGTCCTGTCCTCCCTCTACTTCTCATTCTCACTTATCTCTTCCCAGCATCACAAACCCTGCTCATCTTTAATTTCCTACTTTGCCTTCTATCCCTTCTCTGACCTTCCCCTCCCTTTACTTTTTCTACTTGCCTTCTTCTCATAATTCCTTACTGTTTCTTCCCTTACTTCACTTTTTCAAAACGCTAAATTGAATTTAATTTTCTGGCTTTTTTCTTTATCATGAATTTATATTTTATAATGTATGTAACTTTGTAATAGGGGGGGGGGGGGGGGGGAAATTATTTAAGCGTTAAAAGAAAAAAAATCTTATTCATAATTATGTTGAACGTAAAACATACAAAATTGTAGAAATAATCGAAGCGTCCCAAATATTACCCAAAAATAAAAACTACATTTTTACGAATTATATGGTTAATTTTAAGCAATTTCTGTCATCTTATTTCATACAAATAACTAGTAATGGACAATTGAATATTAAACATAATTTTTAAAGAATTGTTAATTGTTTTAATGAATTTAACTTATTTAAACAATTATTATTTCCCAAATTTTTTAAAATAATCTATTTTCTGGATGAAATGTAATATTTGGTCATGACTTAGAGTATTTAATTTTTTTAAAACATCATGTAATTATGTAAACAATTAATTATTTTTTATTTCCAAAATTTATAAAAGTTGAGCTACAGATGTCTACTTTTTTTCTCAAATTGGTACCCTTTTCTACTTTTAAATGAATAATTACATATCTTTGAGACATTTCGTCTAATGTTTAACAAATTTCTGTTTGTTTAAGGAATTATCATTTTCACAAGAAATTTTTTTATGATTACCTTAAAAAATAATATAAAATAGAATAAATTCATTTATTTGTTGACTATAGTGTATAGGAAGAATATGTTAACTTTTTTTTAATTGTTTGAACAATTAATTTTTTTAAATATTTTCACAATCGTATTTTTCGAAATAAAAATAATATTGAATGATTTCGAGCAGTAAATGCTGTAAAATAGGGCATTTTATTAATCAAACCATTTTTATTCGTTATCCATCTATACTCAGTTTAAAAAAAATAATAATGGTAGAATTAATTACATGAAGCTTTTCGCAGAATTAGTACTCTTTAAAATCATTTAATATTATGTTTAATTAATAATATACGATTTTTTAAATATTTTCTGGGCAAAAAAAATTATTTAAAGAAATTCAGTTTGTTAGAAAAATTAAAAATAGTTAATATATACTTTCTATGCACTATACAGTCAGAAAAATAATTGTATGTGTTCCATTTTATTTTTTTCGAAAAGTTTTCGAAAGAAACGTGCCTAAGCAAATCAAGCTTTTTTTAAACAAATAGAAATTTGCTTAACATTAGAAGCAATGTAACAAAATTATGTAATTATTTAACAAAAAAGTAGCATAGGATACCAACTTCGGAAAAAAGTATACAATTTTATTTAAATAATAAGATTTTTCAAAAATTTTTTGACAAAAAATGTTTGAATAAGTTACATTTATTTAAACAATTCCAAATTGCTTACGAATTCACAGAAGAAATTCAAATTGTCCATCAGTAATTATTTGTATTTAAAAACTAGCAGAAATTTCTGAAAATCAGCAATAATACGTAAAAATGTATTTTTTTAAATAATTCTGGGGCATTTTTAGGGCCCTGTATGAAAAAAATAAGAGATTTTTACATTCTTCAAGTTTCCTTACAATGAAGGGCCACTTAAAATTTTCATTTTTGCTATTTTATAAAAACTGTCGAGAATTAACCGACTTATTAAAATTAAAAAGGTCTTTTGTAGTTTTTAAAATAATTTTAATGATGTATATAGGAGAAAAGGAACTTTTGTTCTATAAACAGAATCGAAGCATTAAGAATTTTGCATGAAATCACACCACAATGACCATGAATTGTGATTCAAAAAATGATAATTTGCTTGAAATATAAGTTTCCCCTCCTCTTCCTTCATCTCACTATTCCACTCTTTATAATTTTTATTATTTCCTCCTTTACTTCCTGTCCCTTCAATCACTTCACTTACTTCACATCCTATCTCGTAATCCTCCTCCTTAACCCTACTATATCCACTTAATTTCACTACTTTTCCCCTTTTCCACTTCCTCTAATTCCCCTGCTTCCAATAACACTTATCTCTTGCCATTATTTCATTCTCTACTCACCATTACTTCCCTTCTTCCTCTCCTATCCTTTCCAAGTCTGTCCCCACCCCTTGCTTTCCTTACTTCCTCTCCCTTTTTCTGCCTCAATTACCTACTTTTTCCTCCCTTAACGTCTCTTATCACAATTTATCTGCCCCTGCTACTTCATGTGCCCGCCGATCATTCCCCATCCATTCCTTGATCATACTATTCCTTACCTTACTTTTTTCACTGCCTTTTCACACACATCTATTTTGAGCATCCCATTCCCTACTCACCGTTTCTTCTCCACTAGCCCTCCTATTCCTTTCGCATCCTTCCCCTGGCCTTATTTTCCCTAATGCGTCAGATCTCTGTTTCTCATACTCATTCTGTTTCTCCTTCCTACACACACCTTACTTTTCCTTACCTTACGTCTCCAGTCTCACTTTCTCTACCTCCACTACTTACCCTCCCCTCCGATAATTTCACTTCCCTTCTTCGTCTCTTCTCAACATTCCATATCACACTCTCTCAAACTTCCCTACTACCTCTCCTATCCCTTACATGTACTTCTCTTTTCCTTAAATTTCCTACTTTCCTACTTTTAATACATCCGCTCCTTTCCCTCCATTTACTTAACCTAATTCCTCTCCTATCAGATATCACTTTATCGCTCCTTCCTTTATTTCCACTCCCTATCTATTCCTTCCCTACGTCCCATCCATGATAACCCCCACTTCCTACTACCCATTCCTTCCCAACACTCACTTAAAATTCTTTCTGTCAATTCCCAGGTTACCCTGCTGCCTCTCATTCTCCACTTTAACTGTCCTAACACTTCCCAATCCATAAATAAGTAAGGAGGATGGTCATCAGAACGAAACGAAAAGGGATCGATTCTTTTTTTTTATAATTTTCGTTTTTTTTCAACTTGTAAATGCGTAAGAATTTTTCAATCAAATATCATCCTCTGGCATAACCATGTAATGAAACAAATAAAAGGCTCAAAAGTGAAAAATTACAATTTAAACAAATTTTTTAAAATATTCAAAAAAATCTGTTTTCACAAAATTATTAGAAAACTATTGAAAAATTTTTGCACAAATGTGAGATACGGAAAAATTAAAAATTCGATTCGATTTATGTGAAAAAGTTACGTAAGTTCAAATAAACAGCTACACGATATAAAATTTATATTCACACGATAAATAATTAATTGGGTTAAGAAAAATTATCCGTTAAATGCATTCTATGTCTTTTTTCCACAGAATCGAATAGCGTTCATAGTTTTCCTGCATCTCGCATATTTAAAACAATTGTTTAAATAAAAATTGTTCAAACGATGTCAAAATCAAAATTTTCTTCCCTAGGTGCGGTAAAATTTTAAGGAATTTGTAAGCGCTCATTTCCCAGATTTATACGGTTCACAAACAAAATTAAGAGAAATTTTTTACGTTTTTAATTAATTAATATTTGGAGGTTTGTCGAATACCATAAAGTTTGAAATGTTAAAATTTTCCATTCAAAAAATATTTTTGTAAATTTGCGGTAGAATCGTCAATATAAGGTTATTGAATTTTACGTGCAAGGTTTTTCTTCCAATTAATAAAGAAATACAAATTAGTAATTACTTTTTTAATTGAAGCCCCATAAAGACTCTTTTAGAGGGTCCCAAAAAACCCCATAAGTTGAAAAATGAGATATCACATATTTTAGATGTTATTCTTTTTTTTGCGTTTCTGCCTAATTTCACTTTGTAATGATATTTTAAGAAGTTGTTTAAACAATTCATCATTGTTTATAGCCATCCTCTCCTAAGTAAGCCTAAAAAATTAAACGGAAAAAATAATTGTTTGGAATATATATTAAATTAATAATATATTTCATTCAATAATTAAATTTAATAATTATAAAAGAAATTTTAAATTTGTAAAATTTTTAATTATAAATGAAAAAAGTTCCAGCAATAGCGTTTAACATTTTTATAAAAAATTAATTTCATAAATAATAATTAATTATTTTAATAAATTATTTATATGAATAAATTTTAATTATTTCTTTAAATATAAGTATTTAATAATTAAATAAAATTTATAATAAATATAAAAGTTATATTTAATGAAATTTAATAAATTTTAAAATAAACTAGGATTAGATACCCTATTATTAAA
The DNA here is from genome assembly GCF_010883055.1 of Belonocnema kinseyi. Classification (NCBI taxonomy): domain Eukaryota; kingdom Metazoa; phylum Arthropoda; class Insecta; order Hymenoptera; family Cynipidae; genus Belonocnema; species Belonocnema kinseyi. Next base: position 13,549,890 of record NC_046666.1, on the reverse strand, counting down.
AAGTAAATATTTTAATATTAATATAGTAAAATTCAAGTATGAATAAATTAAATTCAAAATAAAAATGTGTGTTATTTATGTGTCGAAAAATGTGTAAAAATTCGCAAGTTTCTAATTTAATGTTAAAAAATATCATATTGGTTGTTGATTGTTATTCCAGTATAACTGAAAAGCCGAATAACAGTTGAGGAATGTAAAAAAACCAAACTTTGTAAGCTAATTTAAGTAAATAATCTTATAGACAACAATAAATTCTTTAAACAATTATTTATGTTAATTTTCACTAATAATTGTCCCATTTTACCCGAAAACTCGAGGTACTACATTTTGGAAGTTCATTATCAGAGAAGGTTGTTACAAAAAATTTTTTTCATAAAGTTGTATTAGTTTAGAATATCATTAAAAATTAATATTTTTTATACTGAAAACAAAAATCTGGTGAGAGGAAGAGCATACATTTTTTTAATTTGTACTCTATTGACCATTATCACGAATGCAATTCTATTTTGGTCTTAAAGTCTGAATTCATGTCCATTGACCAATCTAGGAATAAAATTTTTTATATACTTGACTTCAGTGAAAATCGCCCAAAGGACAAAAAAACAATTCGCAAGTTACGACCCTAAAGGTGAATCAATCGGTATTTTTTACCGAGGGTAATAAAATATTCTCATAAATTCGCAACAATAATATTCTACGAAATTATTCCTTGTGGAATAGATTCAATTTTACTACTCTCTTTCATTAATGAAAATATTTTTATTCCCAAGGGCTGTAAAACTTTTTTTCAACAAAAAAGAATTGAACTTTAACCGAAATTTATTTATTTTTTAAACTATGATTTCTTAATGAATGTTATAATCCAGTAAGCTATTTGTCACAAGAGTAAAATAATGGCAATTATTGTGTATATATTTAAACAAAATTATTTTTCCAGTTTTTTTTAATCACATGTAAAATTTGTAACTTTCAATTTCAAAAAGATAATAAACAAATTCGATTCTTTTTTTTACTTTTTTGGAGAACGAAACGTTTTTAATTTACTAATCATTTTAAAAATGTTTAATCACTCAAAATAGTTATAAAATAGGAAGACATACAGTTTTTAAATTGTATTTTGAAATTTTTAACAACTGAAAATAGAAACGTAAATAACTAAAGAATTAAAAATTTTAATAATAATTTATATTGTTCAATCAAAATGTTTAGAAGGTCTCAAAATTCAACAAGTCAATCTGTAATGATCTTTTTCTCGATTTTATACTTTTTAAATCACGTAATAATGTCAAATTTGAAGAAAAAAATTTAATTTTATTAAAAGTTCATGTAGAAATTAACCAATTAAAACATTGTTGCTCCTCCTTTCGGATAACAAACGAAAAACTAATCTTTTTACTCACAATCAAATAAAAGTATTCAAATTTAATAGTATGATGCATTTTATACTATTTATTAATTGCATAAAAAATTCTATTTTCGTATTTCATCGCAAATTATCAGCAACACTACGACAAGATAAACTAATTAGACAGAAAGAAAAATTCGAAATTCTTGATTTAATTTAATATATGTATTTATTTTAATATTAATTTCTTATTTATTTATTTTAATTTTAAAATCCATCCAAATTTTATTAAAATTTTTGTTATATAAAATTAATCTTCTTGCTGAAGAATTATTCTTATTTTCTATTTTCTTATTCTTATTTTTTAAATTTGAAGAAAATTTAGAAAATTCATGAATTATCAACCATAAAAGTTCACCTTGAAAAAAATAAATTTCTAACAATAAAATAGGTAAGCTTTTA
>NC_046666.1:13505545-13547983 GCF_010883055.1 Belonocnema kinseyi | reverse complement strand
TAAAAGCTTACCTATTTTATTGTTAGAAATTTATTTTTTTCAAGGTGAACTTTTATGGTTGATAATTCATGAATTTTCTAAATTTTCTTCAAATTTAAAAAAAAAATAGCTTTGTTCTTGAAACTTTATAGTTTTGAATTAACTTTATTTACAAATAAAACTTATTTAATGAAAATTTAACTTTTTGGTGTTAAATTAACATTTTTTGGTACAATTTAATATTTTCGGATTGAACATTCAACCGCTTTGTAAAGAATTCGTCCTTTTTAACTTTAAAATTCCACTTTTTTTTTTTTAATTTATGTATTTTATTTGAAATTCCTATTTTTCAATTACAAATTCAATTACTTGTTTAAAAACTTATATATATTCATGATTCACATCTTTGGTTTGAGATTAAAATTTTATTATTAAAAATTCATGTCATTTTTTGTTGAAAACTTTTCCTTTATAAGTTGAAAATTTGTATTTTTTAATTACAAATTCCATTACTGTTTTAAAAGTTGATTTAGTGTTTTAAAAACTCATATATTTTCTAGATTCACATCTTTGGTTTTAAATTTAACTTCTTTATTAAAAATTCATGTAATTTTTTGTTGAAAACTTTTACTTTATAAGTTAAAATTTGTATTTTTTAATTACGAATTCAATTATTTGTTTGAAAGTTGATTTAGTGTTTTAAAGTTGCAGAATGCTCGAGATTCTCATTTAAAAAAAAAAACACTTTTTACCACCATTTTTATTTGTTTAAACCATTTTTTTTAGGAAATATCCTAAATTTACACCTTTTATAAGTAACATGAAATATAAGCTTAAAAAAAGCTACAATTTATTATTACAAAATTATTCAAATAATTAACAATGAGTTAATCGATAATCTTGATCTTTAACTTACACCAATTAGTTAATGCTACTTGAAGAAACTTTCAATTTTTGATATTTTGTTGAAAATAAATGTTTTAACAATAAAAAGTTAATTAAAAACTTAAAATCAAATTTAATCAGTGAAGTCAATTTGCGATAAATATAAAAAAATATTTTTTTAACTGACGGAAATTCTTTAGACAATTAATAAATAATAAAAAATGCATGCTACGAATAAATTTGACTACTCTTATTTGATTGTGATTAAAAAAACCACTTTTTTGCATCCGAAAGGAGTAATAACAATGTTATGATTGTTTAATTTCTTTATCATTTTTGATACAATTTTTTTGTTAATTATTAAAAATTTGAAGTTATTTTGTGATAGATTTGAATTAACCGAATTTTTAAATGCAGTTTTAAAGACTCAAACAATTAAAAATTAGAAGCGTTTAAAATCGAAGATTTCTTATGAAAACTATTCTTAGTTGATCAAATGTGAATATAAATTAATTAATGAATTTTCAAAATTAAAAAACTTTTAGATTTCAACGTTAAAAGTTAAACTAATTCAATTGGAAAGTCTTAAATAAATGTAAATGCCCTTTAAAAACTTTATAAAGTATGTTTAATTTTAAAATAACTTCAAAATATTATTTTTAGAATTAAAGGCTTTTGTTAAATTTCAGTCCAAAATATTCCATCTTTAAACCATGCAATTTGAAAATTTTCAATTAAAAAAAGAACAATTACTTAATATTTAGAAAAATCTGACTGTTAATTCAAAATCAGTAATTATAAATTGAATATTCAAAATTAAACAAAAAGAAAACTAGGCTTGGAACGTTACAGGGAATTTAAAATCTTTTACAAATTTATAGTTGCGACTGGAATTTATTTAGGATAATAATAACTCTGACTTGGAACCGGGAATTTTCAAATTTTAAAAAGTTCCGAGCTAGTACTGGAAATTTTCGAAAAGGAAGAAAATTCTGAATTTGGAACAGGACATTTTTCCAAAGAATTTTAATTGTTAGTTGGAGCAGGGAATTTTCAAATTTTAACCAATTCTGAGTTGAAACTGGTATGTATCCAAAAGAATTATTATGTTTCTTGGAACAGGGAATGCTAAAATTTAAATAAATTCCGAGCTGGAACAGGGAATTTTTAAATAGAATGAGTTCTATTTCTGAGTTGAAACGGGATATTTAGAAATAATTAAAATTATGAATTGGAACAGAAAATTTTACAAAAAATTGTAAATCTTAGTCAAAAACAGGAAAATTTTCGAAAATTATAAAAATTCTGGATTTGAACAAAAAAAGTTTCAATTTTTCACAAATTCTAATTATTATTCTGTGTTGAAACGAAATATTTTCGAAAAAATTTTAATTATGAATTAAAACAGAGAATTTTACAAAAAAAAACTCTAATTTTTACAATTATTTGATATGGAGATTCTTCGAAAAGAATTAAAATTCTGGATTTGAACAAATTCACCAATTTCACCAATTCTAATTATTATTCTGTGTTGCAACGAAATATTTTCGAAAAAATTTAAATTATGGATTGGAACAGGAAATTTTACAAAAAATTCTAATTCTTAGTTGAAACGAAAATTTTTCGAAAAGTATTAAAATTCCGGATTCGAACAAGGAAGTTTCAATTTTTAACTAATTCTGAGTTTTAACTGAAATTTATCCAAGAGAATAAGAATTTTCAATGAAAAATTGAATATTTCAAATAAAATTTTTATTCTGTGTTGAAATAAAGTATTTTCGAAAAAATTTAAATTATGAATTAGAACAGAGAATTTCACCCCAAAAAAATATAATTCTCACAATTAATTCAAATGGAGAATTTTCCAAAAGAATTAAAAATCTGAATTTTACCAGAGAATTTTTTAAAAAGAATTAAAATTCCGGATTTAAACAAGGAATTCTCAGTTTTCAACCAATTCCACGCTGGAATTAGAAGTTAAAATTGCTCAAAATGGTGTAATTTTGAACATTTTTAACTTAATTGATTGATTCCTCAATTAAGAGCATTGAAAATAATGATAACGCGGATTTATGTTTTTGAAACTGAATCTGAATCTTTGAAGTCTACAATAAATAAAAGTTTAAAATTTTTTATTTCTCAGTTCAACTGCATTTAATTTAAAATTGTTTGGTTTAAAAGTGTTAGTAGCTTCCATTTTATGCGTGGAAATTATTAAGCACTTGAATACAAAATTGTGGAATAAAACGATTTTTAAAGTGTTTATTATTTTAATTGAAAATTTAACTTTTTGTTTAAAAATGTAACTATTTTGTTTAAAATTAGGTTTTTTAATTGAAAATTAATTTTTTTATTTAACAATGAAACTATTTCATTTTTCGCACATCAATATTTTTTATGAAAAATTGATCTTCTATTATTAAATATAACTGTCCTTTCTTAAGATTTCGTCTTTTTTGTCGCAAATTGTTTGTCAGGGTGGAAAATTAATCGTTTTTTATTGAAAATACAACTGTTTTTTTAATAGAATGAATTCTAATTCTAAGTTGAAAGGGGATATTTAGAAAATTTTTAATTATGGATTGGAACAGGAAATTTTGCAAACAATTTTAATTCTTAGTTGAAACGAAAAATTTTCAAAAAGTATTGAAATTCCGAATTCGAGCAAGGAAGTTTTATTTTTTAAATAATTCTTAGTTTAAACTGAAATTTATCATGGAAAATAAGAATTCTCAATGAAAAATTGAATTTTTTTAACAAAATTTTTATTCTGTGTTGAAACAAAGTATTTTCGAAAAAATTTAAAATATGAATTAGAACAGAGAATTTCACAAAAGAATTACAGTTCTTACAAATAGTTGATATGGTAGAGATTCGAAAAGAATTAAAATTCTGTATTTGATCAGAGAATTTTTTAAAAAGAATTGAAATTCCGGATTTAAACTTGGAATTTTTTTCAATAGTTTTTCACTATTTAAAAGCTTTTCAACCAATTCTGAGCTGGAATTAAAATGCAACATTGCTTAAAATGGTATCATTTTTAATATTTTAACTTCATTGATTTTTAAACTTAATGTTTTAACTGTTTATGATTTTGGTTGAAAATTGATCTTTTTTGTTTGAAAATGTAACTATTTTGTTAAAAATGAATTTTTTTAATTAAAAATTAATTTTTTTATTTAATAATGAAATTATTTCAATTTTCGATAAACATTAATTTTTTATTGAAAATTGATCTTCTCTCGTTGAATATAACTGTCTTTTCTTAAAATTTTATCTTTTTTGGTCGAAAATTGTTTTTTTTGTCTGTGGAAAATTCATCGTTATTTATTGAAAATACAGCGTTTTTTAAGAATGAATTCTAAGTTGAAACGAAATATTTTCAACAAAAAAATTAAAATGAGAATTCTCAATGAAAAATTGAATTTTTCATACAAAATTATTATTCTGTGTTGCAATTAAGTTCTTTTGAAAAAATTTAAATTATGAATTGAAGCAGGGAATTTTATTTTAAAAAAATATTATTCTTACAATTAATTGATACGGAGAATTTTCGAATAGAATTAAAATTCTGGATTTGGCCTGGGAAATTTTCGAAAAGATTTAAAATTCCAGATATAAACAAGAAGTTTTCAGTTTTGAACCAATTTTGAGCTGGTATTAGAATTCAAAATTGCTTAAAATAAAATGGAATAATTTTTAATATTTTAACTTCATTGATTTAATCCTCAATTTAGAGCATTGAAAATACTAACGTGGATTTATATTTTTGGAACTGAATCTGAATTTTTGAATTCTACAATTAAGAAAAATTAAAAATTTGTGATTCGACAGTTTAACTGCATTTAATTTTAAATTCTTTAGTTAAAAAAATTGTTGAATGAGGCAATTTTTAAACATCAATTTTCAAACTTTAAAATTCAAGAGTTTCACTCTGAGAGCTTTTATTCCTAGTTCATGTTTACTATTTCGAATGGAACAATTTTTAGACTTAGTGTTCGATTCTTCAAATGTCATTGACCGGGAAAAATGTTTGCGAACCGGGATATAACACAACCCAGAAGTTAGCTATGCATATAGATTTGAAAATTCGACATTGAATAAAAAATGAAATAATAGACATAGCCAAAAACTAAAACACCACTGGAATCGTCTGAGCCATACCTCTGAAATTTTTTTTTCACTTTTTTCAAAAAGTCATTTTTTAAACAATTACGTTGTTAATTAACATATATCCTTCATTATGAAAAAAACCAAAAGTCCTCAAGAAAAAGTGAAGATAGTTTTGAATTCTGCTCGGCAATACCTCCAGGTGTTTTTTCATTTTTGAAACAAATTAATTATTTGAACAATTATATTGTTTATAATTTTTAAAAATTTATTCAACAATTGTGGTAAACACTTCAGAGTTGTTGAGTGAAAAATAACATACCTTGAATTATCATAAATAGAAAAAAAATTTTGAACAATGCAAACAAGTTAGTTGAAACATTGTTTTTGCCCCCTCTAAGCACACAGCTTTACGATATCCCATGGCGCATATGGATTTGATTATTTATCCTTCACTATAAAAAAAACCGAAAGTCCTGAAAAAAAAGTGAAGATAGTTTTGGAGTTTTCTCGGCAATATGTCCAGGAGTTTTTTTTCATTTTTTAAAAAAATTAATTATTTATGCAATTATATTGTTTATAATTTTTTAAAATTTATTCAACAATTGTGGTAAACAATTCAGAGTTGTGAAGTAAAAAATAACATACCCTGAAGTATAATTAATGAAAAAAAATTTTAAACAATCCAAAAAAGTTAGTTTAAATATTGTTTTTGCCCCCTCCACGCGCACAGCTTTACGATATCCCATGGCGCATATGGATTTGATTATTTATCCTTCACTATAAAAAAAACCAAAAAGCCTGAAAAAAAAGTGAAGATAGTTTTAGATTCTCCTAGGCAATATCTCCAGGTTTTTTTTAAAATTAATTATTTGAACATTTATATTGTTTATAATTTTAAAAAATTTATTTAACAATTGTGGTAAGCACTTCAGAGTTGTTAAGTGAAAAATAACATACCTTGAACTATCATGAATGAAATAAAATTTCGAACAATCACTTAACAACTCCGAATTGTTTACCATAATTGTTAAATAAATTTTTTTAAATGATAAACAATATAATTGTTTAAATAATTAATTTTTTTCAATTAAATAAACACCTGGAGATATTGCCGAGGAAAATCCAGAACTATCTTCACTTTTTCTTTAGGACTTTTGGTTTTTTTTATGGCGAAGGATAAATAATCAAATCCATATGCGCCGTGGGATATCGTAAAGCTGTGTGCGTAGAGGGGGCAAAAACAATGTTTAAACTAACTTTTTTGCATTGTTCAAAATTTTTTTTCATTCATTATACTTCAAGGTATGTTATTTTTAACTTAAAAACTCCGAATTGTTTACCACAATTCTTGAATAAATTTTAAAAATTATAAACAATATAATTGTTTAAATAATTAATTGTTTGTTTGGTTTTTTTCATAATGAAGGATATGTGTTAATTAACAACGTAATTGTTTAAAAAATGACTTTTTGAGAAAAGTGAAAAAAGCACCTAGAGGTATAGCTCAGACGATTTTAGCGGTGTTTTTAGTTTTTGGCTATGTCTATTATTTCATTTTTTATTCAAGGTCGAATTTTCAATTCTACATGCATAGCTAACTTCTGGGTCGTGATATAACCGGGAATTTTTTTTTTTTTATTAAAACGGCTACCCTGAACTTGACATTGTGCAATCTAAATTATTATTAAAATAGTTAATTCTTTAATTCTGAATGTTTCTATTTGTAATTGTTAAAATTTTTTTTAATGAAATCTCAAAAACGGTTTATCTTCCTAACTTTAACTATTTTAAATGTTTCAAAATTTACAAAATTTATTAATAAATTCAAAATGTTTCCTTCCCCGAAAAAGCAATACTACTAGCAGGGTCTAATAATCTCCGAGTCTTATTTAAATTTCGAAACACCTTTTATACAGAGGATTTTGTTTTTCCATTTTGAATCCAACGTTATAAAAAGCTCTTTTTAATAAAAAAATCTAGATAGAGACTTTTTTCAAAAGTGCGGGAGAATACAATTGCGCCTTTTTTAATTACGCAGTAAAGTCGAATTATTCCCAGTGGGCACAAAATTTAGCGACGTCTTTACGACATTGTTACGACACCTTTACGACAACTTTACGACATAATATGTCCATGTCGTTAAGGTGTCTTTACGATATCGTAAATAAGTCGTATAATCTGACGATGTCTTTACGATATCGCAAAGACACCGAAACGACATGGACATGGGATGTCGTAAAATTGTCGTAAAGATGTCGTAACGATGTCGTAAAGACGTCGCCAAATTTTGTGCCCGCTGGGTTATGAAGTTCTTCCCTAAAATTTACAACCTCTTTTCTGTGCTGCTCTTATCTTGCATTTGGTACATCCAATTTGAGTCGCAGGTAGAAATGATAAGAGATTTTACATGGCACGTCATTATCAAATTCGCTGCGGCAAGCAGTATCGCATGTTCAGAATATCAGAAAAGCAGATCGCAAGAGAACTTACGAGGGTCTCACGAAAGAGCATTAAATTTTGACTTGCAAGTTAAATTGGACAATGGATTTCAGCGTTGAGTATAAAATTAGTTTGGTAAGACTATGCTTCATTAAATCCGGTAGCTGAAAGAATTTTACCACTAGAAATTTTCTAATCGATATAAATCTACAGCCATGTCTCGGATATTGATTCTATGAGGGAAATTTTTCTGGAATTTTTCTATTTTTTCTTTTTGTAATTCATCACTAGACTAGAGATTCTATAGGTAGAGCTCTGCTACAACTTCCGACTGTTTTGATTGGCTACGATTAAACCGGAACCAGAAGTGATAAAAAGCGCACGATTTAAAAAAAAAAATTTTCAATAAACTTACAATTTTGAAGAATAAAATGAGGAAAAAGATAACATAATATATAAACATGTCAAAACTTGATAAAATACATGAAAATGAAGTATTCAGAAAAAAACTATTCCATTTGTTGCTTGAATGTTAGTTTTGTTAGTTGAAAATTCAGGTATTTTTATTAAAATCCGTCTTTTTCAGAAGAAAATTAATCTTGTTAGGAAAATTTTAATATTTTGTTAAAATTTTCTATTTTAGGTGAAAAATAATTTTTTAATTGAAAATCTTCAAGGAAAGACCGCAAAAATTCGTAGTTTTTCAAACAATTGGAACCAGAGAAATTTTCGAAAAGATTTAAAATTCTAGATTTAAACAAGAAGTTTTCAGTTTTTAATCAATTCTGAGCTGGAATTAGAATTCAAAATTGTTTAAAATAAAATGGTATATTTTTTAATATTTTAACTTCATTGATTTATTCCTCAATTTAGAGCATTGAAAATGATAACGTGGATATATATTTTTGGAACTGATCTGAATGTTTGAATTCTACAATTGAGAAAAGTTTAAAATTTGTGATTTGACAGTTTAACTGCATTTAATTTAAAATTCTTCAGTTGAAACAATTGTTGAATGAAGCAATTTTTAATCTTCAATTTTTAAAGTTTGAAATTCAAGAGTTTCACTCTGAGAGCTTTTATTGTTAGTTCATGTTTACTATTTCGAATGGAACAATTTTTAGAAAACTAAAAAACTATTCTATTTTATGCTTAAATATTAGTTTTGTTACTTGAAAATTCAGGTATTTTTATTAAAATCCGTCTTTTTCAGAAGACAATTAATCTTGTTAGGACAATTTTAATATTTTGTTAAAATTTTGTATTTTAGGTTAAAAATAATTTTTCAATTGAAAATATTCAAGGAAAGTCCACAAAAATTCGTAGTTTCTTACACACTTGGAACCCAAAATATCTCTTTTTCATCGTCCTTGTAATTTGTTAAATTTAGTGTTTTTGTTACAAAATTAATCTTCTTGGTTGCAATCTTTTGTTGAAAACTCTTCTTTGTTTGAATAAAAAGTAATTTCTTTAAATGTTAACTTAATTATTCGACATTTTGTTGAAAATTGATCTTTCATAGTTGAAAGTTCAATTATTTGGTTAAAAATTGATGTATTCTTCCCTAGATTAAATTTCTTGGTACAAGATTAAGTTCTGTAGTTGAAAATTCATTTTCTTGGGTGAAATGTACGTAATTTTTATTAAAAATTTATTTCTTTCGTTGCGAATTGATTTATTTTGTTGAAAATTTGTCTTGCTTTGTTTGAAAAAATTTTTTTAACTGAATGTTTAACGTTTTTATGTTGGATTTGAAATTTAAATTTTAAAAATAAGACTATTTTTTTGAAAATTCATATTCGTCTTCAGTGGAAAATGCGTCTTTTTTGGTGAAACATTAATATTCTTGATTAAAAATTGATTGATTTATTTGAAAATTCAACTATTTTCTAAAGAATTCATTTTTTGGATAAAAATTATTTTTTATTTATTCGTTAAAAACTGAATTATTTTGTTGGAAATTCTTTATTTGATATTTAAAAATAATTTCCGTAACTAAAAATTAACATGTTCCATTTTTGGTTGAAAATGAATCTTTTTTTAGTTGAAACTTCAACTATTAAGTTAAAAATTTACGTATTTTGTAGAAAATTAATGTTCATGGTTGAAACTTAATATTTTTGCTTGAAAATTCGTATTTTTTGGTAGAAAATTAATATTCTTAGTCTATTCGAATTTCGGTTTAAAAGTTATTTTATTTAGATACAAAGTTAACCATATGATTTTGTCAAAAGTTATTTTTTTTTAGAAAATGAATGTTCGTTTTTCAAAATTCATTTTGTTCGGTGAAAGATTAATCATTTTCGTTCAAAATTTCTTTCTATCACTCAAAATTTATTTATTTTGTTGAAAATTTGTCTTTTAGATAGAAAAAAATTTCTTCGTTCGAAATTTATCTTTATGGTTAGAAATTCAACTATTTGGTTAAAAATTAAGTTTTTGTGGTAAGCATTTATAATTTTCATTACAAATATTTATTTTTTGTCGAAAATTGATCTTTCTGGTTATAAATTCATACATTTTGTTAGAGATTTGTGCTTTTCGGTAAAAGATTTATGTTTTCGGTTAGAATTTCAACCAATTTGTTAAAAAATTCATTTTTTTGTAGACAACATTCAAAACTTTGGTTTAAATTCATCTTTTTTCTTAAATATTTGGTAGAATTTTTTTTTAAATCTATATTTTTAAGTTTGAAAGTGAACTATTTCGTTGAAAAATCGTCATTATCGGTTGAAAATTAATTTTTTTACCGAAAAAATGTGCTATTTCACCTTTGGTTTAAAATATAAAATTTACTTTATTTTCAGTTGAAAATACGACTTTCTAGATAGAAAATTATTCTTTTTGGTTGAAGATTCATTATTTTAGTAGAAAATTATTTTTTTTCATTGAAATTTAATTTTCTTAAATGAAAATATAAGTATTCCATTTTTGATTGAAAATTTAACCTATTTATTTGAAAATTTATGTATTTTGTCAGAAAATCGTCTTCCTGTAAAAAAATATTGTTCTTGGTTGAAAACTCACTTCTTTAATTAAAAGTAATTTTTATTAAAGATTCGCAATTTTAAGTTAATGTTCAGGTTTTTGCTTGAATACGTATCTAAATCTAATTTCGTTACTAATTTTTTCTTTTTAAAAATTTTGATTCTTTTAACCAAATTTTTAACTATTCGATTTTGTGTCGAAAAGTTACCTATTTTAGTTAAAAATGTAGGTATTTTATTGAAAATTCGTATTTTTCTATAAAATAAGTTTTGTTCTGGATATTTTTTCTTATTTCTAAACACCGCCAAACACGATTTATCTTCAATAAAAAACTACTTTTAACGAAATAGGTGAGTTTTCAACTAACAACAATATTTTTTTTACCAAAAAAGATTATTTTTTAACAAAATACATGAATTTTTAACTAAATAAGTTTCATTTTCAACCAAAAATGGAATAATTATTTTTTAATTTAGGAAAATTACTTTTAAACGAAAAATAAATAAATTTTATACTTATATGATGAAACTTCAACCAAATAGATTAATCTTGCACCAAGGATGTCGAATTTTCAAACTAAAAATAAGGTAAATTTTATATCGTAAAAGAAATTTGAAATAGTACATTTCTTTAGTAAAAAAATTAATTTTCAGTCGAAAATGACGAAAGTAATGAATTTTGTCTACAAAAAATTAATTTTTAACAAATTGGTTGAGCCTTTAACTAAAAAGATAAACTTTTGACCAAAAAGCCACATCTTTAACAAAATGAATGAATTTGCGACCAGAAAGATAAATTTTTTACTCAAAAAGACACATTTTTAATGAAAATTATAAATCTTTACCTCATATATAAATTTTCAACCAAAAAGATTAATTTTTAACGCAATTTATGCCCCCCCCCCCCCCCAAGCAATTTTCAACCAAATAGTTAAATTTATAACCTAGAATATGAATTTTCAGCCAAAAAGATTAATTTTCTACCAGATGAAGGCGAATTTTGAACCAAAAGGATGAATTTTCAACTACGAAGATTAATTTTCAACAAAAAAATTAACTTTTGTCAAAAGCCATTAGTTTTTCATCAAATAGTTTAAATTTTTAACTGAAAAATATAAGATACATTAGTTTTCTACAAAATACATGGATTTTTTATCAAATAGTTGAATTTTAAACTAAAAAATATAAATTTAAAAAAATTGAATATGTAAATTTTTGCTTATTTAAATTATTTTCCACCAACAAACGAAGAATTTTCAACAAAAATAGTTACATTTTTAACAAAACAAAAAAAATCATTTTTATCTAAAAAATTAATTTAAAAATAATATTTAACAAATATTTTGTTCAATTTTATTTATTTTTTTTACTTAGTTTAATTATTTTAAATTTAATTTTTATTCAACAAATATTTATTTTTTTTTGTAAGGGTTTGAGATAATATTAAAATTTCTCAAAAATTCCTAGGAAAATTTTAACTGATTTTTCATTTTGAAGAATAAAGTTTAAGAGAAAATTAGCAACGATTTCAAAACCTCTCAAATTATTTCCTAAAATTTCGAAAAAGAATGTAGACAATTTTAAAGCCAAATTTTTTAATTATCGTGATTACAAAGTTATATAAAAAATACGGGTAATATTAAGAGACATTAAAAAGTTTTAAAGAATATACATTTTTGAAGATTTGGAATTAACAATTTTGAAATGTTACACTATAATAAAAAAAATACTTAAAAATGTATAGGATAATTTAAATTTATTTTTTATTTTGAAAAATAAATTTAAATAAAATATTTCAAAAGACTTAAAAAGAATTCCAAAGTTGTCAAAACAGAATCCGGAAAATTTGAAGACAATTTTTCAGAATTTTAAGAAAATTGTTGTTTAAATACTTATAATTTTAAAAAATATTTAGCAGCTTTAAACTTTATTTATTATTCGTGTCGAGTTTTACAGACTCGAATTCTTCCTACAATTTTGAAAAATCGTGTGAAATAAAAAAATTATACTTTTTCGACACACATATCTGAAAACTTTAAAATTCTGTTCTAAATTACTCAAAAATCTAACGAAAATAATATTTCGATAACCTGACAACGAAATGAATATTTAAACCTAAAAAAGTAATATTTATTTGAAATTTTTATTTCGTTCTCAAAACTATTTATCCTCTCAAATAATAATTAACGTGATTTTTTTTTTTTTATTCATGACTTAAAAACGTTTTCATATTCAAAATGTAAAACGCATCTGCAAAAAATGTAAGTTTTTATAAACGAAAAAAAGCAAAACCCTTAATCTGTTAGTATTTCAAGTTTTCCTATTATTTTATTATTGATGGTAACATTTCTTTTGAGATTGGTATTTGAAATTTTAGAAATTTTGGACATCGTACAGATTTTGAAAATTTTAGACTTTTTATAAATCAACAAATGTTGACAATTTTATAAATACGGATAATTTTAGAAATTTCGATAGTTCATAAAATTCGAAACATTTGAGATATTTTGATAATTTAAAATTTTTCGAACATCTTAGGGATTTTGAAAATTTTAGACGTTTTTATACTTTTAGAGGTTATGATAATTTTAGAAAATTTGAACGGTTTAGAGATTTTCATAATTTCCAGATTTTATTCATATTTGTAATTTCGAAATTTTTAGATTAATTAGACATTTTGAAAAGTTTAGAAATTTCAAAAATTCTTAAGATTTTGAAAAATGAGACATTTTTATAATTTTTATAAATTTTTAGAATTTTATGAATTTGGAAGATTTTAGAAATTTTCATTATTTAAGAACGAAGTACAATTGATGAAAAAACATTACCAATGTAGTAGAAAAAGTTTTGTCACCAATTTAAAAGAAAAAAATTATTTTATTTTAAAACATCGCAATCAAAAAAATATTTACGAATTATTTTTTTAGTGACGTATATGTAATTAAATTTTACTTTTTTATTTTTTAAATTAAATTTGTGTGTTGTTATTTTTCAAGCAATCTGTTCGTGTGAAAAATAACTTTCAACCCAAGCGTTTACAGCAGAGAAATAAATCAATTATTAAATAATCAGTTATCGTATAGCAGGCAAATATATTTAAAACAAAGTTTGCTTTCCTTAACGATGAAAAACTGATAGAAAAAAAATGTTGCAAATTTTTATAATTCTAGATATTTGTACTTTTCTTAAATTTGGTAATTTCATAAATTTTAAAAACTTGAGAAGTTTTTATTTGAGGGGTTTAAAAGTAGGTGAATATATAGGAAATGAGAGGAAATGAAAGGTGAGAAGGGGAGAGAGAGATGAAATGAGTATTGGGGAAATAAGTTTAAGGAAAGTAGGGGAAGTGAGGGTAAATAATATGAGAGAAGGTAGGGGAAATGAGGGGATTGAAGGTAGGGGAAAAGAGAGGAGAAAATCTTGGGAAAAATGATGGTATGGGCAGAAGAAGAAGTGAGGAAAATAAGGAGTGTGGAAGGAAGGGAAATGATGAGAATGGAAGTGATGGAAGTAAAGAGAAATGAGGGAAGGGTGAATAGGGAAAGGTGAAAAGGGGATTGTGGAGTAAATGAGATGATATCATGTAAGAGAGGTGAGAGTATGAGAGGCAGAAGTGCGAGAAATTAGTGGAGGGGAAGTAGGGAAGGTAATTGGAGGCAAAGAAGAGATTGTAGCAAAAATTATGGTATGGGAAGAAGGAGAAGTGAAGAAAATTAAGGAGTGGAGAATAAGTGGAAATGACGAGAGCGGAACTGGTGAAAGTAAGGAGAAATGAGGAGAGGATGAAGGTGGATGAAAGTGGGAAAAATAAGTGGAGGGGAAGTAGGGAAGGTAATAAGAGGGACACCAGGGAAAGTAAAAGGAGAAGAGAAAAGAGCTTGGCAGCTGAGTGGGATGTGTGTGATATAATCCTGGCACTAATAAATAAAAGATTCTTTTGAAATAATAGAAAATATTTTATTTTAAATATTGAGTTACTTCAATTAAAATTTCTTTTAAATTAGTTACAGATAATGAATTTTAAAAAAATTATGAAAATATTTAATGGCTTATCATATCAGAATTTTGAATTAGTTAAAAGTTAGAATTACCAAAATTGTAACATTTTCGTTTCTAACCAACATTTTTCGACATACACCTTTTTTCTCGGTCTCATACGTTGTAATAAACTTAACGTGGTTTTCTAGGATTTAAGGAATTTTCTAAAAAAATCGTACCTCTTTATAGGAAAGCAATCAGCACTGAGAAATTCTGTAACTTAGTAGCTCTACCTTCTGCAGCGAATTTTTTTTTAACTTCATAGGTTATAAGAAGAAAAAGGTATGGATGAGCGATCAGGAACACTCAAATCTAGATAAGAATGGTCTAGTAATATAAATGAAAAATTGGAAATGATTTGCTGAAATCGAAGAAAAAATATGACCTGCAACGTGATCGGATTTTCAATTTTAGAGCTGAAATCGCTAAAGTGGCGCACTTGCATTTACAAATAGATTAATGTCAGAAAAAATTCAGTCCAAAAACTAATTTTTTCATTTTTAATTGGGATAGTACGAACTTTTTTTTATAACAATGAGCTTTGAAATTAACAGAATATTCTAGAAGATTGTTAAACCTTTTTTTTTGTTCTTTCGCAGGATTAAAATTTTTTTAAATCTAAATTATTTTAAAAGATATTTAGATGTTTTAAAGATATTCAAAAAGTTTAAATCCTTACAAGAATTAAAATATTTTTAATCAAAATGAAAATTTTGAAAGATGAAAAAAGAGGACTTTTAAAATTTTTTCATAGTTTCAAGAGAATACATTTTTTTAAGATTCCTGGGGAAAAATAAAAATTGAAAATGTTTCCAAATATTTTATCATTATTATTACAAAATTTAAATAAAATTCGAGTAGGTTTAAATGATATTTAGAAGTTTTGGAAAGAGTTTAAAAAGTTTCATACCAAATTTGAAAGATTTTAAACAAAAGAAGTTTTTTTAAGAAGTTTGAAAGTTGTCACGAAAATTAACAATTTTTCTGAAGATTTCTAGGGAAGTATAAAATAATGTTTTATTTCGAAAAATAAATTTCAAGAAAAAATTGAAAAATGGAAACATTTTAAATGATTTGTGAAAATGTTAAAAAGTATGTAGATAATTTTAAAGAAAAATGTATCAAGTTTGCGAGATTACGAAATTTGAGTAAGCTTAAGTGATATTTTGAAGTTTTGAAAAGATTTAATTAAATTTAGTACGAAATGTCAATTTTTGAAGATTTCGGAATTTTTTATTACTTCAAAGGATTTTGAAAGGTTTCAAGATAATAAAAAAACTTTCTTAAGATTCCTGGGAAAATCTTAACTGATTTTATCAAATATTTCAAAAGATTTAAAAAATGATTGAAACTAGAAACGGTTTAACAATAATAACAAGCTTTTCTTAAAATTTGTGTGAAAATTTCTAATTAATTTTTATTTTCAAAAGATTATTGTTCAAAGGAAATTTAAAAAGATGTCAAAAATTTAAAAAGATTCTAAAAAATTTCGAAAAAAATATCAATTTTTTTGAAGATTTGGGAATAATTCAAGTCATGTTGAAAGATATTTCAGCAGAGATAACAAATGTTTAAAAATGTTTGAAGATCTCTGAAATTTTTTGGAATATGTTTCACCTCTAACATGTTCTAAATATCTAATAAACTGCCTCCCAGTTTTTCTAAAATTTGGTAAAATTCTGTAAAATAAAAAAAAATCCTCAATTTTTTTTATATACATTTTCATCATAACTAAAGTCTTAAAAAATTGTTCTGAATTTTTTTAAGAATTTTATAGAAGTTATATTAATATAAACTTTAAAACAAATAAACCTCCAAAATAATTAGTTCTTTACAATTTTCATTTTGTATTAAATTTGGTTTTTCCCCTAAAATTCTGATTTCATCGAAGTTTTTTTCTTTCTTAACTGAAAAACCTTTTTTAGTTGATAATTTAAGTATTCTGTTGAACATTCTTCTTTTTGGCAGAAAATAAATATTCTTGGTAGAACAGTCACCTATTTTATTGAAAATTCAATTGTTTGATTGAAAGTTGACTTTTTTGTTAAAGAATTATTGCTTTTGGTAAAAATAGAAGATTTTTTGGTTAAAAAAAGAACTGTTTGAATATTTATCACTTTTCTTTAAGGACTCAAATATTTTGTTAAAAATTAAGTTATTTTATTTTGTTAAAAATTAAGTTATTTTATGATGAGTTAAACTGCTATTGTTTTAAAATTAAAATCTTTTGTTGGTAGAAATATTAATTTTGTACTAGATGTTTCATTGAAAATTAATTTTTTCTTTTTTAAAATTTTACAACTTGCTTCAAAATTAACTTTTTTGTTGAAATTTGGATTTAACATACCTGAAATCTTAAAAGATCATTTTTAATTTCTTCAAAAATGTTAAAAAATTATATATATATACTACTTTGAAAACAAACAAGTAAACATCGTAAATAAATATTAATTCAAAATTTATATTTAGTATTAACAATATATCTCTTCCCTTAAACGGAAAAAACCCACGCGCGCATAGCGAGCGATTGCTGACGCTGGCTATAAAAAACTTTCATCAGGATTATAAATTTTTTATCCCTAATAAATAATTTAAAACTTGATTGATTTTTACCACATCTAGATGGCTCAACTGTAATGAATATTCTGAGCTCTGCTCGAACTCAATTTGTATTGTTTATTTTAAAATCCTATTTCCCTTTAAGAAAGTTTCACCTGCACTTTAGTCGGATTTACTTCCAAACTTGAAAGTTTTCCTAGCAAAAGAAACCAATTATCAAAACACACTTTGCAAGAAAAATCCCTGAGGAATCGTCGCTTCCTTTGAAATTTTAAAGTGATTTCATGAATCCCCTCTTTCCTTCGACAACATTTCTGGCGTCGTCTGACATTGCTGAGAGTTTTCTTTAAATCGGCCCTCCAACCGATCTAACTTTAATTGCAGCATTCATGACGATTAAGACTTATTCCAAGGACTAACTTAATTAACCGGCATTCAAAACCATCTCCAACGTCCCCTGACCCACCTCGAGTTCTAGAAATGATGATGAAAAGAAAAGAAAATTATACAAGCGAGAAACCATTTTCTGCTTGTTCCTCAGCTTGTTTCGAAGCGGAAAAGTGTGTGCAATTTAATTAATGGCTTTATTTATTTATTTTATCTGCCCTCTTCCTCTATCCTCTCCCTTCATTTTCTCCCACCTCCTCCCTCTATCCCCTCTATGCTCTCCCTCCATCCTCTGCCTGTTTCCCCTCTCTCCATCCTTCTCCACATCTCTCTCCACCATCCTCTCCCACAATCCTCTCTCTTCATACTCTGTGTACATCTGCTCACTCAGTCCTCTACCTCCATAACCTCACTGCATCCTTCTCCATCATGCTCTCCAACCATCTTCCTTTATTCTCTCCATACACATGCTTCTTGAGTTCTCTACCTCCATCATCTGCCTTCACCCTTCTTCAGCCTCTCCCTTTATCATCTGTCTGCTTGCTCTTTCTCTCTCTCTCTCTCTCCATCCTCTTCCACCACACTCCCGCCCCATCCTCTCTCTTCGTTCTCTCCCTTTATCCTCTCCCTTCATCATCGCCAGACATCTGCTCCCTTAGTCCTCTACCTCCATCATCTGCCTCTATCCTCCTTCATCATCTCCATCTATCTTTAAAATGATTCCCCTCTCTTCATCCTTTTTTACTTTTCTCTCTATCATCCTTTTCCTTAATGCTCTTTACTATCTTCTCTCTTTATCCTCGTAAATCTCCTCAATCAGTCCTCTACCTGCATAGTCTATCTCCATCCTTTTCCTTCATCGTCTCTCTCTCTCTCTCTTCATACATACATATATATATATATCCTCTGCCTACTTCTACTCTTTTATCCTCTTTCACCACCCTCTCCCTCCATCGTGTCTCACCCAATCCTCTCCAACCATCCTACTCTTTCATCCTGTCTGTTCATTCTCTTCATAAATCGGCTTATTTAGTCCTCTACCTCCATCATCTTCCTCCATCCTCCTCCTTTATCCTCTTCAGCCATCCTCTCCCTTCTTCATCTCCATACAGCTGTTTCCTCAGGCCTCTATCTCCATCATCTCCCTTCATCTAACTCATCTTCTCCTTCTATCATCTCCCTGATTTCAGTTTCTCCATCCTCTTCCACTACTCTATCCCGCTTCCTGCACTTCTCCTGGTCCTGAGAAAAGTCTACAACTAACGGACCGAAGAACATCGCTTTGAATTATGTAAGGGTTTCTTCCTCAGGCTAAGATACACTAAAATTAATCATATTAATACAAAATAGTTGATTTTATAGGATCTATGTATTTTATGAGATAATAGAAAATAAAAGTAAGAACAATATTTTCGACCACTTATCTCCCTTTCCCCCTCTCACCATCTCTCTTGTCATTCATTCTCTTTCTCTGCCCTCTGTCCCCATCTTTTTCCTCCGTCTCTCTTCTCTCTCCGTCATCTCCGTCCATTTTCTTCCATCACTCTCTCCCTCCATCATCACCCTCTCCCTCACTCGTTCCCTTCCCTCACCGTATTCTCAGAAAAAATACAACAGGTGGATGGAAGAATGTCGACCTGAATTATGTAAGGGTTTCTTCACGGGGAGACCAACCCCTAAAATCAATATTAATAAAACATTTTTTCTTCTACAGCGTTCAAGTATTGTCTAAGAAGATAGAAAAAAAAACAAGGATAGTATTTTTTATTTTCATCTCTATCACCCTCTCCCCTTCTCCTTCATTATCCATCCTCTTTCTCCAGCCTCTCTCTCTATCTTTTCCGGCTATTTTGTCCCTCATTATCCATCCTCTTTCTCCGGCCTCTCTCTCTCTCTCTTTTCCCGTTATTTTGTCCCTCCATCCACTTCGTTCATCTTCTTCCGCAATCCTTTCCCACAATGCTCTCTCTCTTTCTCTCTCTTTCTCTATCCCCTCTATCATCTGTGGTTTCCTTCCCCTCTCCCGATCCTTAGAAAAAAATACTACTTACGGACGAAAGAACAACGAGCTACATTATGTAAGGATTTCTTCCAGAGGCTACAAAATTTAAAAACTGATATTAAAGAATTTATTTTATAGCATGTATATATTATCTAAGATAATAGAATAGATAAGCAAGAAAAATATTTTCGATAATTCAACTCTACTGAGCTCTGCTCCTCTTCCTCTACAGCCATCCTCTTCCTTCATCTTTTTCATCCATCCTCTCCCTCCATCCTCATCATCCATCTTCTCCTGTCTCTCTTCCTATCATCAGAAGAAACACGACAGATGGACGGAAAAAAGTTTATCCAAATTATATAAGAGTTTTCTTTCGGGGCTACCATCCCTCAAATTAATAATAATACTTTTTTTAATATCTATGTATTAACTAAGAAAATAAGACAGAAAAGCAAGTGAAATATTTTTAATAATTGATCTTCCTCTCCGTCTACAACTCCACCATCCTCATCCCCCCCCCCCACCAATCTTCTTACATACTCGCCCTTTATCGCCTCCATCCATCCTCTCCATCCATCCGCTTCCTCCATCCTTTCCCTCCATCCTCTTTCTCCATCCATCCGCTACCTTCATCCTTTCCTTCCATCCTCTTCTACTTCCCCTCCCTGTCCGTCTATCTTTTATAGGAAAAAAGACGATGAAAGGGAGAATTTTTAAAGACAAGTGATATTTCTTCCAGATGAACGATTTCAGGTGAAAAACACAACATAGCATAATAAAAAATTCGTTAAGATGGTCAATCTTCTTTAAGCCTATAGAATTTTTTTAATATCCAATTTAACGGTGACAAGTAATAACATAACCTATAAAAATTCCGAAATTATAAATCTCTTTGAAATATAAACCCTCTTTTAATAAAAAACGAAAATAAACCTGGAAATATTCGAAAAATGTTTATGTTCTTAGAAATTCAATTATTTCTTATTAAAACTACCGATTTCTAATATAGAACGTTAAAAAACCCATAAACTTTGAATTTGATGATTCTAAATAATAATCTGTAAAATCTTCTGCTTTTTTTTATTAAAAATAACATTTTTTCTACCAAAAACACTAGTGTAGCATAACAAAAAGTTGATCTAAGCTCTAAATCCTCTTTGAAACTTGTTTTTTGTTTAAAATAACCGATTTCCCATTTAAAACGTTCACATAACCCTAAATTGTTCCAATATTATAAATCTTCTAAAAAATGTTGTATCGAAATTTTCTTTGAAAACTACTAGCTTGACCAGTAATTGTCCACTTTTAAATCTATTTTGAAATCTTATCATATTTAACTAAAACTAAAATTTACCGGCTTAAAACACCTACATAACCTGAAAGTTTTCAAAATTTTAAATCTGTTTTTGAATGTTTAAATTGCATTTTTTCTAATAAAAAAGCACAATTTTTTGACGAAAAATGAAATATTCGATTTTCGGTGAAAAATGTTAACCTAACCCAAACTTGTTCGTAAAAATAAATCTTTTTTTAAATTGATATCCATTTTCAGTTTGAAATGCCTAACCTTCAATGGTTTTTTTTTAACTTTTTGAAATTCAATTCCTTTTTGGATAAAACGGCACAAATTGTAGATTTAATAACTGAGTCATAATCTTAAAAATCTTATGATTTAGAAAATTTAAAATGGCATTAATTTCCGACGAAATAATTTTTTTTTCATTGCTTCAAATTATAAATCTTATTTGAAATTGAACTGTTTTCTCTTAAAATAACCGATCTCCGGTAAAAACGTTGAACATAATCTTCAATTATTCTAAATTCACAAATAATCTTTGAAATCTATGTATATCGAAATTTCCTATGTATTTTTAACTTTTTTTAAATTTTATAATGTTTCACTAAAGATACCGATTTCTGGTATAAAATTCCAAACTAACCTAAAATTGTTTCAAAGTTGTGAATCTTCTTTGAAAAGTCTGAAATACAATTTGTTTATTATTCAAAGTACCAAACTTCAACGAAAAACGCTAAACACATACAAAATTATTAAAATATTATAAATCTTGTACAAATTAGAATGATTTTTGTTAAAAAAACATAATTCTGACTGATAATTCTAATTTTGAAAATACCAATTTCAGGTGAATCGCAACAAACTAACTTAAAGTTGTTTTAAACCTGTAAATATTTTTATTAGAAATCTAATAATTTTTAATGCCAGTAATTTTAAAATGCACTTATCTAATAATTTTTTTTAAAAAAGCTAATTTCTAGTATAAAACGGTAACATAACCTAGAAATGTTGAAATTTGTAATCTATGAATTCTAATATTTTCTTATTAAAAATGTCCAATTTTGGCATAAAGCATTACCGTAACTTAAAATTGATAACAATTTCTAATCTTCAAATCTAATAATTTGTTTAAAAAAAAAACAATTTCGGTATGAAACGGTGACTTAACCTACAGTTTTTGAAAATCGGGAAACTTGGTCATTTTTGTTTCTAAATGCTAATTTCCAGTGAGAACAAATATTCAACCTAAAATTAGCCCTTTCGGCTTTGTCAATTTTTGTCTCAAGAAAACAAATATGGAAGGGAATAATTTAAATAATATTTAACTTTATTATTATGAACAATTTCGATAAACAAATTCTTAAGATTGCTTTTTTTAATAGAAGAAATTGTTCATTGTACGCTTTTTGTTATGATTTTTCAGAAGATTCATCATTATTAATGAAAATTTACCTCAAGTTAACCTTCACTGTTTTTATACAAAAAAATTATAACAAATTCTTAATAAATGAGTTTGTCTCATAACTAAATTATTTTTTCTGAAAAAAGGTAATTCACAATTGTCTTTTTTAATTCTTAACAGAATTATATTTTTTGCGATGGTTAACTATCGAAGTCGAGTATAAAATAATTTATGTGATTTTTATAAACATTTTTTTAAAAAAACATAACATTTATTATTTTTACATACAAAAAAAGACTTTTTTCACTGAAATTACCCGAAAATAGTGAATCAAAGCTGGGCATGAAACACTAAAGAACAATCTGCGAAAATGTTAATAACAATTTCCGTAATTTTCGTTAGAAATTTATATTAGAAAACGATACAACCTGTCGTTTGATTATATACACAAAGGCTATTTCTGAATGGCCTATAATTTATTAATATTGATGATAATTAACAAATAAATAATCAAAGGGTGTAATGAATTTTTCTTAAATTTAAATTTAAACTTCTTTGTATTGTTTATAGTAAAAAACTCTTGCCGAGAAAATGTTATTCTTTGTTCAATATTAGGAGAATCGTAAATATTAAGTTCAAGCAAAATATTACGAATAAAAATAATATTTACTATTTTCATAAACAATCATTATGGACAGGTTTGAAAAAGGATTTATATCAACACACAATTGAGTTTACTACAAAAATTATTAAAGAAAATAATAACTTTTTCCTGCAATTAAATGGCAGATTGTGATATTTTTGTATACAAATTTTTCATTAACAATTACTAAAATTATTATATAATGTCCCATTCCCAGTTTTGAATAACTGTCAGTTTGTTGTCGGATGATTTCAATAAAAAAAAGTTTCTTTTGTGTAGAAAAAATGATGAATCTTAGCTTTTGTTTAAAAAACTATTTATAACTGTTGATTCTTTCTGCATCGACAGGTGAACAAATAAAATTATGTAAGGTTGATGATTTACATGATCCTTCAAAAATACGACTTAAGTTTCTTTTTCACCTTACTTGATACAAAACATAAATAACCTATTGAATCCAACACAAAAGACCGATGCTAAGCCATTAAGCGATAGAATTTAAAAATATAAGGACAATAGGCGGCTAGTATAAAGCTGCAACTCGAGTTCGACCGAGTTCCAGATTACGAGAAATACTTTTTTTTTCTTTCCTTTTCAATTGCTGCTTCAGGTTGTACCCCGGATTCAGAAAAGTGTCTTGTTAAATGCAACCATGCAATTGAGAGAGTTTAATGTGATTGAAATAAAATTACATTTAGTATCATCCTCTTGATAATAAAACAAAAGATACTCGAAATTAAAAAAATATATTTGTACTAGGGTCGCTCAAAAAAACTCGTGTAGAAATTCAAATGGGGAACTTGTCTGGCTTCCGACCATTCGACCCCACTTAAATTCGGGGGCTAGTCGGGTCATCTGTCTAGCCCCCGGCCAGTAGCGCCACGGTAGATTAGCCTAAAAGCTCGTCAAAATACTTAATATTTTCGGAAATCTCCATAAACTTTTTTGAAATATTATAACTGCTCAAATTTACCAAAGATTTAATGGGGAACATATTCTACGCTTAAAAATGCATAAATTTATGTAACTAAAATTCACCAAAATTTGTGGAATATTAATTTTAAAAAAAAACAGCTGGAACGCTGAAATGGAAGAGCTTCGCTCTGAAGGAACCGCCATGTTGGTCCAGGTATTCTCTGCTCCAGGTAATTATGCTCCGTTAGGTGTGGACTGCTGTCTTAAACACTTGACGCGTCATTTCGGTTGCGCGAGAGGCGACCGTCGCGCCCTTGCGGATTTTCTTTAAAGCTACCAGTTCAGAACCGCAAGACTCAAATGAAGGTGGTAGCGAAATCTGAACTGTACCTTGCTTAATAGTTTACTACTAGGGTACTGCTCTTCACTGATTAATCAAAAACTTTTTCTCTTTCCAATTTCAACTACATGAAAGGATTAGACTTTGTTTATATATGGCAAGCCTTTCAGATAATTTTTCTTTTCTTATAATTATAATTACAAGAAAATTATATTTTTTTTCTTATAATTCCATACAAAGGTATTTATAAATTATCCTAGAAATTCGCAATTTTCTTAAAATTACTACAAAAAAATAACAAAATTATTAACTTAATAATTATTTATTAAATATATTTTAGACGAATTTAACATTAATAAATCTTTTCTCCAAAGAACGGTGTAAAATTATTGTTAGATATATTTATAGTGTTTTAGAATAAAAAAATCATTACGCTTTTTTAGATATTACCTCATTTGCTAAAAACTCGCCGAAAACTCAAACATAAGAATAACCCGACCAGAGCCCCACTAGCTCCCGACCAGAGTCTGAAGATTACCCGCACGGAAATTAGTAAACAAAAAGGCCCAAATAGCCCTTGACCAACCACCGACTAGGCCCCGACTGAAATTTTGACAACAAAAAGCCCATCTAGTCCCCGATTAGTCCCCGACTGGGTACTTTGTCAAAATTAATAACCCAACTTGCCCCCGATTAGTGCCCGACTTGTAATAGGGCCAAATGTGGTTATTTCCACACGGGAAAGATCCGTTTTTTTAAATAGGTCTTCCAAAAATTTTCCCTTTAAATGACCTATGCATTTTGTAATAAAATTTTTTAAAATATTTCGGGATTGCGCAGTCTTATTTTTTATATTTTGCCTATTTAAT
This sequence comes from Belonocnema kinseyi, assembly GCF_010883055.1. Lineage (NCBI taxonomy): Eukaryota > Metazoa > Arthropoda > Insecta > Hymenoptera > Cynipidae > Belonocnema > Belonocnema kinseyi. The sequence continues at coordinate 13,523,128 of NC_046666.1, read as the reverse complement.
AAAGATTCATCTCTTTGGTTAAGAATAAACTGTTTTTAAGAAAATAATTTTTTGTTTTGTTTTTAAAAATGGATTAAATCAGAATTTGACTTTACCGTTTCTGAATAAAAATTCGCCTCTTTTAGTTTAAAAATTAACCATTTGGATGAAACTTCATGTATTTTATTGAAAATTCATCTTTTTTGTTTAAAAATTAATCCTTATTCTTAGCAATTATTCGTTTTAGTTAAAAAAAACTTTTTTCCATTTGAAATGTAACTAATTGTAAAAAAATTGTTTCTCTTTTCTTGAAAATTGATAATTTTAGTTAAAAGTTCAAATTATATGTTTAAAAATTGACTTTTTTTAGAAAATTGTTCTTTTCTTTTGCAAATTGATTTATTTTTGGCGAAAAATTCATTTATTAAGTTACAAAATGTAAGTACTGTGCTCAAAATGTAACTATATTTTTTAATTTTTTAACCTTGTTAAAAAAATATTTTTTTTGTGTGTTAAAAATTAGTTTTTTATATAAAAACTCGACTTTTGATAGAAAAATTATCCTTCTTGTTTGCGAATTTATCTTTGTGGTTGAAAATTCATTATATTTGGTTGAAAATTTAAGTATATCGTTCAAGCCTGTTCTCGCTTCGTTCAAAACTATTTTTTTAACTGAAAATTAAACTATTTCATTTTTGGTTACAAATTCTTTTTAGTTACAAAATCATTTCTTTTGATTAAAATCTAACTATTTTATTAAAAATTTGTTTATATTTGTTGTTGAAAATTAATTTTTGAACCTAAAAATTAAGTATTTCATCCTAGAATCGTATTTTTTGTTTAAATTCAGCTGTTTTTTATTTAATAATAAAATATTTTTGTAGGAATATCAACTATTTAATTTCTCGTTAAAAATTCATCTTTCTTGGTTCAAATTTATACTACTTTGTGAAAAAGTAATTTTTTTTTTAAAGATTTATTACTTTAGTTGAAAATTTATTTCTATGACTTAAAATGCAACTATTTTATTAAGAAAATTGCTCTTTGGTTAAAAATTAATTCTCGTACCAGAAAATTTAATTATTCTATTTTTTATTGAAAATGTTTTCTTTTTTAGTTAAAAATTAACTCATTTTGTACAAATTCTATGTATTATTAGGAATTCTATTATTTTTTATTTGAAAATTTAACAATTTTGTTAAAAATCCGTTTCCTTTCAGTAGAAAATTTACCTCTTTTAGTTATAACTTTAAATATTTAGTTGGAAATTTATCTATTTTTGTTGAAAATTTAAATATTTTGTAAGAAAAATAAAAAATTTAAATAAAATACGAACTTTGAATATTTCATTAGACCATTATGTTATGTTTGTAAAATTAAGAACTATACAAGAAAAAATGAGCAGAAATTAAACTTTTTAATTTTTGAATTTAAACTGGATAAGTTATTCCTTGACTTCATTTTACAAATTAACAATAAACTTTTATTAATAATTTGTATGAGAAAGCTATTTTTGATTTATTAAATTTAAACTTTTGCAAATTCAACTGTTTTGTTGAAAATTCTTCTTTTTTGTTTCTTAAAAATTCATGCTTTTTCGTAGGAAGTTAACCTTTTGTTTGAAATTTCTATTTTAGTGTCGAGAAGTCAACTGAAATCTTTTTTGAATTAGGTAAAACTATTTTTTTATGGAAATTTGACTTCTTGATTTAAAATTTCATCTTTTTCAGAATAAATATTGTAACTATTATCTATAAAATTTACTTTTTGTTTTGAATTTCTATCTTTTGTTGTTAAAGTCAATCGAAATCTTTTGGAATAAAAATTCAACTTTTTTTGAAAATTTGTCTTTTTGATTTAAAAATTCACCTGCTTTAGCAGAATTTTAATTTTTCTTGGACAAAAATGCAACTGCTTAATTGAAAATTTATCAATCTTGTTAAAAAGTCCCGTCTTTTGGTTAAAAATTCGGCTATTAGTCAGAAAATTAACTTATTCTTTTAAATTCTAATTTTGGTGTTGGAAAGTTGACCAGGATCTTCTTTGGTTAAAAATTGAACTATTTTTTTAATTTTGTTTATAATTTATCTGTTTTATAAGAAATTTCATCTTTCTTGAATAAAAATTTAACTTCGGTTGAAAATTCAACAATTTTGTTGAAGTCATACTTTTTGATTGAAAATTCTTCTGTTTTCTTGAAAATTTATCTATATTTTAGAAAATTTACTCTTTTTTTAATTTCGCATTTGGTGTTGAAAAGACAACTGAAATATTCTCTGGATGAAAATTTATCTTTTTTTTGAGATTTGTTTTAATAAAAAATTTATCTGTATTTAAGAAAAGTTGCATCTTTCTGGGATGAAAAGACAACTGCTTGGTTGTGAATTATACTGTTTTGTTGAGAATTTAACTATTTTGTTGAACATTTACTTTTTGTTCGAAAATGATCTTTTGGTTTGTAAAAATATCTTTTATTCATGAAAATGCAACTTTTTAGTTTAAATTTATTCTTCTTTGCTTGAAAATTCATCTTTTTGGTTCAAAATTAATCTTTTTTTTTAATAATCTTTTTTAATTGATAATTTAACTACTTGGGTAAAAGTGAAACTACATTTTGAAAAATGTCTTTTTTTACAGAAGGTTATGTCTTTGGTTAAAAATTTAACTGTTCAGTCGAAAAGCTTTTTTTTGTTTAAAATTAATGTTTTTATTGAAAATGAATGTTAAAAATTCTCATTTTTTTAGAAAAAAACTTATTGGTTTGAAACTTTATGGTTTTTGGTTAAAAATGGATCAGTTTCATGTAAAATTAATTTTGAGCTGAAATGTCAGATTTTGGTTTGAAAATGCAATTTTTGTATAGAAAATTCCTATTTTTTCTTAAAGGTTTAACAACTTACATGAACTTTAATTTCTGTCTTGAGTGAAAAATATTTATTTGTTGGAAATTCGTCTTTGTTTTTTTTAATACTTTTTTTGTGTGTAAATTTTATTATCTTTGTTTTAAATATAAACAATAACTTTTTTGTTGAAAATTTATACTTATAGGTTCACAGCTGAAATATTATGCTGGAAATTTAATTTTTTTTTTCATACCGAAACTGTTTTACTTTTAGTTAAATGTTTCACCCAGACTTTTAAAATAATTTTTAAAAAAATATTCAGCAGGCCTATTTTTTAAATACTTTTTTTAGTTCCATAAACAATCTGGAAGATCCATAAAAAATAATTTTTTAAAGGGATTGAGATACCTGAAAACCATCTATTTGTTTAAAAATTAAATTATTAAACTGAAAATTTAACGATTGATTTTTTTATGGGCAGTTTGTCTTATTTAGTTGAAAATTCAGGTATTCTGTTTAAAATATCATCTTTTTACTGTGAAATTCAACTATTTTAGTAAAAGATTCATAATTTATATTAAAAATTTATCAGTTTGGTTGCAAATTAACTTTTAAACTGAAAAGTTAATTATTCTATTTTTTGTTGAAAATTGATCTTTTGCAGCTCAAAATTTAAAGATTTCTTTGAAAAATTTTCTTTTTTATTTGTTGATTCAACTATGTTGCAGAAAGTTCATGTATTTTGTTAATAAATCTTCTTTGTGGTAGAATATTAATCTTATTGTTTGAAAATATACCTTCTTTGTTGAAAATTCAAATATTTCAGTGAAATGCTGATAATTTTAATTGCAAATTTATCTTTTTATCTGGAAACTAATTTTTTTAGTTTAAAACTCAACTATTTGGTTGCAAATTGATCTTTTTTAGTTTAAAACTAAAGTTTTCGTTTGAAAATTTACTTCTTTTTTTGAAAATTTCTTTTTTTTGTACAAACTAATTTCCCTGGTTAAAATCAAGATGTTTGGTTGCAAATTCTACTATTCTGGTTAAAGGTTCATAATTTTAGTTAGAAATTCATCGGTTTGCTTGCAAATTATTTTTTTTTCGCTGAAAATTTAACTATTCAATTTCTTATTTTGTTTTTTTTATTATTTTAAAATTCATAATTTTAGTTAAAATTTCATCAGTTTAGTCGAGAATTAACTTTTTCACTGAAAAGTTAATTAATCCATTTTTTGTAGAAAATTGGTCTTTTTTTGCTCAAAATTAACGATTTGTTTGACAATTTTTTTTGTTTAGTTGAAGATTTAACTATTTAGTTGTTAGTTCATATAGTTTGTAAAAAACTCGCCTTTTTGATAGAATATTAAAATTATTGTTTGAAAATTTCCCAGTGGGCGCAAAGTTTGGCGACGTCTTTACGACATCGTTACGACATCCTTACGGCAACTTTACGACATCCTATTTCTATGTCGTTAAGGTGTCTTTACGATATCGTAAATAAGTCGTATGATCTGACGATGTCTTTACGATATTGCAAAGACACCGAACCGACATGGACATAGAATGTCGAAAGTATGTCGTAAAGATGTCGTAACGATCTCGTAAAGATGTCGCCAAATTTTGTGTCCACTGGGTTATCTTCTGTGTTGAAAATTCAAGTGTTCCAGTGAAATATTGATAATTTCCATTGCAAGTTTATCTTTTTATCTGGAAACTAATATTTTTTAGTTCAAAACTCAACTCTTCAGTTAAAAATTCATCTGTTTATTTAAAAATTCAACTATTCGCTTTAAAATCCATGTATTTTGTTGAGAATTCGTCTTTTTTTGTACAAACTACTTTTTCTGGTTAAAATCACGATTTTTGGTTGCAAATTCTACTATTCTGGTTAAGAATTGATCACTTTAGTTTTTAAAAAAACATCGATTTGCTTGAAATTTTTTTTTACTCAAAATTTAACTATTCCATTTTTAATTAAAAAGACATATTTTTATTACAAAATTCATAATTTTAATTGAAAATTCATCAGTTTAGTTAAGAATTAACTTTTTAACTGAAAAGTTGATTATTTAATTTGTTACTAACATGATTATTTGTAGCCTAAAATTTAACTATTTGTTTTAAAATTTTTATTTTTGAGTTGATTATTAAACTATTTTGTTGAAAGTTCATGTATTTTGTTAATAAATCTTCTTTTTGATAGAATATTAATCTTATTGTTTGAAAATTTATCTTATATGTTAAAAATTTAAGAATTCCAGTGAAATATTAATAATTTAAATTCAAAAATTTATCTTTTTAGTTGGAATCTAATATTGTTTAGTTCAAAATTCAACTCTTTAAGTACAAATTCATATTTTTCAGTTTAAAATTCAACTATTTGATTTTAAATCCATGTATTTTGTTTAAAACTCGTTTTTTATGGTAGAATCTAATTTTCCTGTTTAAAATCAAGATTATTGGTTGAAAATTTTACTCTTTCAGTTAAATATTCATCATTTTAGTTCAAAATTCATCTTTTTCATTAGCAATAAAACTACTCGTTTCAAAGTTAAAAACTTTGTTTGAAAATTCATCTTTTTTGTTTAAACCTCATATATTTCAGCAGAAGATCCATAATCTTTATTCCAAATTAATTACTTTAGTTGAAAAATTCTTCTTTTTATTAAATTAATTTTTTTAACTGAATTTTAAACAAATAGATTTTTGTTTTAAAAAACTGATCTTTTTTAGTTTAAAAATAATATAATCTCACATTTTCTTTTTGGTTGTAATAGGAGGTTTCGCATTGTTTTAAAGCTTAAAAAAAGTATTGAAAATTAAAAAAGTATAATCTTCTTAAAAAATTTAAAAAAAACCAGTTCATTTTTAGTGTGTGAATGATATTTTATATTTAAAAATAATAAAAAATAAAATAGGTAATAATAATATCCCAAAGCGCACAAACCAATTAATTATACCATAATTATCCTTTTCACTGATTTCAAATAATTAGTAAATTGATAGTACCAATCTGCTATTATCATAATTTTGCAGGTGAAATAACACGGACGATTGCACATATACATATTATTATAATCCTATTTAGTTTCTCTTTCTCTCATATCGAACGCAAAATTATTATCTACCCAAGACTTTTTTATAAGTTCAAAGGAAAACAAATTTCAAAGGAATAATTTCAAGCGATGCATATGATCTACTTACTTCCTCCTTATTTACGAAATACAAGTTTTCTCCTTAGATTTTGATGAAAATTATTATTATTATTATTATTATTATTATTATTATTATTATTATGAATATCTGTCATTAAAACGCGAATCGCGTTCTCTTCTCATTTCAATAATTTATGCAAATTATGAACAGACGGAGAAGTTCTGCCGAGCAGAATATTTTAATTGGATCGCTTTGTTCTTTAAAGCGAAGATTTCATTCACTTATTCTGTGTGCATAAAAAGTGGTTTAGAGCTACTAAAATGAACGTGATAAAATGTTTTTTCTGAATATGATCTTAAATTTAATATTGACAAAAATCTCTTTAAATTTTGCTCATTCCTTTGAATCATTTGAAATCCCTAAAATTTTAAGAGAGTCGAGCAAAATCAGTAAAATATCTGAAAATCCCATAAAATCGAAACAATTCCTTTAAGGCCATAATAAACCACGAACAGTGCAGTTTAAAGAAAGCGTGTAAGTATATGAGTGATGTACGATATTTATTCGAAATAAGAGTTTATCCAATTAACATTATATTGCGTCACAAGTAGTGCCAGGCTTCTTCTTACATTGAGCTCCACGTGAGACCACGAATGTAACGATACGAGTGATGTACGATATTGTCTTGGCATTCCAAATTTTATGAGACTGCAGGGCTGTTTGAAGAGTAACTCGCGAAAACATACGACTGACGTGGTAGTTAGGTGGTCCCAAAATTCATTTGAAATTTTTTGAATTCTTATGCATATCGCCCGAAAATTTTTTCAAATTCACACGAAAAAAAATTATTTTTAATGTTTTGAAAAAAGTGTTATTTAGAGGAGGCGCAAGCCCCATGAAACGCTAATATTAGCTGAATTCAGTTGAAACTCAGTATGTCTCTTCACAGCTAGTCACAGAGTATAAATAAGTTATTAATTTTTTAATAAAAGCCCCATAAATCTTTTTGATAGGGTCCCAAAATAACACATAAGTGGAAAAATGAGTTTTGCGAGTTTCTGGCGCTAATTATGATTTTTGGTGAATTTCTTTAATGAAAATTGTTTTTCATACATAAAATACTACTTTATAGAGTTAATTAGATGTTTACATAAATTTTTTAAATAATTTATTATTGTTTTTGGTAATTTTCTTTCAGAATAATGCTAGAAAATTGCCGTTTTTTCACAAATTTTTTACTTTTTGTCCAATTTTTAATTAATGGGAGGCAAATTATTAATTAAAGTTAACAAAGTTAATAGTTTGAACAATTTATTATAATTGTAAATTTATTATAATTATACTTTTTTCTAAAAATTTTGACATACTGTGCACTTTTCAATTAGAGTAAAATAATAATTAATTAGGTTAAACAAAATAGTTTGAACTATTGATTATTTTTTATAACTATCTTCTTTTATATAAGGGCTAAAAAGTTTTTTTTTTAACTTTGGAACTATTTTTCCACTTTTCACTTAGTGAGTTAATAATTAATACAAGTTAACAAACACAATTACTTTAAAAAGTATTAGCGTTTATAACTATCTTCTCTTGGATTATTGCTAGAAAGTTTCTGATTTTTTTCAATTTTTAACTTTTCTTTGACTTTTAGTTAGAAACAAGTAATAAATATTAATTTAAGAAGAAAGGCTCTGAGTAACTATTTCAAGGAAAATTTACATTTCACTTAAAGTGTAAATTAGTTCTGTTCAAAATTAAATATTTTGTTAAATATTCATACTGTCGGTTTGCATTTTACTATTTGGATTAAAATGAAACTATTTTTATAAAAATTTAATTTTTGGGTGAACAATTTTTTTTGTTAAAAAACCATATAATTGGGTTAAAAATTCATCTGTTTTTGTACAAAATTTTTCCTTTTGGTTTCAAAATTCAACATTTTTTTTTTTTAATCGACGTATTTTGTTAAAAAATCGACTTTTCGGTAGATAATTAATCTTTTTGCTGAAAAATTCCTATTTTTAGTTGAAAATGTATCTGTTTCTTTCAAAAATTATTTTTCTTTACTTAGAAATTTAACTACTGATTTAACAGTTAAATCCGTTTTGTTAAGAATTTATATTTTGTCAAATTCATCTGCTCGGTTGAAAACTTAACTATTTTGTTGAAAATTCAACTACTTTATTAATAATTCATCTTTTTGTTTAAAAATTGAACAACTAGGTTGAAAGTTTAAATACTTTGTTAAAAATTAATTTTTATGGATGTGGATTCATCTTATTGATTGGAAATTCAGCTACTCCATTTTTGAAAAATAAATCTTCCAGGTTAAAAAATCATCTTTCGGGTTGAACTCTTGTTAAAAATTTATTTCTTTAACATTCATTATTTCAGTTGAAAATTCAGTTCTCTGGTCGAAAATTAACATTTTTTTTTGAAAATTTTATTTTTTTGGGTGAGAATGAATTTTTTTTAACTTCATATACACCTATTTCATTTGTGGACAAAAATCGATATTTGTTATTGCAAATCGATACTTGGTTAAAAATTAAACTATTTTAATAAAAATCTGTCTTTTTGATATAAAATTATTATTTTTGTGGGAAGATTCATGTATTTGATTAAAAGATCATCTAAGTTTAAAATTCATTTCTTTTGTGGAAAATTAACCTTTTTGTTAAAAATTTGATTTTTTTGTTGAGAATTAATTTTTTAACCTTAAAATATAACTATTTCATTTGTAGAAAAAATTGAGATTTGTTATTGCAAATTGATATTTTCTAGTTGCAGATTCATGTATTTTGTCAAAAATTAGTTGTTTTTTGTGTCAAATTAATATCCTTCATTAAAAATTAAACTATTTTTATGAAAATTGATCTTTTTGCTAAAAAATTAATATTCTTGTTGGAAGATTCATTTATTTAATCAACATTTAATCCAATTTGAAAATGCAACTACTTTTTTGAAAGTTGAACTAGTTTGTGAACCATTTATATATTGTTCTTATTCACCTCCTTGGTTGAAAATTTAACTATACCATTTTTAGAAAATTAATCTTCCGAATTAAAAAATCATTTTTTGAGTTAAACTCTTTAAATAAAACTTCATTGTTTCAAAGATTCATTATTTCAGTTTAAAATTCATCTACTTGGTGAAAAATGTAACTATTTTGTAAAAAAACATTTTTGTTGGTTGAGACTTTTTTTAACTAACTATGGAACTATTTCATTTTGGTTGAAAATTAACTCTTTTGTTAAACATTAGTATGTTTGTTTTAATTTACTTATTTTGATGAAAATTTAACTTTTTGTTTGAAAATTGACCCTTTGCTAAAAAATAATATTTGCAGGGCTGAAAGTTCAACAATTTTATAGAGAATTCGTCGTTGTTTCTTTAAAATTCAACAATTTTGTTTAAAAATGATAAGTTTTGTTAAAAACTGTTGTTTTTGGTGGAAAATTTTAATCACTTTTAAAATTTTTCAAATCCCTTAAGTATTGTAAAATTCGTTGAAATTTTATCAATACCGTAAAAATTCCATTAAATCTTCAAAACTTTTTAAATCTTATGAAATAATTTGAAATTCCTGAGACATCTGTTAATCTCGAAATTTTGTATAATTAAAAAAGAATTTAATATCCCCTAAGTCTTCTTAAATTCGGTTATTATATAATTCTTTTTAAATTCTTAAATCCTTCACAATGCCTTCAAAAAATGTTTAAATCTTCAAAGTCCTCTGAGACCTAATAGAATTCCATAAAATTAATAAATTCATTAAAATTATTTGTAATCCCCAAAAGTCTCTCAAAATTTCATTTCATATCCTTTACATCTTAAAATTCTCTAGAAATTTGTTTAATCCCCTAAAATTTCTTGAAATCTTTGAAATTCTTTCGCTATTTTGAATACCATTTTCAAATTGCTTCAAATGTTTAAAATCTCTTTCCTGTAAAATTCCGTGCATCTGCCAAGATTCCTATCAATCCTTTAAAATAATTTGAAATTCCGTAAATTATATAGAAATTTATAGAATCTCTTGAAATTTCTTTGTAAATTTAGAAAACTTTGAGATAAAAATAAAATCAGATAAAACTTTCGGAAATCTCTTCAAATCCCCTTAAATATTTGCCAATGTTTTAGAATCTTTTTTAAAATTTCAATTAAAATCCTTTTATCTTACTGTGCACTTTCGGAGATTTCAAATTGATCCCAAAGAATTTCTCATATTATTACAGTCAACTTTCACTTCTTTCAAAGCTCACTTATTCTAAGGCTCACTTATTTCAAGTTTCTCATGCTCAGATATTTCAAGTAGCGAAGCTCCTTTACCTCCCACCATTGTCCCTGTACGGTATCGCCCGTCAGTGGCTGACCAATTAAAATGAAGCGCGAAGAGCGCAAATGCAAGGACGCACACATGCTTGCTGCGCGCGCATCGACACAAGATAGAGGCAGCCAATGAACATCGCGTGACAAAATCACCCTACGACTCACGGTAGAGGTGGGGGCCCCCGTAGACTTGGAATATCCGAAAGTCTACGCTTCACAGCCCTTAGAATAAATGAAAGTACACTGCAATTGGGAATTATTATTTTTTTGGTCGCTTCTAAATTTTAATTAATGAAACGAACAAATTTTTGCAAACGATTATCAATTATTATTATTTATTTATTATCATTTTTAATCTTAAGTATAAATTGATTTATAAATTGTCTCTTTCGCACAATAATCTATATTAAAAGATGAAAATACTACATTATACAATAATACCGGTAAGTGATCAGCACGAGTCAAAAGAGAGCTGAAGGCGAGCCAAAGATAAGATAGAGTATTTTTAATCAGTCGATAACAACTATTAAGAAATATGTTTTTCACTAGAGGTTATGAATTGCATCTCACGTTTTATTGTGAACTAAATTCCCCTATGCCCAGTCCAAAAATAACCTCGAGGGAGAAATTTGAAATCTGAGAGGAAACATGATTTTCTATTTACTTTCAGGATCTGATAGCAAAGTTTCAGATATCGACGGGAAGCCTTACACAACTCTTTTGTACAGCAATGGACCAGGCCATACAGACCCACGATCGATTGTGCGGGAAGCTGGAAAAGATTCCATTCAGGTACGAAAATCCGTTTGGTTCTCCTTCCAACTGCATGACAATCAATGCTATACTGTTTACCAGGACTGTTTACCATCAGAGAATTGCGATATTAAACTTGCTGCTCATTCCGTCAAACACATACACTCTAAACTTCCTATATTCTATACATCTATAGAGATCAGCCACTGACACTGTGGAGAATATTTTATTGATAAACCTCTGAACATGAAGAGATTCTCTGACGCTTACTCTTTTATGTCTGAATCCTCTGAGGATTTCAGTGGCCTTAATGCTAGTACTTATTTTTGCATGAACTACCTTCCAATAATTTTTATTCTCCCGAAACACTTTGAATTCATCTCCAAAAAAAGAACAATTTTTTTAAATATATCTTTGTAAAAAAAGTTGCCAGGTCAATATGGATTTTTATTTATTTTTAGTAGTAGTGTAGTAGAAGAAGTGAAGTATGGTAGTAGGGAAAGTAAGGAAAGGGATAGGGTAATAGGTAATGTAAAGAGGAAGTAGGGAAAATAAGGGAAGGAAAAGCAGAAGAAGTAAAAGCAAATTGCGGAAGCGGTAGTTGACGAGGTGAGAGGAGGGAAAGAAGAAGTATAGGGAGGGGTTGTTGAAAAGGTGAGGGGAAACACGGACAATTATCTTTCAAATATATATTTGTGAAAAGAAATCGCCAGCTCAATATGGCTTTTTATTCATTTTTAGTAGCAGGGCAGTAGAAGTGGAGTAGATTAGCAGAGGAAGTGAGGGAAGGGAAAGGACAGTAGGGGAAGTAATGTAAGTGGAAGTAGGAAACATAAGGGAAGGAAAAGTAGAAGAAGTATAAACAAATTGAGAAAGTGGAAGCAGGGACAGTGAGTAGAGAGGAAATAGAAGAAGTGTGGGAAGGGGGTGTAAGAGATGTAATAAGAACAAGGGAAAGTAAACAAAATTTTTTAAACTTACTCCTATATGTCTGAAACCTCTGAGCATTTAAGTTACCTTAATTCTAGTAATTATTTTTGCATAAACTACCTTTCCAAAATTTGTATTCTCCCGTAACACTTTTAATTCATCTCGAGAAACAAGAACAATTTTTTCAAATATATATTAGTGAAAAAAATCGCTAGCTCAATATAGCTTTTTATTCATTTTTAGTAGAAAGGGAGTTGAAGAAGTGAGGTAGGGTAGTAGGGGAAGTCAGAGAAAGGGTAGGGTAGTAGGTTATACAAAGAAAGTGGAATAAGGAAATAAGGAAAAGAAAAGTAGAAATAAAAGCTAATTGAGGAAGAGAATGTAGGGGAAGTGAGAGGAGGAGAAGTAAGAGAAGTTTGGGAAGGGGATGCTAGAAAAGTAAGGGGAAATATGAAAAGTGAATAGATTCTCTTAAGCTTCCTCCTTTAGATCTCAACCCTTCAAGGATTTCACCGATCCTAATTCTAGTACTTATTTATGCATGAACTATTTCCAATAATTTTTAATATCCCGGAACAATTTTAATGTATACCAAGAAATAAGAACAATTTTCTTTGAAATATATATTCGTGAAAAAAAATTGTTAGCTCAACATGGCTTTTTAATCATTCTTAGTAATTGGGTAGTAGGGGAAGAGATGTAGTAAGGAAAGTAAAGAAACTGGAAGTAAGAAAAATACGGAGAGGAAAAACAGAAGAAATAACAAGAAATGGAGAAAGCGAAAATAGGAGTATCGAGAAGAGGGGAATTTGGAGAATTGTGGTGAGGGGATGTTAGGGAAGTGAGGGAAACTAGGGAAATTTAAGGCAAGCAAGAATTGGGGAAGTAGGAGGCTAGGCTAAATGGGACTACCGAAAATTCCCGAAAAGTAAAATTCCCGAATTTGAGCATTCCTGAATAATATAATTCCCGTCCTTTTTTAATATTACCGAATCTTGAAAAATTTCCGAACAATAAAATTTCCAAATTAGAAAATTCCCGAAAGTTTATAATATTACCAAATTTGAAAAAATTAAAACTTTCGAATTGGAAAATTCCTAAATAATAACGATCCTTAATTCATTATTCGGGAATTTTATAATTCGGAAATTTTATCATTTGGAAATTTTATTATTAGGTAATTTCATTATTAAGAAGTTGTATTATTCGGGAGTTCTACAGAGTCAGGAATGTTATTTTTCGGGAGTTTTATTTTGCAGGAATTTTACAGTATCAGGAATTTTATTTTCGGGAAGTTTACAATATGAGAATTTTATTTTTTGAAAGTTTTCCAAATTGGGCATTTTACTATTCGAAAATCTTATTATTCGGAAATTTTTCAATTTGAAAATTGTACAGTATCTTGAATTTTATTTTTCGGGAATTTTCCAGTAGCGGGAATTTTATTTTTCGGTAAGTTTACAATTCGGGAATTTTTTCATTTGGAAAATTTTCATTTCGGAAATTTTATCATTCGGAAATGTTCCAATTCGGGAATTTCGTTATTCGGAAATTCAATTATTTGGATATATTCAAATTCGGAAATTTTATTATTTCGGAATTTCCTAATTCAATAATTTTATTATTTTAGAATTTTATCATTTGGAAATTTTATTATTTTGTTATTTTATCATTTGGAAATTTTATTTTTCGAGAATTTCATCACTCGGGAATTGTATTATTCAGGAAATTTATTGTTAAAGAATTGTATTATTCGGCAATTTTCCAGTTTGGGAATTGTGCAGTGTCGGGAATTAAATTTTTTGGAAATTATATTATTCGGGAATTTTCCAATTCGGGAATTATCCAATGCGAGAATTTTATTATTCGGAAATTTTGTTATTCGAGAATTTTATTTTCGGGATTTTGCAGTCGTCTTGGTTAAAAAAAGCGGTGCGGTAAGTAAAAAAGATATTAAATAATGGGATAATGAAGCGAGAGAAAGTTGGAGAAACGATGAGAAATGAATAGGGGATTTTAGGGGAAATTGTGTAGGTTGAAAAGTGAGGGGAAATGATAAGATAAGAAGTAAAGAAAATGACGGGGGTAAGTATGGAAAAGGAAGAAAGTAATGAAAGAAGAATTAGAAAAAGTGAGAGAGACTAAGAGGAAGAATAATATTCGGAGTGAAGGGAATTGAGAGAAGCAAGGAAAGGTAACTAGGAAAAGTGAGAGAATAGTAAGTAGGGAAAGTAAAGGAAGAATACTAGAAAGTGTCGAAAAATGAGGGGTTAAGGGAATTAAGGGGGAGTGGTAGTTAGGATAAGTAAGGAGAAAATAGAGCAGGGGAAGTAGGGGAAGTGAAGAGAAAGAAGGATAGAAAATGTAGGGGAAGCTGTGTGTAAAAGATCGAGTGAAAATAGTGGAAATGAGAAGAAATGAGGTCTTCAGACATAAAGTAAGTGTTGAATGGAATACTTGGAAAAGTGTTGAGAAATGTGGAGTTGGCGAAATTAGACGAGGTGAGGCTTGATATAAATGGTAAGTATGGTAATTAAAGAGGCAGGGAAAATGAGGGAAACATAAGGAATATTAAGTAAAGAAGTAAAGAGAAAAAAGAGTGGAGGTAGCAGGGAATGTGATGTATAATAGAGGGAGTGAAAGTAGTGGAAATGAGGTCTTAAGACGTAGAGGAAGTTATGGGAGGAATACTAGGAAAAGTATTAAAAAATGAGGGATAGGGGAAGTTAGTAGAAGTAGTGAATATAATGGAAATGAGGTGAAATGTGAAGAGGAGAAGTAGAGGAAGTGATGGGAAGGTAGTGGAAGTGAGAGGAAATGATGGTGGTAAGAAATTGAGGGGGGATTATAAGAAAGGAAGTAAGGGAAATGACGGGGTTAAGTAGGGGAAATTAGGGAAGTGCTGGAACGAGAAGTGAAAGAAGTGAGAGAAAATAAGGGGAGAAGTAATAGTAGGTGAGCAAAATACAGCAAATATGTGTAGTAGAAGTAGGAAAACTAAGTCAAAATGAGGGTGAAATAAAGAATGAGGAATAGGGTAGTAAAGAGCAAAAAGGTGATTGGAAGTAGGAAAATTGATGTGTAATGGATGGAGTGAGAGCAGTAGAAATAAGTAATTTATGGGAGGATTAGATAGAATAGGGAAATTGAGAGGGAATTATAGCGGTTGAGAAAAGAGGGGATGGATGCAATGTTCCACTTTGCCCCGGTATACCCTACATTAGTCCTCTTCATGAAAATAACAGAGTTAAAAAATCTATCTTTTTATTTAATATTTTTATTTTCTGCATTGCAAAATATTTGTTTAAAAAAAAGTTTCATATGAGAAAAAAAGGTTCTCTTCATTTTTACTTAATTAAGAAATATTTTTTCTTTCTCATTTTTCCTAATTTCATCCGTTTGACAAAATTTGTAGGGTGACTGTTTGATTCTCTCCCGGGCCATATTCCGTACCACTTCCGCCTATAAAAAAGTTTTCTGATCAATGATGAAATTGATTAATTCAATTCCCTGTAGACCCATTTTCGAGAGCAAAGGTTGATCACTAAAGACTCAGTGCAATACATAAAACACATACAGTTTTTAATGAAAATTAAAAATAATTTTCAAAATGATATTTTAACAGAGATACTTTTGAAATTTCTTTTGAAATTAAAAAAAATTGCCTAAAAATATTTCATATTGTTTGAAGCATTTTTAAAAATGGTTTAAAATTTTTTTCTTATTCGTAAATTTTCTTTAAAAATAATTGATTTAAGCTAACAATTATTTAAAATTTTCCTAGGAATCCTAATAATTTTGTTTAATCTCTTAAAGACCTTTTAAAAAAAAGCTAGTAAGCTTCTTAATTTACTTTTTTAATATTCAAGAAGCGACATGCTATTTCAAAAAAAAATTTTAATGTTTAAAAATTTTTAAGTATTTATTAAAATCGTTTAAACTTCTGAATATATTTAAAAGATATTAGAATTTTTCATAGTATCTCAAAAAGATCTAAAAAATTTTTTTAATGAGTCCTGAAATCTTCTATATTCTTTTTTGACAATTCTGGAAACCTTTCTTAATATCATTAAAATTAATTTTTAGAAATAAAAAAATCATTTAAAAGTTTCCCAGGAATCTAAAAAAAAAATTTCTCTTAAAATGTTTTTCATAATACTCAAAAAACTGATTTTATTTTTTAAATCTTCAAAATGTGACTTTTTGTGTGGAAAACATTTTCAAATATTAAATTATTTTCTAATGTTTTCATAACTTTTGAACTTTTTAAATCTCAAAAAATTATTGGAATATTTTTTAAGTTAAAACAAAAATCTGTAAAATTAAAAAAAAACGTGTTGCAATCTTCCAGATCGTAAGATATTATTTTGTAAATCTTTTTAAAACTTCTTAAGCATTAAAATATTTTTAAAAATATATTGAAAATTATCCTAAAGTTGCAAAAAATTTTCAAAATTACAAAAATTTATCTGGAAATCTTCTAGATGATTTTTTTACAAATTTGGTGACCTTTCAAAATTGTTTCTTAAGATTCATTTTAACAAATAAAAAATGTCTTAAAATTCTCGCAGGAATCTTAAGAAAAATTTAATATTCTGTTGAAACGTTTTCGAAAATAAATGAAAAAAAGATTTTAAATTGTTTTTTGATATCTTAAAAAATCTACATTTCGTTTTATAATTTGTTCGAAATCTTGGCAAATTTCTCATTCTTTTTGAAGAAATACGTTAAATTGTCAGTTAAAAAAATTACTTTCACCAACAATGAAAATAGATATGAAAAAAGTCATCTTCAAACAAAGTGATGAATTTTTAAATGAAATTCAAAATACTTAACTGAAATGGACCAAAAAAGATTAATTTTCAACCAAGAAGATTAATTTATACCGAAAAGACGAATTTTCAATTAAAGATAATTTTGCGAACAAAAATTGAATAATTAAATTTTTAGTCAAAAATAAATGCTTAACCTTAGAGATGAATTTTGCACTAAATTATTTTTAAAAAAACATTTAACCGAAATCTTCAAAATAAAAAGCAAGTTCTCAACTTAAAATATATACATTTTCAACTAAAATGATAAATATTGAAATCAAATACTTGAAGTTCAAGCGAAAAAAAGTGTTAAAAAAAGGTTAACATTCAAATAAAAAAAAATTTTCTACCAAAAAAAATCCATTTTTTTTAACAAAATACATCAATTTTTCACAAAATAGTTGAAATTTCAATTAAAAAAGACTGATTTTCATCCAAACTGTTAAGCTTTGAACTAGAAAAGATCAATTTCCCAACAAAAAATAGAATAGTTGAATTTCAATTAAAGAAATTAATTTTCAACCAAACTGATAAATTTTTAACTGAAATAATGAATCTTAAACTGAAATAGTTGAATTTTATGGCAAAAAGATGAATTTCCAACTCTAAAGATTATTTTTCTACAAATAATATAATTTTTCACAAATTAGGTAAATTTTAGAACAAGCTTAATTTATAAATAAAAAATTTCAAGTATCAAGCAAAGTAAATGTTTTCTTTGTAAAAGATACATTTTCAACCAAAAATAGAATGGTTCATTTTTCTTAACTTTTTTT
>NC_046666.1:13500536-13505445 GCF_010883055.1 Belonocnema kinseyi | reverse complement strand
TAACATTTTTCTTAATTTTTCTTAATGGTTCAAATTCTGAACAACAACAAAAAACCGCTTTTCAGCAAAATAGTTAAATTTTTTACTGGAATAATTAAATTTTCATTTAAATAATTATTTTTAATAAGTTAGTTAAATTTTCAACCAGAGATGAATTTTCAGTTAAAACAATGAATACAAAAATTTCCCGTTCCAAGTAAAATTATATTTTTTGACCGAAACTCGCTTCCCTGTAATAAAAACGGTAACTATTTTATCAAATTTCCTATTCTAAGTCAGGATAAATAATGAGTAGGCGAATAAATCGTGATAAATCCATTTTTTAAATTGAGAAAATGATTTTTTCTGTGTTTCTGAAACATCATTCTTATAATGAAAAATAATAAACTTTCAATAATAAATTCTGATATAATTATAGTAAACTAGGAAAATTTGAAAAATCTACGAGGTAGATAAAGCATAAATCACTTTTCTAAATTTAAGAAAATTATTAAAATAATGAAAACTTTAATTTGACTGAGATCAGAAATTGCCGATAACTTTTCAGTTTTTTTCAAATAAAAAATATAATAACAATGATATTTAAAATTCTATTTATTTGTTTATGTATAAAAAAAGAGTTTGAAAAATCAAAGTAAGTTAATGAAAGGTGGTGGCCTTTAGGCACTTTTCTCGGTTTCCCCCCGTCTTCATTTAGTACGGAAAGAGACTTTCCAAGAAAGTAGACATCGGAAAAGCAATTTTTCACAGGATTACTGAATATTACCCATCCTTTCTAAAAGTCGCCGCAAAGCTTTGGGCTCGGCAGAAGTTTCGCAAGCGTTTTCAAGAGACGAGCTCAGGGCGTAAATAACTGTCCCTCTCACTTCTCTATATACCGTCGAACGTATTCTCTTACTTCAATATAACTCCATCTGAAAGCCCAAGGCTAGCTTAAATCCCGTCCATCATCTCTCCAAGGGCTTTCTTCGTGATATTCTTTAAAATTGCTAAATCTGTCAAAGACAGGAAGAATAGAAATGTCTTCTAGGTGAGGTTTATTTTAAATTATTTCTCGGGATCCTGGTATTTCTTTTTATTTGACCCTATAAAGAACAAATATATTATGAATTTATTCCATTATTTTACCTACTTTTCTTCAATCTGGAACCTATATGAATTGTTTATTAGGGCTTTTAGATCTCTCATCTGCCCTTATAACTCCCCTTCTTTCTATTATCAGATCATATCTTATTCCCCCCCCCCTCTCACTACACAACGCAACCTTCAATTACTTTCCTTGCTTTCCTTTCCCTCGCTTACTCTACTTTCTCATACTCTGCTTCTTCTCCCGTTTCCTCACTTACTTCCACTCCACGTACGCTGCTCTTTTACCGCTCTAATACTTACTACTCCCTCTCCACCCTACACTACCCCTACTTTTACTCCACTTGTCTACCTAGGGAAAATTACCTCTACTTCCTCTCACGTACTTCCCCTCTTATCACCTAACTGACTTTCCCCTCATTTCTCCAACTACTACTCAACAACTATCCATCTCCATATTTTCCTTCACTCGTTCAATTTTTCTCCTCTTGGTTCCCTTACTTCACATCTTATATTTTCAAGCTACTTATTATTCTCCTAGTATTTTTCTTCTAGTATTTTACTTTTCCATACGAAAAACAAATGGATTCCAAATTTATTCCATCATTTCAATATATTTTATGTTTATCTAGGACCAATATAGGTAGTTTATTAGGTAGTTCAAATCTTTCCTCTGCACCTATAACTCCTCTTTCTCCTAGCCAATTCTATCTTATTGTTTCCCATGTCCTTAGCCAACCCAACCTTCACCCAATTTCCCTGCTTTCCCTTCCCTCACCTACTTTTCTTTCTTCTACTCTACTTTCTTTCCAGTACCTTCACTTATTTCCACTCCACATACCCTACTCTTTTACCCCTCTTGTACTCACTGCTTCCTCTCCAACTTACACTTCCCGTACTTCCAATCAACTTGTTTAATGATCGAAAAAACACCCCCACTTTCTCTCTTGTACTTCCCCGGTCGTCACCTCTTTGTCTACTCTAATTTCCTTTACACCACCTCTTATGTTTTCCAGCAACTTATAATTCTCTTACTACAATCGGGATTCTAATTTTTGACTTTTCCATATAAACAACAAGATTCCAAGTTTATTCCATTATTTTACGAATTTCATTTCTATCTGGACCAATATGATTTATTTATTAGATCGTTTAAATATCTTCTCTGCACACATAAACCCTCCTCTTTCTCCTACGCGATCCTATCTTATCGTTACCCCTCTCCTTACCCAAAACAACCTTCACCCTATATCCCTACTTTCCCTTCCCTCACGTACTTTTCTTTCTCCTACTCTACTTTTTCTCATGTACCTTCACTTAGTTCCAATCCACATACCCTAATCCCTTACCCTTTTTAATCCTTTTTACTACCTATCCAAAATAAATTCCCCTACTTCCTCTCCCATACTTCCCCTCTCATCACCTAATTGCCTTCGCTGATTCTCTCCTACTTCTACTAAATAACTATAAATCCCTGGATTCCCCTTCACTCATCCACTTTTTATACTCTCGCTTCCCGCTTATCGCATCTTATCTTTTCAAGCCTATAATTATTGTCTTACTATAATACAACTCCATCTAAAATCCTATGGCTAGCTTAAATCCAAACATCATCTCTAAGGTCTTTTTTTCGCGATAATCACTAAAATTTTTATATCTGTCATGGACATTATTTTTATTTTACATTATTTTAGACATTATTTTACTAATTTTGTTTGTATCGCGGACCAATATGGATCGTTTATTATGCCCTTTCAATCTCTCCTGTACCGCTATGACTCTATCTCTCTCTCTCTCTCTCTCTCTCTCTCTCTCTCTCCTATCTGATCATATTTTGTCGTTCGCTCTCTCCTTACGCAACGGAACTATCACTTACTTCCTCTACTTTCCCTTTCCTCACCTTCTCAACTTTCTCCTACTCTACTTCCCCTCTCACTTCTAGTCTAAATATCCTAATCTTTTAACATTCTTATACTTACAATTCCTTCTACACCTACCACTTCCCCTACTATCACTTCCCTCACTGACTTATCTAAAATCACCTTTATTTCCCCTTCCGTACTTCCTTTTTTACCATACTTTCCTTTTTCTCTCCTAATTCTATAGAACAACTTTTTTCTACCTGATTCTTCTCCAATCGTCCACTTCTTCTTCTATTACTGCCTCTTCATTACTCTTGGTCGTTTTAAGCCACTAATTATCCTTAGGATTCTAGTATTTGACTTTTTATATAAAGAACCAATATATTGTGAACTAATTCCGTTATTTTTCTAATTTCATATCTATCTACTAGCAATATTTACCATTTATTAGGTCGTATAAATCTGCCCTCCCCTCATCTATCCTACTTCCCCTCCCATAGCCTCTCTTACTTTTACCACACATGCCTCACTCTCCCACCCCTTTCATATTTACCCTATCCTCCCTTTCCTCAACTTCTTCTCACCTCGCCTACATACCCAACAATCAACACTACTACTCCACCAATATTTCCCCTACCGTTACCTACTTACCATTCCCTAATTCTCTCTTACTTATCCTCGACAACTTTTCATCACCAGGTTCGCCTTCCCTCCTCTTTACTCACTATCCCTTTATCTCTCCCTTCCCTCCCTAAATAGGAAAAAGTACGATGTACGAATAAACACTTGGCCAATACTAGAAGATTTTCTACCTGGGTTCAACACCTCAAAAACTATGTTCGTTATTTTCAACCGTTTAAAATCATCCTCTGTAACCAAAAAACGACGCCCGTCGTTTCAAACTCATGAAAAGTACCATTATAAAACAGCACTTCCACCTTTTCTGACTCTTAAAAATCAAACAAAAAAATCATCCCAAAAAAATAATCACTAACAACAAAAAAAACAACATGAGATATTTAAAAAACTAATTCCTATTGCCTGAAGATCCACCCCCTTTGTTTCCAACCACCGAAGGTCATCTATAGTACCTGAGAAGTCACCCTCGACGTTTCCAGTCCCTAAAAATTATAGTAATAATGATCATCGTAATTCGTAATTTACCAGATATTTTTCATGTGAAAGAGACAGAAAAAAATAGTAAAGAGAAAGTAATGTTTTACATTTATTTACTATTTTAATTAAATTATTATAAATGTTTGCAGTCTCATCCTCTAATTTTGCGATTTGGTAAAAAAAATGTTCTCTTAATTTTCTGAGATTTATAAAAACGAATTTTAGAGGTGTCTTTCAGCTTTTTCAATATTTCACACCTAGCCCTGGGGGGAAGGGAAGCAAAAAATAAGAAAGGGGGGAGTAGGATAGGCGGAAACATTTAATAGAGGAGGAGAAGCAAGCAGAGAAATAGGAAAAATTAGTGAAAGAGAAAAAAGTGGTTGAGAGTATTTGTAGGAGAGTATGTACAAAGAGACTGGAGAATGGAAAGCAAATTAAAGTTAGAGCGAGTAGGGGAGGGAAAGTGAGATAAAGAAGGAGGTGGAAAGTAGAAGAATCATTGAAGAAGGGAAATGGGGGTAGGTGTGTAGATAAAGTGTTTCTACTTGAAAGTGGAGTAGGGGCTAAGAGTTAAGCTAGGAAAGGGAGTTAGGTAGGTGATGAGAGGAGTGAAAGTGGAAAATGTGTAGGAATATGTGCACAGCAGGTGGGGGAGGGTGAATGAGAGACTGAAGAAAAAAAGTAGAAGGATTAGAGATAAGCAATAGGAGGAAAATTGGGAATGTATACGCGAGGAGGGGAATTAAAGGCTCAAGGCGTATAGGAAATGTGATAAGAAGTGGGGAGAAATAATAGAAGGGGAAGTGGGTAAGAATAGGAAAATTGAAATGAGTATGAGAGTAAAG
>NC_046666.1:13431166-13500436 GCF_010883055.1 Belonocnema kinseyi | reverse complement strand
GAGAAAAGAGAGCACAGTAGGAGAGGAGAATTAGAAGAAGTATAGAAAGTGTAGGAAGGGAGAAAAAATAAGTGGTAGCTGCAGGTGGGCAGAAGGTTTTGAAAGTGAATGAAGTAGAAGAGGGAGTACTTAGAAGAAGTAGATGAGTAAGAGAAAGTTAAAGTAAGGTAGGGGTGGGAAAGTGAGAAAAGTGAAAGATTCTACACAATACATTTTTTTCTATTTTTTATGAGGAATTTCTAATTAAGATTGAGATCCACATTAAAATAAAAGGACAATAGAAAAATTTGTTTTGCAAATTTCAGACGTCCGGTGTCCCGAGGACTTGGGCAACCCACGGTGGAGAGGACGTACCAATTTTCGCAATTGGTCCACTGGCGACCGTCTTATTTTCCGGTAGTGTGGATCAGAGTTACATTCCACACGCTATTTCCTACGCTGCATGCCTGGACCAGCACGCCAGTCGCTGTTCCAGAGAATCCGCTTTGAACGACACGATTGCCCCAATCAGCTGTCCCTCTGCGGAACCTAATAGTGCCGCTATATCTAGTGACGTGATGAACGACCAAGCTCGCAATCTACCAACAAAATCGATTGCTGCTGCTAATCGCGATCAATCGATCGCCAACACGCTTCTCATGGAAGCTTTCTTATTACTACTTCTCCTAAGGGAAAGTTAATGTTTATTGAGGACCAAAGTGATCACTCAGTGATAACAAATCTTGTAAAAATTTCTTACTACGATAAAAAAAAGATACCGCTGACGCAGAGGCGCCCTTTCTAAAAGATTGTTATATCGCAAAAAAATTTTATCCTAGGGTAGGTCTCTTTTCATTTGTATATCTATTCTTTTATTTCTTGGAAAGCGTTTTAGAATTGTTTGCAAAGAGGTGGTCAGTATATTACCTAACGCTTTTAGAAAAGAGCTTTCGAGAAAAGTTACAAAATCTTTTTTTTTTAATTTATTATAAAAAATTCTTTGACGCGAAGTTGTTTTCCTTGAAGAAATGCTGTCTCATCGATTCTTGAATTTTACCCCCTACTTTATGGCGCATGCGTCGCCATGACAGACTAATTGGACGTAAATGGCGCGCTTATTTAAATTAATCAATGTGTAAATCAATTTATTATAATAAATCATCATTATAGAATTAATTAAATTAATTTTCAGATTATAATATAGTCTTTTATTACAAAAGGTGAATTAAATATTTGATTTTAGTCTTCACAAATAAATAATTTATTTTAAGTTCAAAGGAAGGAATACCTTTTTTCTTCAAGGTAAATTTTAAATAATTTATCTCTTTTTTTGACGTAATAATAATTACAAATTTTTAAACAATTTATTTGAAAATTTATTCATTTCTAAAAAGCACGCGATCAATGGTGCGAACAACAAAAATGTTTTTATTTATTTTTATTTGAGTTTCCTTACAACTCTTGTTTGATACAAAATGCTATTTTTGAAAGAAAAAAAAATGCATTTTTAACTTAAAAAAATTAAAATACCTGGTTTTGTATGACAAGACAAGATACAAAAAAAAGTTAAAAGAGCAGAATTGTCTATTTTTTCAATTTAAACATGTATTTTTCACTAATAATTATATCAAGAAGAAGAAATAAGAAAAAAAATTTTAACAGTATCGACAAATCAAGTTTTTAAAGCAAACGAAATGACATTTCGTACACTTGAATTTTTTTAAGCAAAAATTTATTTAAATTAAAGTTATTGAATTTTTAAATTCATGACACACAATTTGAAAATTAATTATTATGAATAGTTTAAAATTTTCAAATATAATTGAAATGATAGTATTTCTGAACAATCTAAAATGAAGTTTGGATTCGTTATTTTTTAAAGTTCAGTAGTAGATTTTTTTATTTTGAATGGTGAAATCAATGGTGCATTAATTTTCAGAAAAATTTGTCTATTTCATTTTAATGTTAATTTTTTTGTATATAATAACAATTAAAGTTTCTAAAACTTTAGAACATTTTATTTGGTTTTCAATTTTAAATTTTCGAATTTCCATCCTTCCAAATTAAATGTTATTAAAAATTAAAAGTTACAAATTTTTAATCATTCGATTAAAAAATTTTATGTCAGAAATAAGATTTTAATTCCTTTGAATTTTGCATTATCAAAACTGTAAAATCTTAATCTCAAAATATTGAATTTCGAGATTCTCAATTTGAATTTATTCCATTTTATATGCTTTTATCCAGAAATTATACAAGTTCAATTCCTTTTTATTCCATTCCAAATATAGTCCTTTTCTCAAAATTGTATTTGATTTAAAAAACTATAGTTTTTTTAAATAGTTAAATTGTTGAAGTATTGAAAGTTTTTGTAATTTTTCATTTGAAAAAAGTTAAAATGAGTTTCTCGAAACGAATCGAGGAAAAATTAAACAAAAAGGCATTTTCTTAAATTTTGAAATAGTTGTTTCATTAAACAAATTCAAAAATCGTTATTTTGTTGTAGCTATTTTAAGGAATTCTAACATTATCCAGAATAATTTAGTCCAAAATATAATTTTATTTTTTATCTTATTTGGTATTATTATAGTCTCTTGTTACGACATCGTAAAAGGTGGTGGGGAGGGGTGGGGTAAAAATCGTACAAAAAAGCTTTAGGTATTATACTGACGACCCAAAATTGTCTGTTATTGAAAATGACGAAAATTTATTATTGTCGAATTTATAAAATCACTCATTACAAGTTCTATAAATGAAAAAATAGGTGACTTCCTCAAAGCGAGGATTTTTTAGTTACATTTTTTGATTGAATCAGTTGAGAAATTAATTTGAATAATTCAAAATTGAATTTAAATTTTTCTATGTGAATTCAAAAGAATTAAATAAATAGAGCATATTTAATTTATAGTTACTAAATAATATGTATAGGGTAAATGTTTTTAAAAGTGTCTGATATAGTTTCCTAAGATATAATCAAAGTTTCAGAAATTGTCAGATTTTTCAAAAGTTTCTAAATGTTTGTTAATTCATAAATTTTCCATAATTTCGAATTTTTTGGTAATTTATCAATTCACCATAAATTACCGAGGATTTCCGATACTTGCGAATATTTTCGTATATTCTCAATTTCGGAATTTTCTAAAATTTTTTAAAATGTGATAATGTGCAAAATTTTGGATACTCAAAAATTTATAATAAATTTCCAGCATTTGAGAATTTTGTTAATTGATTGATCATTTATAAACTCAACACAAATTACCAGAAATTTACGAAAATATACAGTTTCAAAAATTATCAAAATATAGAATATTATCAGTTACGAAAATCATCAAAATTTTCAAAAAATTTGTCAAAATGTTTGCTAATTCATAAATTTACCGTAAATTTACAAGATATAAATTACCGATAATTTTCGTAAATTATGAATGCTTTTTATATTTTTAATTTCCTTAATTTTCCAAAAATTTCAAACATTGTCCAACAGTTGTGTATTTATAAATTTAAAAGTTTCCGGATTTTCATACATTTTTTCATTTATTTTTAATTTATAAACTAAGCACGAGTTGCCATAAATGACTGAAAATTTTAAGTTTTATCAAAATTTCAAAAAAATTTGGAAAAGTCTAAATATTTTTATATTTTATGAATTTCCGTAATTCTTCAAAATTTTGCGAATTTTTCAAAAAATAATTCATAATGTTTGTTAAATCCTAAATTTATCATAAATTTACAACATTTTAAATTTGTTGATGGTTTTAAATTCACCATAAATTGCCAACAATTTCCGGAAATTTATGAAATATTTGGATACTTTGAGATTCCGCGAATTTTCAAAACTTTATTAATTCTAAACATGATTGGTAATATATAAATTTACCATGAGTTTCCAGAAATGTATGAATTTTCAAATGGTTTGTTGATATATAAATTTACTAAAAATTTTTATTGTTTTGTTCGTTCGGAAATGTAACATAAATTCCTATAAATTACTGACAATTTCCGGAAATTTTTGATAGACTATATTTCCGAAAATTTCCGGATTTTTGTTAACATTTTTAAATTATTGGTCATTCATAAATTAACCCTTAGTTTTTAGAATTTCATCAAGTTAAACATTTTTTGGTCATTTCTAAATTTCCGTCAATTTTCAAAAATTTTAAATAAATTAAAAAAAATATAGATTCTTTATGAATTTAATATAAATTTCAAAAATTTTGAAAAATTAAAAATTTGTTGATAAAATATACAATTATCATCTTTCCAGAATTTCATGAATTTTCTAGTTCTTTACTAATTTGTAAAATAACTATTGTTAACTGATAATTTTCCGCAATTCTGGAAATTTTTTAATGCTCTGAATTTCCAAAAATTTAAAAAATTTCATACATTTTAAAATTGTTTGAAAATTTATAAAGGCACTATAAGTTTCCAGAATTTCATGAATTTTAGAATTTTTGGTGATTTATAAATTACCGTAAAAATTATAACAAATTTTATTTTTTGATGCTCTGAATTTTCCGAAAATTTCCAAAATTTCATACATTCTTTAAATGTTTTGAAAATTTATAAAGGCACTATAAGTTTCCAGAATTTTATGAATTTTCGAATTTTTTGTGATTTATAAATTATCATAAAAATTATGAAAATATTCAAAGTTTCAAAATATTTGTCCATTCATAAATTTACAAGAAAATACAGAAATCTTGAATTTTTCGAATTTTTTGTTAATTTAAAAATTCAACATTAATTTCCGACAATTTTGCAGATTTTTGAATATTTTTGGATACTTTCAATTTCTGTAATTTTTCGAAATTTCTTAAAAATTCGTAAAATTACAGAATTTTTCTATTAAAAAATGTTTCATAAATTTTCAAAATATGAAAAAAAAATTGATTAATTTTTAATTCATAAACTCACAAAAAATCATGAGAAATTACCGGAAAGTTCCGGAAATTTACAGTTTTAAAAGTTATCCAAATTTAAACAATTATGAGTGTAAATAATGATCACATTTTGAAAAAAACATTTAAAATGTTTGTTATTTCACAAATTTACCAAAAATTTTGAAATTTTCAAAATTTTAGTAATTTTTTTAATTGATCATTTTATAGACAATTTTCGAAAATTATGAATATTTTTGTATATTCACAATTTCCATAATTTTCCAAAATTTCTGACAAATGCAAAATTTTTGGTATTTACGATTTTGTTACAAGTTTCCAGAATTCCATACGTTTTTTAATTTATTAGTATTTTATAAATTCACCACAAATTACCATAAATGATCAAAAATGTTCAGAAATTTACAATATTAAAAATTCAGAAATTGATTATACATTTACAAAATTTCTAAAATTGCATGCATTTTTTCAAACTAAATTTCCACCAGTTTTCACCGAAATTAAAAAAAAATCAGGATCTCGAAGATTTCTACAGGTTTGAAAAATTATCAAAATTTTCAGTTTTAAAAAATTTCAACAAATTTTTTAACTTTTTGGTAATTTATAAATTTGCGATAAATTTAAAACATTTCATAAATTGCCAAATTTTTTGTTCATTTTTCATTCATTTCCAAAATTATCAAAATGGATGTAATTTTCACAAATTTCGTGAATCATTATTAATATAAAAATAAAGTTTCTAAAATAACTCTGTATAAGCAGAAACCGTGCCTGTGTTCCAATGGTGTCTGAAATCATGTATTTGTTATAAAAAATATCGTATGCGCCAAAAAAGCGGGAATTCTGAGGGTTTCATTTTTTCAGTATGAGTCGTAGGCGAGCATTTTCGCACTCGCCTTCGACTGATGCCACCAAGCCTACAACTCGTACTAAATTGGTACGCTTGTTAAAAAAGTTTCACTTTTCCCCCTTGGTGCATAATATATTATTAAACTTTTTTGGATTAACCCTCAAAATCAACTTTAAAATGATCTATTATTGATTTATTTTAAATTCCATAATTAATTTTATTTATGTGAATATTATTTTTCCTTACTTTATTTTAATTACATACATTCTACAAAATTTATTTTAACCTCTCCTCAGTTTCAACAGTTTCCGTGTCTGAATCTAAAGTCTGTAAAGGGACTGTAGACCATAAAAAAGTACTGATAAAGACTCAGAGACTTTTTTTCATTGGGCACCCTGAGAGTGATTAAATCCCACAAAGGGAAGAAAGTAAGATAGAGATGAAGATACTTTGTATAAAAGAAGAATTTGTAAAAGACCTCCATAGAATTGAGGACTTTACTCGTGAGTGCATTAAACGGTAGAAAGGGAGCGATAACGAGCGTATCGAAAAAACGAGAAAGCCCAATTTTTTGTCTTTCAAGTGATTGAAAAGAAATACCATTTGTGAAAATGTATTTAATTTTTTATTTTGTAAATAAAGTTTTTGTAGGTACATTAATTTCAAAAAGGCCAGCGAAACTTGACTGACTTGACTACTTAATTTAATAAATTAAATAAAAATTTAACGGAACCATTTCCTTTCTCCACTTCAGTAAGAAAATAGTGAAAATGTTTAAGTTAGAGAGCAGAATTATTTATTTTACTTATTTTAACTACAAACGTTCCATACATTCAAAACATTCAAACTGCTTTTAAATAATTTATTTCCTTTTAAGGGTTTCGTAGCCTCGGATGGGAAGAAGGGGAAGTGAGGGTGGGAAAGTAAAGGGAAAATAGAGTAGGAGGAATGAGGGGCAGGAAAGTAGGAGAAGTGAGGGGAATAAGGGTAACCATGTAACTATGAAAGTGTAGTTCAGTTTGGAGAAGTAGGAGAAGTCATGCTTGAGAAGTTAAGGGAAGTTAGAGTAAAAGGAACAGGGGATAGGAAAATAGAAGAAGTGAGAGTAACTAAGTAACTATGGAAGTGTAGTTCAGTGAGGCCAAGAATAGTCGAAAAATAGGATGAGGGAAGTGGGGCAGTGAGTAAAGGGGAATTAGTGGAGAGAAAAGTAGAGGAAGCGAGGAATAGTAGGAAAGGGTGAAAAAGTGTAGGAAAGTCTGTGTACGAGACGTGAGGCGTGGGAAAGTAGGACAAATAAAAGGAAGAGATGGTGACTAGGTATCTGTGGAAGTATGGGTAAGGTAGGGGAGGTGTAGTTATAAACTGGAGAAGAGTAGGGAAAAAGAAGTTAGGGGTGAGAATTGGGGGGAGTGAGAATAGGGTTAATAGAAGAGCGTGGGGGGAAGTGAGAGTAGAGAATCTTCAGGAGAGATAAGTAGAGGAAGGAAAGAACAGTAGGGAAAGAGTAAAGAAGTGTAGTGAAGTTATGTGTGGAGCATTGAGAGATGGAAACTCGGATAAATTAGAGAAACTGGGTAACTGTGAGAGTGTTGGTAAGGGAAAGATGAGGCTTTCGGCAAGTCGGAATGAGTTGAAGCAAAAGTGAGGGGTGGGAAGCAGTGGAAGTAAGAATAGGGGAAGCAGAGAAGAGGTGTATAAAAGAAGGAAGATATAGTAAAGAATGAGTAGGGAATGAAGGGTAGGATAAACAAGGATTGGAAAAATAGAAGAAGTGTGGAGAAGTGAGGGGAACTAAGCAACTGCATAAGTGTCGGCAGGGACTGACAGGGGCAGTCGAGAAGTGAGGAAAAGTAAGAAGACTAAGTAACTGTGAAAGTGTAAGATAAGAGAAATTTAGTCGGAAGTGAGGGTGATTTGGGGCGAAAGTGAGGCGTATTAAGTAGTGGAAGTGGGAATAAGGGAACTAGAAAAGAGCTAAGTAGGAGAAGCAAGGGACGGTAGAGGGATACTTTGGTATCCCTCTACCGCGCAGTCGAGAACTGAGGGAGAGTATTGGCGAAGGAATTATGGATGGGAAGTAGGTGAGTGGAAATAAGGATAGTAGAATAGTGATACGTAATAGTAGGCAAAGGGTGGGAAAGCTTAGAAAATTAAGGGTAAAAGAAGTCAAGGATGAGAAAGTAGGAGGATTAAGCGGATGTAGGGGAAGTGAGAGTACAAAAAATATAGGAGATATAATTAAAGCAAGAAAGAAATAGTATAAAAGGGTGGGGAAGTGCGGTCATATTATTTATGGAGGAGTGAGGGATAGGAAAGTAGGACACAAGAAGAAAACTAGGTAACTGTGCAGAAGTGATATGAAGTAGATGACATGAGGGAGAGTAGAGGCAGAGGAATTAGGGGTAAGAAGTAGGAAAGCGAAAGTGGGAACAGTAGTCAGAAAAGGATGTGTAAGGGAAAGTAGGAGCTATCAGGAAATAACGATGATTTGAGGCGAAAGTGAGGTCTTAGAAGTAGTGGAAGTGAGGATACGGGAAGCTTAGCAAAAATAAGTCGGTAAAGGAACGTATAGTAGAGAAAGATTGGAGAAATTTGAGTAATAGAAGTAAGGGATGGGAAAGTAGAAGATGTGTGAAGAAGTGAGGGAAACTAGATAACTGTAGAAGTGTGGGTAAGGAAGGAGGGGGGTAGTCAAGAAGTGTAGAAGAATAGGGCGAGAATTTAAGGGGCGGGGAATGCGGGAAGTGAGTAGAGGAAAAGTAGAGGAGAGATGATTAGGGAATGAAATTGGCGGAAGTGAGGAGAAAGCTAGGGTATTGTGAAAGTATGTGTTAGTAGGAGTGGGGATGTGAGAGGTGGGAAGTAGAGAATTTATAAGAAAGAGTAGGAAGTGGAAGTGAAGTGCAGAGGACAGTAATGGGAAGGATTGTATGGAAAGGAATGTGAAGTAGAAAAAGTAGACGGAAGTTTGGCGTGAAGAAGGGAGGTAAAGGATGGAAGTAGTCATAAGAAAGTGAGGAAATAGAGAAAATAAGAAATAGAGAAAATAGGAAATAGAGAAAACATAAGTAGAAGAAGGGGGAATGGATAGAAAGTAGATAATGGAAATGAAATATTTGAACAACTTAATCAAATATGTGGGAAAAGAAGGGGAGTAGGGGTGAGAAAGTGAGAAGATAGGAAATAAAGAAGGAATTAGTAGGGTAAGGAGGGAATAGAGGGGAATTAGGGAATCGAAACAGAAAATTTTAACGAATAAGTAACATAATAATAGGCTATGAAACCCTTTATTTATTTTTAATATTTAACGCGACTATAATTGTTCCTGTTTATTAGTCTAATTATATGAATTTAACTCAAACGAACGTGATATGAACAAAGGGAAGATTTTGCTTTCCCAATGTAGTAATAATTCAAATCGCATGATAATTGAAATTGTACACGAATTTTAGTATCCGCATAAAGTTATTTTGAACCGCCTATCCATTTCCCAATTATGTTGTATTCAACTAAATGAAATGAAAATTTTTGCTTTATTTGTTTAACAATACATTTTTTCTTCTATCTCCACCTTTTTAAAATAGAATCTTAAAATACTGGAAAAATTGCAGCTAAAGTTTTGTAAATACTACAATAATTGTCGAAAAATATTTGAATAATAAACAAAATTTGTAAAGAAATTAATTTAAAGATCGTTGAAAGTTAATGTTGGCGATGCGAGATTAAAATGTTAGATTTCAAATATTTCTATAATGGATGTTTTATCACTTTTTTATGTTTTCTTTCTAATTGTTATTAAGCTCTTTCATGCTTACTTAACATTAATTTCATATCTTAAATTAAAGTATAAGGCATTTTTAATCTTTTTTTGTAAGAAAATACTATAATTAAATAGATATCTATACCTTCAAAATTGTCAACGAAAAAATTTAAAAATAAATGTGACTGGTTTTTTTACTTCTAATTGCAATATTCAAATCCCTGCACAAATATCTATTCCCAATGTAACAAACAAATTAATATTAGACTCTTCTTTGGAAAAATCATTTCATTTTATACAAATCAAAAATTCCGTAAAAATTTTTTTATACTCTATAAATATAAGAAAATTTTGTTAATTGTATTGAGACAAAAAATCTTTTTGATATGGATATTTTATTTTTGACTTTTGAGGTACGATGGTATTATGTATTAATGTTATAAATAATTAGGTAAGTAGCAAAAATGAAAAAAATTTCAGTTTATTTATCCTTTAATGAAAATTCCTGTGAATCGATATAATAATAATAATCAATTTTTTTACATTTTTAAGTAATCTTCTATAATTATTTCCGTAGACTATAATTAAGATCCGTAATTAAGGTCAGTGATTAGAATAAATTTGCTTTTTTGACTGATTGTTGAATTTGAAATTAATGTTTTAAATTTTGATTTAGGGCGATAGCATTTTTAAAAAATATTTATCACTTTGCGTAATTTATTCAATTTATGATACAAATTGAAATTCTATTAATAATATTTTATTTTACATTTTATTTCGACTTTAATCAAATAACAATCAGTTTATAGAAGGCTAAATCAAAAATATGTAAAAGACGCAAAAAGAGCTCACGATACACTTATGTACACATATTATAATACTACTGTAAATAATGTATTCACTAATTTTATTATACACAGTTATATGTACCATATATTGTTTCCTAAAAAGAGCGATATTTAAGAACCTAATCTTTTCTATTTATTTCGAGCCCTTCCCTTTAAATTTATTCAATTTAAATTAATTTAAATTGATAAATTCAATAATTATTATTATTAAATTATTAATTATAATTAATTGAAATTTAACTTTAAATTAAATTTAAAAACTTTGCTTCATAATTGAACAAAACTATTTTTTATTAATTATAATAATTAATAAAACTTTATTGTTTTCAAATATATAGTTTCAAAATTCTAATTTAAGAATGCTTCACTTTTTAATCATTTGAAGTTGTTTAATTTTTGAGGCTTGAAGTTTGAATAATTTAATTTTGTAAGTTTTTAATTCGGAAACAAATAGTTTTTAAAGTTTTTAGAATAAGTAGGCAATTTTTAGCGCTACGCACAATAATTTTCTTTAAAAAAAAAAACTCGAATTTTGTCTAACATTTTCTTATTGATTTTACAGAAAATCGTATATACTATGAGAAATATTTGATTAAATTTTCTTCAATTATTTTAATTTAATTTAATTGAATTTACATTTTTTCGTTCCAAACTTGAACTACTTAATTAATTAATTAATTAATTTTTAATGCATGATTCATCATTTTAGTAAAAAAAAGATTCTTTTTATTCAAAATTAATTTAATTTGTCAACACTTTTTAAAAATATTCTTTATTTTTTAAACTGAAAATTAAACCATTACAGATTCGGTTGAACATTAATCTTCCTCAGTTGAAAATTCAAGTAATTTTTTGAAAGATTCTTAATTTTTTTGAAATTTTATTTTATGCGGCAAGAAATTAACCTCCTTGGCGAATAACTCCCCTTTTTGGTGAAAATTTAATGAATTTTGTTCAAGATTAATGTTTTTTTGTTATTGTTTTCAATTCAAAATTCTTGGTTCAAAATTCATGTCTTTAACTTGAACTTTAGTTTTTTTCGGGAAAATTATTTTTTTAGACAAAAAATTGTTCTATTTCCTGTTTAAACTTTGTAATTTGTGGTGAAATTATCTTTTTTTTTTGAGTAACTGATTCACCTTTTTGTTTCAAATTGCACTATTTAAAAATCACGTGTTTAGTAAAAAAATATTCTTTTTCAGAAGGAAATTAATCTTCTGGTTGAAATTTTATTTATTTGTTTAAAATAATTTTTTTATCGAAAATAATTTTTTGTTAATCAAATTTAATTATTCCATTTTTGGTCGATTTTTTTGTTGACAAAACATTGTGTTAATATTTTTGTATAAAAAAAATGTTTGTTTGAACAAATTATTTTAGTTTTTTAATGAAAATTTAACTATTCTATTTGTTTGAATTTTCCTGTATTTTGTTGAAGGTAATTTTTAAAACAAGAAGATTCATTTTTTATTAAGGATGAGGATATTGAAAAAAAAATGCGAGAATTTTCAACTAAAAAAGACAAACCACCAACCAAATAATTGAAGTTTTAACAAAAAATTATCAATATATAACTGAAAATGGAATAATTAAGTTTACAGTTTACAAAATTAATTTATCATTTAAAAAAAAGATGAATTTTTAACAAAATATAAGATTTTTTTACCAAAATAAGATTAATTTTTATTCGAAAAGTGAATGGTTAAATTTTTAATTCAGAAAATTAATCTTTAATCATAGAGATAAATTTACAACTAAAATAATGGAATACATTAGAAGTGAAATTTTTATGGATTAATTAAAAAATTTATTAAGAGGAATCAGCATGAGTTTCAAGGAGATCGCATAATAAGAGATTTTATAGAGTGTGGCAGTAGTGGGGATTCCAAAGAGTAATCTTTAGAGCAATTGCGAATCGCCGAACAAAAGGGAGACGCGATTACTGAGAGTGTATAGACAGTATGTAAGAGAAAGATGAATTTGTAATGAAAAATATGCATTATCAACAAAAAAGTTTAATTTTAAACCAAGTAGTTTTATTTTTAACAAAAAAATGGATTTTAACCAAAATTATGAATATTTAACTGGAATACTTGAATTTTTAATCAAAAAGACGAGTTTTTAAACAAGAAACTTAATTTCCAAACAAAAAGATTAATTTTTTACCAACAATGAAATAATTAAATTATCAGTGACATCATTAATTTTCAATCAAATTAATTAATTTTGTAATCAAATTATAAATGTCCTCCTGGAACAGTTAAATTTTACAAAAAAGATTAATTTTTAAGAAAAATGATTTAAAATAACTTTTTTTACATTTGGAAGCTCTAAATTAGAAATGTTACAATTTCAACTACTTTGTAACGAAATTATTAAATTTAAAAAATAAAAATCTGAAAATACTTAATTTTTAACGGTTTGAAATTATCCTATTTTTGATAAATAAATCTGCACTAGTCACATTTCGAGACTCTTGAATTCGAGATTCATCAATTAAAAATGAAATATTTCAATTTTTTACGTTCTTAATTAGAAATAATAATATGAAAATTAAATTTGTTTAAATTGTCCTCTCTTCGAAATATTAATATTAAAATAATCCAATGTCCATAATCTTTAATCAAAAATAAAATTTTTTATTTTTGTACTATCTAAATTATAAATAATATAATTTCAACTGTTTTCTAATGAAGTTGTAGCATTTAAAAATTCTTATCTGAAAATATTTAATTTCGCACTTTTTTATATTCTATTTTTCAAAGTTTTAATCTTAAATCTTCCAATTTCAATATTCTTTATTTTAAAATAATATTTGTTAATTTTTTACGCTCTGAAAATGTCCTATTTTCGAAATTTGCATATATAATCATAAATTTTCGAGATTCTTCTGATAAAAAAAATTTAATTTTGTACGCTCTGCATTAAACATAATACAATTTTAACTGATTTCTAATGAAATCTTCCACCTTAAAAATTTTAATCTATAAACGTTTAATTTTAACGGCTTGAAATTGTACTATTTTCGAACCTTAATTCCGAAATTATCCATTTTCGAGATTATTGAATTAAAAATTTAATTTTTGAAGGCTCTGATATTCTCCTTTTTCGGAATTTTAATCTGAAATCATCAAATTTGAGATTCTTAAATGAAAAATAAACAAAGTTTAATTTTTAAGCACTAAATTAGAAATAATATAATTTCAACTTCTTTCCTATACACTTGAAAAATTTTGATAATTTAAGTATGGAATTTTTTGAGGGCTTTTGACTTAAGAATAAAAAATTGTTTAATTTGAAACGCTTGAGTGTACAGAATCGGAATTTTTATTTTCAATCATTTTTATTAAAAATGGATCTTTTTATTTTAAAATTCAAATATTCCAGGTGACAATTTATCATTTTAATTAAAAATTCATCAGTGTGAGTAAAAATTAATTTTTCAATAGGAGATTTAATTATTTTATTTTTGGTAAATAATTACTCTTTTTGTTTGGAAATTTATTTTCCTGTTTAAAATATCATCTTTTCGATTGAAAATTCGAGCATTCCAGTTCAATATTCTATTCTAATATTCTTACACTCGTGATAATTCCTCGAGAAAAATGTTTAAGTTAATCCAGCAAAGCTTCACTTCCGCCATGTGGCCCCACTGTCACACACTGACTTTTTTTGTGAAAAATTAATTTTTTTATATTGAGCAATGATACAGACTTAATACCTTTTCATTAGAGACGCCTAAAAAATCCCGAAAAAGAAAAATTCCGACAATGTAAAATTCCCGAAATTCCAGAATAATAAAGTTGCCGAAAAATGAAAATTTCGAATTGGAAAATTCTCGAGTATTAAAATTCGCAAATAATAAAATTGCCGAAAAATACCGAATTTGAAAATTCTCGAATGATAAAATTCTCGAATAATAAAATTCCCGAATTATAAACTTCCAGAAATGGAAAACTCCCGAATTAGAAGATTCCAGAATAATAAAGTTGCCGAAAAATGAAAATTCCGAATTGGAAAATTCTCGAGTATTAAAATTCGCAAATAATAAAATTGCCGAAAAATAAAAATACCAAATTGGAAAATTCTCGAATGATAAAATTCTCGAATAATAAAATTCCCGAATTATAAACTTCTAGAAATGGAAAGTTCCCGAATTAGAAGATTCCAGAATAATAAAGTTGCCGAAAAGTGAAAATTCCGATTTGGAAAATTCTCGAGTATTAAAATTCGCAAATAATAAAATTGCCGAAACATAAAAATACCGAATTGGAAAATTCTCGAATAATAAAATTCACGACAGTTTATAAAAATATCGAATTAGAAAATTACGGAATAAAAAAATTCTCGAATAATAAAACTCCCCAATAATAAAATTCACGACAGTTTATAATATTACCGAATTCGAAAATTAGCCTATAAAAAAATTCTCGGCAGTTAATAATATTACAGAATTGTAAAATTCCTGAATAATAAAATTGTCGAAAAATAAAAATACTGAATTTGAAAATTCGGCAATATTGAAATTCGCGAATAATAAATTTGCCAAAAAATAAAAATACCGAATCGGGAATTTTCCGAATAATAAAATACTCGAATAATAAAATTCCTGAATTATAATCTTCCCGAAAATGAAAATTCTCTAATAGTAAAATTCACGACAGTTTATAAAAATACCAAATTGGAAAGTTCCTGATTAATAAAATTCTCGAATAATAAAATTCGCGATTTAGAAACTTGCTAAAATGGAAAATTCCCGAATAATAAAATTCACGACAGTTTATAAAAATACCGAATTGGAAAATTCCCGAATTATGAACTTCCCGAAATGGAAAATTCCCGAAAAGAAAAATTCACAAGAGTTTATAATATTAACGAATTAAGAAGTTTCCAAATAATAAAATTCCTGGCAGTTAATAATATTCCCGAATAATAAAATTGCCAAAAAATAAAAATACCGAATTGGAAAATCCCCTAATATTAAAATTCGCAAATAATAAAATTTTAAAAAACACTGAATTGAAAAATTCCCGAATATTAAAGTTCACAACAGTTTATAATATTACCGAATTAAAAAATTCCCGAATAATAAAAATCCCGGTAGCTAATAATATTACTGAATTGGAAAACTTATAAAATTTCTAAATGGAAAAATTCCCGAGATTAAACAATTGCAATTTTTTATAAATATATTTTATTGACTAAAAATACAATAATTAAATATTATTTTTACAAATTATTTTTTATTTTTAATTTCCGGAATTTTAATTTTAATTTTACAATTCGGGAATTTTATTATTCGCGAATTTTCCAAATCCACTAAAAATATTATTCATTTTTCCCCATTTTACCTGATCCAAATTTTTTTTATTTTAAACTTTTTCAATTCCAAATCATTCACTATAGTTTTTTTTTAATCCAAACGCTTTCAGTTCCAAATTATTACCTTCAAAAACTCAACATTCCAAAAATTTTCGAAATTATTTACGTTTTTATTATTAGAAAATAAAAATCGATATCGATTATCAAAAGGATTCTGAAGTTATCTCTGAAATCAGTCAATCAACCTAAAAGTGAATAAAACAACTTATTGAAAAAAATCAATTATGCCAAGATTAAATACTCCCATCGTGTTATCTATAATTAATGATATTAAAGAATTAGTATTTGTAAGCAATGAATTGTATTCTTGGATTGGCGATATAGAACACCAGTCGTGGAAATTTCCAACAAAAAGTGGCAGAAACATTAATGTCCTGGAAATTGTAGAACTTCACAGAGGATCTGCAGGAGAAATGTACATTCTGCTTCTTGAGCTTGCTTACGACAGGTGCTTTACACCTCTATTTTATGGCTTCTTTCATTCCATATTTTTTATTTTCTCATCCACTTAACTTGAATCCCGCATAAAGTTTTCAATTTTTAGAGCTAAAAAATTTAAAAATTAAAATACAAAATTTACTGCGAGGGTTTAATTACTCCTGCAATCTAACAAGACGAATTAAATTTTTCCAAAGATTTTTAAGAATTTAAGAATATTTTAAAAGATTCTAAAGTATTTTTAATATATTTCAATAATTAGGAGGGATTTTAAAATAATTTTTCCAGATTTTTTAATCTTTTAGGGTCCTTAAAAATATTACAAGGAATTTCTAGTAAATTTTAATAATTTTAAGAGATGTCAAGGGATTTTTATCAATTGAAAATATTTTAGGGCATTTTAAAAGATACTAAGTAATTTGTAATATATTTCAATCATTTGAAGGGATTTATAAGAATTTTAATTTTTTTAATGTTTTAGTGTATTTTAAAAGATTCTAAGACATTTTTAATAAATTACAACAATTTGAAGGAATTTCCAAACGCTTGAAAAACTTTTAAATATTTAAGGATATTTTAAAAAATTCCATGGAATTTAAAATATATTTTAGAATTGGACGGTATTTGAAAGGATTTTAAATATTTGAGGGTAATTCCAAATATTTCAAGACCTTAACAAATTTTAAAAACTTCAAGGGATTTCAAAGAATTTTAAAAATTTTCAAATATTGTAGGGTTTTTTAAAATATTCCAAGGAATTTTTAATACGTTTCAATAATGTGAAAGAATTTTAAAGTATTTCAAAGGTTTTTATAAATTTGAAGTATTTCAAAAGATTCCTAGACATTTTTAATAAATTCCAACAATTTGAAGGAATTTCCAAGGACTTTTAAAACTTTCGAATATTTAAGGATATTTTAAAAGATTCTAATGAGTTTTTAATTCATTTTTAAATTTGAGGTTATTTGAAAGGATTTTAAATATTTGGAAGCTGATCAAAATATTTCGAGACTATTTTTAAAAGTTTTAATCATATGAAAGGATTTTAAAAAATGTTAAAGGTTTTCATAAATTTAAGGTATTTTAAGAGAATAAAAAATATTTTTAATATATTTAAATAATTTGAAGGTATTCTGAAAGAATTTTAAATATTTTGAAATATCTTAGGGTTATTTAAAAGATTTCAAGAAATTTTGAATAGATTTTAAAATTCGAAAGAATTCGAAAGAATTTCAAAGATTGGCGGTATATTTAAAAGTTTTTCAGAAATTGTTTATAAATTTCAATTATTTGAAGGGATTTTAAAAATTCCAATAATTTGAAGGAATTTCCAAAGGCTTTGAAAACTTTCAAATATTTAAGAATATTTTAAAAGATTTCAAGAAATTTATAATATATATTGTTAAATTTGAGGGTATTTGAAAGGATTTAAAATATTTGACGGTTATACCAAATATTTCAAGACGATTTTCATAAAATTCAATAATTTGAAGGGATTTAAATTTTTTTTTCAAATATTGTAGGGTGTTAAAAATATTTCAAGGAATTTTGAATAAATTTGAATAATTTTAAGGGATTTCAAAGAGTTTTAAAGATTGTTGTAAATTAAGGTATTTTGAAAGGTTAAAAGATATTTTTAACATATTTAAATAATTTAAAGGAATTTTGAAAGAATTCTAAATGTTTTTAAATATTTTTGGGTTATTTAAAAGATCTTAAGAAATTTTTAATAGATTTTAAGATTCGAAAGAATTTCAAAGATTTGCAGTATATTTAAAAGTTTTTTAGAAATTGTTTATAAATTTCAATTATTTGAAGGAATTCCGAATGATTTTATAGATTAAAAGAGTATTTTTAAAACTTTAAAGGAATCTTAAAGAGCTTTAAAAAAATTTTAACGGAATTTAAAATATTGCAATGTGTTTGAAATATTTCAGGTTGATTTTAAAAATTCCAAGAAATTTTTAATAAATTCCAACAATTTAAAGGAATTTCCAAAGGCTTCGAAAACTTTTAAATACTCAAGGATATTAAAAAAAATTCCAAGGAATTTATAATATATTTTTAAATTTGAGGGTATTTAAAAGGATTTAAAATATTTGACGGTTATACCAAATATTTGAAGACGATTTTAATAAAATTCAATAATTTAAAGGGATTTTTAGGGATTTAAAAATTTTTCAAATATTGTAGGGTTATTTAAAAGATCTCAAGAAATTTTTAATAGATTCTAAAATTGAAAGGTATTCAAAAGGATTTCAAAGATTTATGGAACATTAGAAAGATTTTCATTTTTTTATAAATTCCAAGAATTTGAAGAAATTTCCAAGGACTTCGAAAACTATCAAACATTTAAGGATATTTTAAAAGATTTATTTAAAAAATTTTATTTTTTATAAATTTGAAAAAGTCATTTTAAAAGATTCTTACCTTTAAAATTAGAGGGCATTTAAAATGATCTTAAATATTTGAAGATAATTTAAAATACTTCTAAACTTGAATAAATTTCAATAATTTTAAAGGATTAAAATTTTTTTTTAATATTTGAGGGTATTTTAAAAGATTCCAAGGAATTTTTTATAGTTTTCAATAATTTAAAAGAATTTCAAAGTATTTCAAAGGTTTTGATAAATTTCAATAATTTTAAAACATTCCAAAACATTTCTAATAAATTCGAACAATTTAAAAGAATTTCCAAGAACTTTGAAGACTTTCAATAATTTGAAGGGATTACAAAGTATTTTAAAGATTTTTATGAATTTAAGGTATTTCAAAAGATTCAAAAATATTTTTTATTATATTTATATTATTTGAAGGTATCTTAAAAGAATTTTTAAAAATTTTAGGATTATTTAGAAGATCTCCAGAAATTTGGAATAGATTTTAACATTGAAAGGTATTCGAAAGAATTTCAAAGATTTGCGGTATATTTAAAAGTTTTCCTGTAATTGTTTATAAATTTTAATTATTTTAAGGGATTCCAAAGGATTTCAAAGAT
Source organism: Belonocnema kinseyi (assembly GCF_010883055.1). Taxonomy (NCBI): domain Eukaryota; kingdom Metazoa; phylum Arthropoda; class Insecta; order Hymenoptera; family Cynipidae; genus Belonocnema; species Belonocnema kinseyi. The sequence continues at coordinate 13,481,277 of NC_046666.1, read as the reverse complement.
TAAAAAATTTTTTTTTAAACTTTGAAGGACTCTTAAAGAGCTTTATAAAAAGTCCAAGGGAATTAAAAATATTGCAAAGTGTTAGAAACATTTCAGGTTGATTTTAAAAATTCCAAGAAATTTTTAATAAATTCCAACAATTTAAAGGAATTTCTTATAGATTTATTATTCTTTATTAATTAAGGATTTATTATTCTTTAATAATTCTTAAGGAGTTATTTAAGGATATTTTGAAAGATTCGAAGGAATTTATAATATATTTGGAAATTTGAGGGTATTTGAAAGGACTTGAAATATTTGACGGTTATTCAAAACATTTTAAGACGATTTTTATAAATTTCAATAAGTTAAAAGGATTTTAAAGGATTTGAAATTTTTTTAAATATTGTAGTGTGTTAAAAATATTTGAAGGAATTTTTAATATATTTGAATAATTTCAAGGGATTTCAAAGGGTTTTGAAGATTGTTGTAAATTAAGGTATTTCGAATGGTTAAAAGATATTTTTAATATATTTAAATAATTTTGAAAACATTTGAAAAAATTCTAAATGTTTTTAAATATTTTAGAGTTATTTAAAAGATCTCTAGAAATTTTTAATAGATTTTAAAATTCATAGATATTCGAAAGGATTTCAAAGATTTGCGGAATATTTAAAAGTTTTCCAGAAAGTGTTTATAAATTTGAATTATTTGAAGGGATTCCAAAGGATGTTAAAAATTAATAAATTATTTTTTAAACTTTAAAGGAATCTTAAACAGTCTTTAAAAATTTCAAGAGACTTCAAAGTATTACAAGGAATTTTAAGTATTTCAGGATCATTTGAAAGATTCCCAGACATTTTTAACAAATTCCAACAATTTAGAGGAATTTTCAAGGACTTCGAGAAATTTCAAATTCTCAAGGATATTTTAAAAGATTCCAAGGAATTTTTAATATATTTTTAAATTAGAGGCTATTTGAAAGAATTTTAAATATTTAAGGGTAATTCCAAATATTTCAATACTTTAATACATTTCAATAACTTCAAGGGATTTCAGAAGATGTTTAAATTTTTTTAATATTTCAGGGTTTTTAAAAGATTCCAAGGGATTTTTAATAGGTTTCAATAATGTGAAATAATTTAAAAGTATTTAAAAGATTTCAAGAACTTTTTAATAAATTTCAATTATTTGAAGGGATTCCAAAAAAAATTTTAATTTTTAAGGATATTTTAAAAGATTTTAAAGAATTTTTAATATATTTTTTAATTGGAGGGTATTTAAAAGAATTTCAAATATTTGCGGGTATTTCAAAGATTGATATATTTAAGGTATTTTAAAATATTTTAAAAAATTGTAAATATTTTCGAGTCATCAAAAGATTTCAAAGAATTTTGAATATATTTCAATAATTTGAAGGTATTTGAAGGGATTTAAAAAATTTGAGGGTATAATTGAAACCGCCAAAGAATCTTCAAAAGCCTTTAAAAGTGCGAAAGTATTTCAAAATTTTTAATAGATTTTAATATATTTTAATCAATTAAAGAATTTGAAAGGAGTTTCATGATTTTTAAACATTTAAGGACATTCTAAATGATACCAAGAAATTTATTATGAATTTCAATAATCTGATAAGAATTTAAAAGATGTTAAATTTTTTTTAATATTCTAAGGTATTTTAAAAGATTCTAAGGAATTTTTACACGATTTTAATAATTGTAAGGGATTTTAAGTGAGATTTTAAAAGATGTTGAAAATGTTTAAATATTTTATCGTATTTCAAAAAATCCCAAAGAATGTTGAATAAATTTCAATAATTTGGAGGAATTTTAAAGTATGTCAAAGATTTTAGTCTTTAGAGTATTTTTAAAACTCCCAAGTAATTTTTAAGAGCCTTAACAATTTTCGAGGGATTTGAAAAGATCGCAAAGGATTTTAAATATTTGAGAGTTATTTATAAGATTCCATGATATTAATAATAATTAATTAATAATAACTTTAAGGGATTTCATAGCATGCTCATGATTTTGAAATATTTTAGAACATTTTAAATGATACCAAGAAATTCTTTAAAAAATTTCATAATTTGATATGATATTAAAATATTTTCTAACATTTCATGGTATTTTAAAAGATTGCAAGAAATTTTAAAAAGCCTGAAAAAGTTTCGAGCGGTTTAAAATATTGCATAGGATTTGAAATATTTTACAGTTATTTAAAAAATACCAAAAATTTGAATGGATTAAAAAAATCAAATCATTCAGAGTATTTTGAAATATAAGATCGATTTTTTAATAGATTATATTAATTTTAAGGGATTTCAAAGAATTTTTATGATTTTGAAATATTTTAGGGAATTTTAAATTACCTAAGAAGTTTTTAATAAATTTCAATACTATGATGATATTTTACAAGATTTTCAAACGTTTTGTTGTATTTTATAATATTCCATTGTTTTTCCATAATTTGAGGAGATTTTTTATGATCTAAAATATTTTCAAGTTTTTTATGGCATTTTAAAATTATTTCAAGGGATTGTTAATATATTTAAATAATTTGAAGGTATTTAAAAGTATTTCACAAATCTTCGATTTTAAGATATTTTTAAGGCTTCCAAAGAATTTTTAAGAGCCTTAAAAATTTTCGAAAGATTACAAAGGATTGCATAAGATTTGAAATATTTCAAAGTTATCTAAAAGATTACGAATCATTGTTTATATATTTCAATAATTTGAAGGGATTTTCAAAGAATCATTGTGATTTTCAAATTTTTAGGATTTTAAAAAAAATTCCAAGGAATTTCAAAAGATTTAAAAGATTTTGAAATATTTTCAAGTATTTTAAAAGATTCCAAGGAATTTTTGATATATTTTAAAATCAAAGGGTATTCGAAAGGATTTTAAAAAGATTTAAAGTTTTTTATAAATTTAAGGTTTTTATAGAGGATTACTAAATATTTTTAATAGATTTCAATAATTTAAACCAATTTCTAAGGACTTTTAATATTTACAAAAAAATTAGGATGTTTTCAAAGATTCAAAGGAATTTTTTATAGATTTGAAAATTCTTAAGGGGTTTCAAGGGATTATTATGATTTTAAAATATTTTAGGGCATTTGAAAAAAATTCGTCGAAATTTTTAGTATATTTTATTAATTGAAGGGTATTCGAAAGGAATTTGAAGATTATAGGGTATTTTTAAAACAGGCAAGAATTTTTAATGAGCATTTTAAAATTACAATAGATTTCAAAAGATTGTAAAAAATTTGAAATATTTCAAGGATATTCAAAATTTCCCTACACATTTTTAATGGATTTCAATAATTTGAAGGAAATTCCCAGGACTTTTAGAATTTTCAAATATTTTATGGTATTTTAAAAGCCTCCAAATTTTTAAAAATTAATTTCGAGGCATCGGAAAGGATTTTAAAGATTATAGGGTATTTTTAAAATTGCCAAGAAATTTTGAAGAGCCTTTTGAAGTTACAAGGGATTTCAAAATATTGCGAAGAATTTACAATATTTTCGGATTTTGTTAATGATTCTAACAAATTTTTCAATAGATTTCTATCATTTGAAGGGATTTAAAAATTCTTCAGGGCTTTTTTATTATTGAAGGGTATTTCAAAACATTCCAATGGATTTCAAAAGATTGCAAAGAATTTGAAATATTTTAAGTTGCCTGTTCGACTCTCACTGCCTACATTTTCGTATTTATTATTTATTCCAAAGTTTATTAATATAATTTCTTTCAATAATCGTTCAAAATTCTGCTAAAAATAATTTTTTTCAATAAAAAATAAATACAAAAAAAAAGTACAGCTGGCGAGACTTGAACACGCAACTTTGATTCACGCAAGTTCATTTTCATCACAAGTTATTCCTAAAGAGCTAAAAAAATTTGTTTTCTCATGAGCACAAAAATAATATTTAACAAAATTGGTATATTAAAACATAGTTATTCCATGCATAATAATATTTAAAAATTTTGAAAAAATTCAAAAGACTCTAGGAGCTCCCAAAAATGTAAAGTAAAAAAAAATGTAACCAAAATAGCTTAAAAACTCTGCAGATAATAAATTTTTTTAAGTTTGATTTCTAAAACTATTTTTTGCATCCATTCTTTCGCCTATAGTTTATAATACATTTTCACGTTTTAGATAAAAATTTTTTTTTTGGAAACTTAAAAAAAAGGGTTCGGGTGCAAAAATCTCAAAACATTTGCTTTTCTGGATCACCTGTATGTAGAGATCACCTAGATGCATAATTTATAAACAAAAAATAATGAAAAAGAAAGTAACTCCAGCTGAACCTTTAAGCATCGCCGTGCGGTCTCACAGACCGCACGGCCATACGCTTTTGTAAAAGATTGCTAATAATAAAAGTTGATGAAATTTCTTAATGTCTTACTTATTTGAATGTCCCTACGTATATTTGTATAAGTTATATAACAAAAACCTATTTACTTATTTAATTAGATATAATTATGTTATGGTGGTACAAAAAATAAATTAATTTTTTTTCGAATTTTTATCCATATCGCCCGGAAATTTGTTTGAATTTGCACCAAAATAAGTCCATTTTTGTTTTGTTTTGAAAAGAATATATATTTCGAGGTGACTGAAGCCCCATGAAGTTTAACACATATTTCCCATAAAAAAGAAGTTTTTTTAAATTTTATTCAGAATCTTCAATATTAGCTGAATCAAATTTACACTTAAAATTCCTCTTGAAAATTAGCCATAGAATACGAATGATATATTACTTTTTGAATATCACCCCCATAAGGCTATTTTATAAGGTCCTAAAAAAACCCATTAATGAAAAATTAGGGTTTTGGAAATTTTTGGCGAAAATTATATTTTCTTTCTATTTTACACTAATGACTAAATTTTTGCGTCGCGGTTTTTTTTTTAATTTTCCACTTTTTGTCCAATTTTTATTTATTACGAGGTAAAAATAAGTTTATTTTAACAAAAATAATTGTTTAAACAATTTATTATTATTGTTAATAATATTCTCTTTGAATAATGTTAGAAATTGAGTCTTTTTTTAATGCTTAACTTTTCTTTCACTTTTCGCTTGAAGTGAATAAGTATTTTATTTCATTTAACAAAAATAATTGTTTAAAAAATTATTATTGTTTATAGCTATCTTTTTCTATATTAATACTAGATATTCCTGGATTTTTTCTGAAATTTCTACTTTATTCCACTTTTTAATCAGAGTAAAGTAAAATTTAGTTCGAATTAACAAATATAATTATTTAAACAATTCATTATTGTCAACAATAATCTCTTTGCTTGGTGGTTGTGGTTTTTTTTCTGAAATTAGTCTATTCTTTACTTAGTGTGAGTTAATAATTATTTCAATTTAGCAAAAATAATTATTTACACAAATTGTTATTGTTTATAACTATCTCCTTCTTTACTTATTTTAGATAGTAATATTTATGATTTTTAATAATAACAAATCAATAATTAATGAAATTTGTACAAAAATAGTTGTTTAAACAATTTATTATTGTTTTTAGCATTTTTCTCTTAGAGTAGAGTAAGGAAGTTGCGGTTTTTTCCGAAATTGTTAACTTTTTGTTTACTTTTCAATTAGAGTAAGGTAATAACTATTGCAAGTCAACAAACATAATTGTTTAAATAATTTATTATTGTTTAAAATTTTATTTTCATGGAGTAATGCTAGAAAGTTGGGGGTTTTTCTGAAATTTTCAGGTTTGAAGTTTTAGTTGGGAACAGATAATAAGTATTCATAATGATTTAAACATAAAGTCTCTCAGTAACTACTTTAATGAAAAAAGTTATATTATGATCCATATTGAAAGTTGAAAGTTTATTTCAAATATCTGTTTTATTCCAGAAAAATATATTCGTAAACAAGAAAAAATTTTTTTAAAATGATTCTCTATTGTTTATGTATTACTAAATAAATAAAAAGCTAACGCAAAGTTTAAAATTTTAGAAAAAAACAGCAACTTTTAAAATATAATCTAAGATAAGATATTTGAAAACAATAATAAATTATTGAAACAATTATGTTCGTTTACTTAAATTATTTATTGCCTCACTGAGTGGAAAGAGGAGAAAAAGTTGAAAAGTTTTAAAAAACCGCAACTTTTTATTATTATTCAAATTGAATATTGTTAACGATAATGATAAAATATTTACATTAGTTTAATTAAAAATTGAACAAAAAGTCGAAAATGAAAAAACCACGAATCTAACTCTATTCTAAAAGAAAATTTCTGAAAACAATAAGAAATTATTTTAAAAATTTATTTGAACATATAATTATCAGCATAAAATAGTATTTTATGTACCAGAATTAGTTTTCATTTTATAAACCGCAAAAAATCAGAACTAGCGCTAAAAAATCGCTAAATTCATTTGTCCACATTTGGGCCTTCTTTAGGAACCTATAAAATAGACTTCAAATAATTTTCAGAATTTTAAATTTAGTTTTATATTATATTACTTATCATGAGAATTTTTATTTTATTTTTTATTTACAATTTTTCATTAAATATTTCTAACTACTACAACTACAATTTTAAATTCGTTCTTATTAAAATAATAAAAATATTTAATTTTCTTTATTTATTATTATATAATTTAATTAAATATTTATGGACCCGGTTCACTAAAAAATATTTTTAACAATAGTCGGTCACATTAGAAAAAATGTTTAGAAATTTTATGGAGCGCTATTCCCCCTCTAAATATGATATTTAAAAGAAAAAGCTTCCGGGCGATATGCATAAAAATTCGAGAAAAAAATTTGGACCATCCTTTGAGACTTCAGGTACATATTAGTGTAAAAATGAAATCACGTTCATGCTTGAAGCATAAAAAAATAACTAAAAAGACAATCAAAAGAATTTCCTAAAGGAATTTCATTAATTTATTAATTTATAAAAAGTGCAATTTATTATTAAACCTTCATACTCTTACCAGTAATGTAACATTTCCATTCCTCCAGAGAGTAATCGTTTATTTTATGTAAAAATTTTACTTATCTGATTCCTGTACTTTCAAGCTCATTTCAATACAACATAAATTATTCGCAAAATAAATTTAAAAATATTAATAGATTTCGTTTAGTTATTATTCGTATTGTATGTATTAAATTTATTCACTGATGCGTTTATTCGATATTTTATTTAAATAATAATCATTATCATCACTAATTATTGCATAGTTTATAATTTTAATGAAATAAATAATATAATTTTAAATAATTCGTTTTATCAACAGAATTAATTTTGTTTTGCGGCTTATTATTGAATTTATGGATATTTACCCATCAGTGGAGGATTTTACGAAAGAAATGAAAAATGTGAAGAGGCCGAAGTACATGTCAATTGCGGCTCTTATCAGATTGATTTGGGATCGATTGAAACGATTTCCGGACTCTATATCTAAAAAAATGGTACGTTTCAAATTATAAATTGTAGGGGAATCCGGGATTAAGAACACACAGTTTTTGCATCTTCGAATTTTAATAACAAAATAAAGTTAAAAAACAATCACTAATGCAACTTTAAGAAGTAATATTTAAACTGCAATTTTATTCACAGACGCGATAGTCTATGAGCAAAAGTTTAGTTGTTATTTGATACAATTTACGCAAACTCCAAAGACGTGCGAAAAAGGCGTGGGGCTTAGCGCGCACTCTGTCGCTTTCAGGTTTGGGGCCCAGTGCGCGCAGTTTTTGTATCGTCAATTTTTAGTAGCAAAAATAAGTTCAGAGAAAAATCACTGATGCAACTTGAAGGAGTAATATTACAACTAGAATTTTCTTTGCAGACGCGATTGTCTACAAGAAAAAATTTAGTTGTTATTTGATAAAATTTATGCAAACTCCAAAGACGCGAGAAAAAGGCGTGGGGCTTAGCGCGCACTCTGTCGCTTTCAGTTTTGGGACTCAGTGCGCGCAGTTTTTGTATCGTCAATTTTTAGTAGCAAAATAAAGTTCAGAGAAAAATCACTGAAGCAACTTGAAGGAGTAATATTACAACTAGAATTTTCTTTTCAGACGCGATTGTCTACAAGAAAAAATTAAGTTGTTATTTGATCAAATTTACACAAACTCCAAACACTTGCAAAAAAGGCGTGGGGCTTAGCGCGGACTCTATCGCTTTCAGGCTTGGGGCTCAGCGCGCACAGTTTTTACATCATCAATTTTTAATAGCAAAATGAAGTTAAGAAAAAAATCAGTGATTCAACTTGAAGGAGTGATATTTAAACTACAATTTTCTTTGCAGACGCGATCGTCTATGAGCAAAAGTTTAGTTTTTATTTGATACAATTTACGCCCACTCCAAAGGCGCCCGGAAAAAATCGTGCGGATAAGCGCGCACTTCAACGCTTTAAGGCTTGGGACTCAGCGCGCACAGTTTTCGCATTTTCAATTTAAAAAAAAATTAAGTTTAAAAAAGGCAATTATACAGCTTGAGGGAGTGATATTTCAACAAGAATTTTGTCCATGGACGCAATTTTTATTAAGAAAAAGGTTAGTTGATATTGGATCTCATTGACGCTAACTCTTAAGACGCCTGAAAAAGGCGTTGGGCTTAGCGCGCACTTCATCGATTTCAGGCTTAGGGCTTAGTGCGCACAATTTTTGCATGATCAATTTTTAATAACAAAATAAAGTTAAGAAAAAAGCTCCGATGCAATGTGAAGGAGTGATATTTCAACTATAATTTTGTCCATAGAAGCGATAATCTATGAAAAAAAGTTGAGCTAATATTCGATAAAATTGAGGCTTACTCCAAAGACGCTCCAAAAAAGGCATGTGGCTAAGTGCGCATTCTATCATTTTCACGCTTGGGGCTAAGCACACGCCTATCGATTTCTCAATCAAAATTTTTTAATTTAATAAACACATTTAATTTCTCTCTCATACCCGTGTTTTGAGGGCTTGCGAGACGGGCGAGGTATAAAGATTTTTTAATATTTTTTCGTCCTCATGCACACAACCTTCACTTTTTTCGGTCCTAGGAAAGACAAACTTTTTTCGCCCGCCGCGCATGAACGAAAAATCCGAATTTCTAATTCAGTCGGGTACAAAACGTTTTTTCAAAGTCTCGTTGCACCCATACGAGGAGCGCGCTGAGCCCTTGCGGGAAAGTGTGCGCTCAGTCCCCAGCGTCATTTTTGTTTATTTTTTTCACATGTGCAGGAATACAAGGAACTTAAGGCTATTTCACTCGCCATTATGCAAGTTTTTTGCGAGAAACCTTTTTTTAATCTAATAAAGCGCGCGCTTAGCCTCGAAGCGCGCTTAGCCCCGGACTCCCTAAATTGTTTTTAGCACAATTTGGTCACATTTTATTTTTTCTAGATAATTATTTATTTTTTATATACAAGACAAGTCAAATTAATTTGCAAACTTTTCAAAAATAAATAAAATGCATTATTTTTTTTAACACTTTTGAGAAGAAATTGATTTATTTAATTTTAATTTTAATTAATTTAGAGTAACTAAATTTAATTGAAAGGTGCTTTCTTATGAAATTTTATGGTTGATAATTATATCCTGGTTTCCGATAAAAGATTTAAGCCCAATTTCAAATCATTAAATGAGGCATTTCTAAAAAATATTTTTTTGTTTCTTGAATATAATAAAATTAAAATTTCCATACAAATTATTGGTAAACCATGCTTTGAGGATTTTTTTTCATCGTTAATTAATTTTATAATTTCGTACATTCTAGAGTAAGATAGAGATCATACTTAAATTTGTAAGCAATTTCTATAAGTATGTTATTAACTTTTCAAATATTGACAAAATGCCTTTTAAAAGAAACATATTTTTATGAAAAATATCACAACTTACAAATGACAGAAAAAAATTTGGTAAAATTTTTTTAAATTAGTCAAATAGTACTTCGAAGCTTATATATCACATATGGAATAAAAATAACTCATATCGAAAACAATTTAAGGAATATCATTTTCAGCATAAATTTAACATAAAACTGTTTTTCTGCAAAATGCGTTGTAATTTTTATACTCTTAACCCCCCCCCCCTCCCTGAATTTTTTCAAATAAAAAAATACATATTTTCTTGTTTTTAAACAATTTCATATTTAGGCTCTCCGTAAACCCCAAAAAGCTTAACACATGTTTGCCATAAAAAATAAGTTTTTGTAAATTTGGGACAGAATCATGAATATTAATCATATCGAGACGTACCTTGATTTATTTTTACAATTAGTGATAAAATACCAATCAAGAATTACGTTCTTAACATTATCCCCATAAGTCTTTTTTAAATGGTCCCGAAAAACCCCCATAAGTGAAACATTGGTTTTGCGAATTCTTGGCTCTAATTCTAATTTTTTGTTTTGTTTTAGCAAAAATTGTTTGTAATACATAATGTACCAGACTATACTAATAATCAGATTTTGAAAAAACATGTTTGAACAGTTTATTATTGTTTATAAAAAATTTTCTTAGAATAGAGTTGAAAAGTCGCAGCTTTTTCTTAATTTTTGAAAATAGTTTTCAACTTTGCAGTTAGGGAGAGGAAAAAATCAATTAAAGATAACAATAATTATTTTGTCGAACAATTTAGTATTTTTTATGCGAATATTCTTTTTAAGAATGCTAGAAAGCTGCTATCTTGCTTAAAATTTCTAAACCTTTTCCAGATTTTCGGTTAAAGTAAGGCAATAATTAATTAAAAGTCACAAAATTTTTTGATAATTCAATTTATTGTTGATTAAAACTATTTTGTTTAATAGGTTAGCAAAAAAACAGGTCAAAATATTGTTTTGGATTACAAAAAGAGGTTTAGTACAGGGCCCTAAATCTAAATTTGTCACTTTACATTTTTTACTATCTGAATCCGCTCCTTTCCATTCCAATTCTTTTTAAGTTTTTTACTTAAGGAAAAAAATGTAAGAAAGTGTAATAATTATTTATTCATAACTAAAAAGCTAAAAAAAATTGAAAATTTCAGAAAAATAAACCGCAACTTTCTAGTATTGTTTTAAAAGAATATTGTTATAAATATTTTAATAGATATTCTAAACAATTATTTTTATTGAATTTTATTAAATATTTTCTAACTCTACGTAAAAAGTTCAAAAAGGTTGAAAATTGTCGATAAACGCTACTTTCTATCAATAATGTACTAAAAAATAGTTATAAACAACCATTACATATTTAATTAAATAATTTTTTATTTTATATTAATTATTATCTTAATGTAACCGAAAATCTTACAAAAACTTAAAAAGTTCAGGAAAAAACAGAAACATTCTAATATTATTCTAAGAAAAGGTAGGTATGAACAAAAATATATTGTTTAAACAAATAATTTGTTAAGTTTGATCAATTATTATTACTGATTATCATTACTTTACGTTATGTAAAAAGTTTAAAAAAATGGGAAATTTCTGAAAAGCCCGCAATTTTCTAGCATCACTTTAAAGTGTCATAGTTATAAACAATTAGAAATTGTTTAAACAATTAATTCAACTACTTAGAATAATTTTTACCTCACTCTAAGTAGAAATTTTTTAAAAATTGGTATTTTCATTTTAAAAGCCCGCTAATATGCAGTACTTATCTAAGATAATATTGTTATAAACAATAAAAAATTGTTTGAAAAATATTTTTGTTAATTTTAAATCATTAGTTCCTCACCATAAATAAAATTTTGGAACAAGTGCAAAAATGCATAAAATATCGCGAATTGCTTCCTAAAATCTAAAGTAAAATTGCTATAAACAATCATAAATTGTTTGAACAATTTTCTAAAATATCTGATTATCAGTAAAAGTAATATTATTTTTCAGAAACAATATGTACTAATATAAACCGCAAAAAATAAGAATTAGCGGCAGAAACTCACAAAACCCAATTTTTCACTTATGGGGCTTTTTGAGACCCTATGAAATAAGTTTAGGGGGATAAAATTAAAAAATTAATTCAATTCTTCTATTTTGTAGCTATTTTTGCAGATGAATTAAAAGGGACAACTCGTCTCGCCTAAAATTTGCCATTATCTCTCAAATTTACAATAAGGCTTGCTTTTTCTCATGGGGAATACGTGGTAAACTTTATAGGGTTTGCGCAAGCTCGAAATAACACTTTTTTTAACCAAAAATACATTTCTTTTAATTCAAAAAATTTTTTTGGGCAGGGAGGGGGTGAAAGTATGAAAATGACAACAACAAATTTCAATGCGTTTTTTGGACCACTCTAATGTACATTGTTAAATGTTTTTTCATCTGAAGGTTCGTTGAAATGTTGAAAGAAATATTCAATTATTCAAGTTCTCCCTCGAATTTAAAATTCCAATATTCTTTTTGATGAAATATCTCTGACACATTTTTACGACCGACTGGAGAAGTGTGAAGAGGCAGAAAATTTGAAATCTTGAGTCTTTCTCAACGAGGGACGAACCGACCACTTAGCCTAGCTCTTATGCTGTGCATTTATTCGAGTGGAATGCATATCTAGGCGAAGATGAAAGGCGTGGACTCGGAATCTTTCGTGGAAAAAATCTCGCGAAGTACGCAAGCTGTCGGTGACCGTGGTTGTTTCAAACATTGCCGAAGTTGCTCACTTGCTGCTAGCACGATTCTCGACCTGATAAACGGAATCGAGGCGACATTTCTCGAATACAAACTGCACTCAGCCGCAGCAGAGCAGAGGTACCATCAATTTTAACCTACTTTATCCCCATTAATTTTTTCCACTCAAGATTTATGCTGTAGAAAAAATAATTCCAATATTTTACTTTTAGGAATCGTTATCAGCAAATAAGGAATAAAAAGTCCTCAGCCACTTTATCAGTTGACTTGGTTCTTCAGTTTTATAAATCAGTCTATTTTAATTACTCACCAATTTACTTACCACGTCACTTTCCCTCCCATCATCAACTGCTCCTGCCTCTACTTCCTCTCTTCAAACTTCTCCTGCAACCCCATCCATCACCACCCATAAGTATCCACCCCTCCTCTTCCTACTTCTCCTCCACTTATCACCCTCACTTACATAATACGCCTTCCATCGATTTTCCTAATTCCCAATCCCTCTCTACCCCTACTTCCTTAATTTCACTTCCATTCCCTTCCCTTACTTAAAATTTCTTCACTTCCCCTCTCCTCACGTGAACCCTATCATGCCTTCTACTTCCTTTACTTTTTATCACTCTCTCTTCAAGTCCCACATCTTCCTATACTCCTCCTACCTTAACTTCTCCTTTTCTAACTTCTTATCCTCAACTCACCCTAACTTAGCTCAAAACTAAATTCCTCTCACTTCTTCTCCATCTTTTTGCTTCCCTTTTTACTCTTCCTTTTCTTACTTTCTCTTTTACCTCTCAAATCATTTCCTCTACTTCCAATTTCTAGCACACTTGTCCCTTTTTCTAGTTTTCTTCTCATAAGTGCCCCTCGTTTCCCCTACATGTCACTTCTTTACTTCCTCTCACTCCACCTTTAGTTTTTCTCACTTCTCCACTTTTCGGTCCATAGCTTCCTTTTCACTTGTCTTCCCATACCCTAAATCTGCCACCTCTGCCTAACTAGAACCTTAAACCTCTGCCTAAATCTCTGCCTCTAAATCTAACAGCACTCCTTTAACTACTCCTACTTTCCATTTTCATTCCTCCCTTCCCTGCTTCTCCTTCCCTACTCATGCCTGCTCACCTATTCCCCCTCATATCACTTTTCGTAACTACGACCCGTTAGTACCCTTCACTTTCCCTACTTCTGATTTCTTTACACCTTGTCTTACTTTTTCTCTCCTCACACCATCCCCCTCACTTCTACTATCCCTCCCTCTCCTTAATTCCCATTCAACTAACCTTATGTTCCTCTCCTCACCCACCCCTACTACCATTCTTATTACCTCTCTACCTTTCATGTCCACCCTTCCTTTTACTTTCATCCCATCCTTGCTTCCTTTCTTCTACCTCCCTTCCCACGCTGCCGATTGCTTTTCCTACTTCTATAACTCACACTTCCTCTACTCCCTATTCCTTCAGTTCTTTATGCTTCTCTTGCAAAAAAGTACTATATTCGAACACACGAACGAAACTAGGCTGGGGCTACGAACCCCTAAAAAGTAGTTCATAACCTATTAAGACGATAATTAATTCATTCAATTTATCCCGCCCATACTATGACTTATTTGCTCTTACTTCCCATCTCCTCGCTTCTCCTACTTTCTATTCCTTAACTTCTTATTTTTCCTTCCGGAAAAAAGCACAACGAACTGACTGTCATCCAACCAAATTTTTTAGGGTTTCGTAGCCTATTAAGTCGTTAATTAAGTCCTTCAAATTCTTCTCTATCTCATCTTACTCCTCTCTATCTCTCCTATTCTCTCCTATCTTATCCTATCCCATCTAGAATTAGGAAATAATATAAAATTTGATATTTAGGGTTTTCTGTGCTTCATATCTGTTTTGTCTTATACACCTCTGTACTATCATATCTGGTCTTATCTGGTCCCATCCGATCCTATCCGATCCTATTCAATCCTTCCCGATCCTATCCAATCCTCGTATATATAAAATTCTATCATATCTGATTCCATCCAATCCTATATGATTCTATCTAATCTTATCCTCTCCTATCCTCTTCAACCCCATCCTATTCTCTTTCAAATGATTCTATCGTATCCAAGCAGATTTTATCCTATTGTTGCGATCCTATCCGCGGGAAAAAGTACGAGAGACGATGAGACGCTCATTGCGGCAAAATGAGAAACAGAGTTCCAAAAATTTTAAGAGCCCACATTTCTTTGTCGATTGCGCTATTTTCACATAAGGTCATGTGATGAGTGGGTCCCGTGACCAGATTCCTACCTTACCCACACTTTTTTTTATTTCCTAGCTTATTTTCACACGAAGCGCCACATCGAGTTAAGAATTCAAGATCATAAATAAGAATATTCAAAATTCAGGAGCGGACCCACCTTTCTCAATACTTCTTATTTATTATCCCAAATTTACAACTAGATGTTGCGCTTCGTGTAAAAATAAGTTTGGAAATAAAAAACGTTTCGGTAAGCTAGGAAATTAGTCACGTGACACACTCGGCACATGGGCTTCAAGCTTATTAAATTAAAAAAAAACTTTTTCTAGCGATTTTTTAAAAATAAAGTTTAAAAAAATTTTTTTTAAAGTTTAAAAATTAACAAATTTTTTTTTGTTAATCAACCTGCTTTACCTTATTCATGAACATTTTCCCAAAAAGATATAAGGTTAGTGAACTTACATTCGCTAAAAACATTTTTATATCGTGCATAAAGTTTCTTTACTGTCTTAATTGTTATAAATTAATTGAAAACAAAATTGATTTTTTTTGTATTTTAAAACCTAAAAACATTTTTTATCTCGATCTTCCCTGTGGAATCTTATACAATCAATGTTTGATTACAACCAAATACCAACAAAATTATCAGTTCACAATTAACATAAAAAATTTATTTAATAGGCTGTTTAAAATAAAGAAACTTTCTTTTTGTACTAATTTTTATAAAATCAAAGCTTATAAGATTTTAAAAATACTTAATTTTATATTTAAAGCAATTTTTGGATGAAAAAAATTTTAATGATTAATGTTATTACATCTTCCCTCTTGAAGAGATAAAAATCAGTACTTAACGTACCACCGAATTTTCAGGTAACGTCCTTTTGTAAAAGAAACGCAAATTGTTCGCGAAGCGGCGGTGTAATATTTGTTTAAGAGAATCTCAATTCTTTAAAGAAAAAACTAAACAGTTATCTTGAGGCGATAAGAATTTTTAAGCAAGGGACGTCCCCACAAACCTCTCATTATACTTTTTAGTGCAATAAATCAGAATGCCTTCAAATCATTAAGACGTCTGAATTTATAAAAGGAATAAAAGTATGTTAAGAGAAAAACTTAAATAGACTTGTGTTATATGCAAACTCTAAAGTCAAACTAACATTTTAAAATGTTATTATATATTTTTATTATATTCTTATTTTAGTTCTCCTACTTCCCCACCCTTTGATGATCTTTACTTCGCGTACTTCTTACTCTCTTACATCCTCTCACTTTCCTCACTCCTTGCGCCCCCTCACTTTCCCCATCCCTTATACTGTTCTACCTCGCGTCTTCTTCTTCTCAACCCACCCTCTACTTTCCCTTAACTTACATGCCCTTCCAGTACTTCAATCACCTCTACTTCCCCTTTCTTTAATTATCCAAATATCCCATCACAATTCCTACTTCCCCTCTCCTCGACAAGCTTCTCTTCTGCTGTTTAACCACCACTCATTGTCCCTACTGACCATCCCATCACTTTTCATCACTCTCTCTGTTTTTTTTCCTTTACTTCGTTTCACTTCCTCTCACTAACCATCCCTCCCGTAATTTTACTTTTCTCAATTCTTTCATTCACACTTCCCATAGTCACTTTCCTTTTCCTACCTAAATTCATCAAGACGTAAGAATTTTTAAAAGGAATAAAATTATGGTAAGAAAAAGAATTGAATACGCTTGTGCTAAATGCAAACTCTAAAGTCGAACCAAGATGTTTGAATATATTTATATTGTTATTGTAATATATGTCTCCTTGCCTTCCCCCACTTAAGCCTACTTGCCTACTTCCCCTCCCATCACACCCGCTACTTTCCCACCCCCCACTACACTTTACTTGTTCTACTAACATTCCTTCACTTTCTCTCACCCGCTTAACCTTCTCACCATCCCCCTCGCTTCCATCAATTAATCCACCTCTATTTCCTCCCTTTTCGCTTATTCTACTACCCATTTCATCACAACCACAAATTTCCATATCGACTTCTTCCTTCTCTATTTATTTTTACCTCATCGCTCTTACTCACTACCCCTACCACCACATTCCCTACTTTCCCTCCCATTGCTAAACTTTATTTCCTCTATATACCCACCTTATACATACTTTCCCTTCTTTCCATCTCCTCATTTCCCTTTCCTTACCCTTACTTATTTTTACTTCTTCTGACTTCCCCATTCATCCCGTTATTATCCTTCTCTTAATTCTTTTACTTACCCCCCCCCCTTACTTCCCTCTTTACTTTTTCTCTCATCACTTACCCTACTACCCCTACCATAACTTTATATACTTTAAATATTCATCCCTTCATGCCCTACTTCCTTATCCTCACTTCCCTTCCCCTACTTAAATTCATAAGGATGTAAGATTTGTTACAAAGAATAAAAGTATGCTAATAAAAAAACGTGAATATGCTAAAATCAATCAATGGAATATTTTTTACTTTTTTAAAATTCAGTTGAATTCATTTAGACTTCATACGGAATTCATCTAAATTCTTTTTAATTCTTTAGAATTCTTGTAAACTTTTTTAATTTACCCTGAAATTTTTTAATTTAATTTTTGTATTCTGCTAAATTCTTTCAATTCTACTCGATTCAATGGACTTTCAAACGATTTTTTAATTCACTTTTAATGCACTTTTAATTATTTTTAAATTTAATTTGAATTCTTAGACGTTTCTTAATTTCTTTCAAATTGAATGAATATTTTTTAAATCACCTTGAAATTTTATGTATTTAATCGACTTTTTTCACTTTTCCTAAATTTGTTCGAATTTTATTTTACTCGCAGATTTTCCTAAACTTTCATTTCAATTCTATTAAATTGCATAAATATCTTAAATTTTCTTAACTTATTGTAAATTTTCTCCAATTGTACTGAAATCAGTGGAATATTTTGTTATTTATTCAAGTTAATAATTTGAATTTATTTCGGTTTATAGTTTTCTTCATTTTTTAACTCTTTCTAAATTTTTTTGAATTTACTTAAGTTCTTTTAAAATAATTCAATTCTCAAATAAACAGATTTAAACAAAAAATTAATTTCTACTAAATTCATCCTGTAGTCTTCAACTTACTTTTACTATTTTGAATTTTTTGCTATTTTGAATTCTCTTTAATTCTTATAAATGCTTTTAAATTTTACAGAACTAATTAGAATATTTTGGACTTTTTACCATGTTTTCAATGAATTTGAATTCATTTGATATTCACTCTTAATTATTACTAATTAATTTTGAATCCCTTATATTCTTTCGAATTATCTTGCATCTTTATTATTCTTCCTTAATTTTTTTGAATTTTCTTGAATTTTTTCAAATTTACTACCATTTTTCTGTAATATGATATATTAAAGATTTCTTTTTAAATGCATTTAAATTAATTTGGAATTCACCCTAAATTCTATTTAATTCTTTGGAATTCTTTATAATTTTGTTTAATTCCACCTAAATTCTTTCGAATTCAGTTTAATTCTTCCAAATTTACTCAATTCTACTCAATTCCAAGGATAAAATTTCTTTTTCAATTCAGCCTGAAGTATTTTAAGCTCGGCTGGATTTTTTCGGCACGCCGAGAAATGCTTTACAATTCCCTTGAATTTTTCTAAATTTACTGCAAATTTAATGGATTAAATGAATATTTTTAAATCCTTTTAAATGTTTTTAGTTCCAATAATTTTTTCTAAATTTGTTCGAATTTTATTTAATTCGTAGATTTTTTTAAATTTAATCTTTGTTTCAATTCCCTTAAATTCTTTTGAATTCTCTCTGAATTTTGTTTACCCACATTTCACTCAATTCAATGGAAATTTTTATAATTAATAAGTTTTGTTAAATTATATAATTTTAAATTCTTACGAATTTCGTTAAAGTTTCTTGAATTTCCTTAGAGTTCTCTTGATTTTTTAAACTCCAGATCAACTTTTCTGAATTCACTTGAATTCTTCTAGATTAATTCAATTCTACTCAATTAGAGTCCTTTAAACTCACCTTGAATTCTTAGGAATATTTTCCATTTCTTTTTAATTTCCTTGAATTCTTATAAATTCATTTTAATTTTACTTAAATGAGTGAAATATTTGGAAATGTTCTACCATATCCCACTCAGCCCTGGGTTATTCTATTCTACCCTATTCTATTATATCCGGTCCTATCTTATCATAACTTATCCTGTCCTATTCTAACCCTACCCTATTTTATCCTATTCTATAATATCCTATCATGTTCTATCCTATAATATAATACCCAATCTAGCCCTCTCCTACCCTATCCTACCCTATCCTATCCTACCCTATCCTGACATATCCTGCCCTTTCTTGTGCTACCCTATAATGTCATATCCTATCTTATCATATCCTCTTATGTAACGTACTGTCCTATCCTATCCTAAGCCATCCTATCCTACCTATCCTATCCTATCCATTCTATCCTATCCTATCCTATCCTATCCTATCCTATCCTATCCTATCCTATCCTATCCTATCCTATCCTATCCTATCCTATCCTATCCTATCCTATCCTATTTAAATAAAGAAAATTTGCTTACTGACGTATGAAAAAGTTATTTGACCACCTTAGTGTTTATTATTTCCAAAACTTTATATTTATTGCAACTAAAATTTTTGCTGAAGTGGATCTTTTACATTCTAGTCACGTCTTTTTTTATTGTTTCATTGCACAAGAGTCTAGAAAGCAGTAAATCAAAATCTACTTGTGATCTGATGAAAATCCGTTTCAGAGAACTTAGCAAGTTTGGTCTCTGGGATAAGAGCCAATGGGCTGTAATGAGCAAACTGGCGGAAGCAATAAACCAGGACGTGAGGATCATCCTCGAGCTCGTGCGAGATAACGCGCGAATCAACGAATCGGTGAAAAGAGATCGCGATAACACAGTCAAGAGGATACAAGTAGATATGAAGAACAAGATTTCCGAGTTTGATAAGCTGAAAGTGAAGAACGTTGAACTCAAGAAGGAGATAAAAAGTGGCAAGCCTCTATTTTTATAAATATTTATTTCTCCGAAAGTTTTTTTTTTGCAAAAACTTAACAAAATACTATCAATTTGAAAGTGTATTTTCGAAAAGAATCATTCGGGTCAACGGACCACCGCAAAGTGGGGTGAAATGAAAAAACGGGGCGCAAAATAACTTGTAGGGCGCAAATCATTACCAATTTTGAATTTTTTTTGATAAATTCAGCAATCTTTTTTGAACAGAATTATAAGAGTCGATTTTTAAGTTTTTTTTTTATTTAAACTGTTGTTTTAATGCAAAAAAAGGAAAAAATATCGATTTTGACGGTTTTATTTTTAATTATCTTGAACAAATTTTCCCCTGCTCAATTTCGCTTGAATTTAATGCACAGGGGTGCTTAAATGAAAAAAAATTTTGACTTATTAAGTTAATTGTTTAAAAAAAATTATACTAACAAATAGCCAAAACCATGGATTGGCCGCTCGCAAAGTATAATTCTGCGTTAAAATTGCTTGTCTTTACCGTAAAAATGACACTTAATGATAAAAATTTGTCACTTAATATTTGCTTATATTTGTTAAACAAATGCCTATTATCGGCATTTATGGGCAAAAAGAATCGTTTTTTCTTCTTGTTCTACGCAAACTATTATGTCAGTGATTTTAATTAAAGAAAATTGGTCAGCCGATATTTTTTTATAATTTTGATTAACAAATTATATAAACAAATGTCTATTATCGGCAGTTGTGGGCAAAAAAGAATCTTTTTTTCTTTCTAATTTGTACAAACTATCTTGTCAGTGATTTTATTTGAAGAAAATTTGTCGACAGTTTTTTTGTTAATAATTTTTTTCAACAAATTCTAAAAACAAATTCCTAATATCGGCATTTATGGGCGAAAAAGAATCTTTTCTTCTTCTTATTCTGTCTTCAAATATAGTTGGCCATGTTGTTGAGTGATGCAAATTTATCATTCAATAATTTTTTAAATATTATTTGAGGCTTTTATATAAATTAATATTTTTTATCAGCGTTTATAAACAAACAAAGTTTTTTTTATCTTTAAATTGTCTACAAAAGATATCTTGCCAGTGAAGTGTGGTAATAAAAATTTATCTTCTCATTTTTTTTTCTAATTTTTAAACAAATGATGATTATAGATATTTACTGAAAAAAATAGTTTTTATGCTAATCGTATTTTAATTAATTAACTTAACATCATTTGCGGCACTTAGCAAAAAAAACGACATTTTTGTCAGCAAATTCTAATAATGAACATTTTTTATATTATTTATTTAAAAAATTATAAATAAATATTGGGTGACAAATTTTCTTTAACTAAAATTACTGAACAGGTATTTTGTACAGATTAAGAAGAAAAAACTATCCCTTTTTGCTCATAAATGTCGATAATAGGCATTTGTTTATACAATTCGTTGAGAAAAATTATAAAAAAATATCAGTTGACAAATTTTTTTAAATTAAACTCACTGACAAGATAGTTTGTACAGAGTATAAAGAAAAAACGATTCTTTTTTGCCCATAAATATCGTTAATAGGCATTTGTTTATGCAATTTGTCGAGCAAAATTATAAACAAATATCGGTTAACAAATTGTTTTAATTAAAATACCTGACAAGATAGTTTGTACAGAATAAGAAGAAAAAACGATTCTTTTTTGCCAATGAAAACCGATGATAAACATTTGTTTATATAACTTGTTAAACAAAATTATAAAAAAATATCAGGTGACAAATTTTTTTCAATTAAAATCACTAACAAGATAGTTTGTACAGAAAAAGAAGAAAAAACGATTCTTTTTTGCCAATAAATGCCGATAATAGGCATATGTTTATATAATTTGTTTAAAAAATATAAACAAATAGCAAGTGACAAATTTTCATCATTAAGTGTCAATTTTATGGTGATGGTAAGCAATTCTAACGCACAATTATACCTTGCGAGCGACCAATCCATAATTTTGGCTATTTGTTAATATAATTTGTTTAAAACAATTAACTTAACAAGTCAATATTTTTTTTATTTATGCACTCCTGTGCATAAAATTCAAGCAATATTAAGCAGGGGGAAATTTTTTCAAGAAGATTAAAAATAAAACCGTCAAAATCGAGATTTTTTCCTCTTTTTCCATTAACATAAAAAATTAAATAAAGAAGGACTGAAAAATCGGCTCTTATAATTCTGTTCAAAATTAAATTCTGAATTTATCTAAACAAAAAATCCAAAGTCGGTAATGAATTAAATTGGTCAACGGGGCGAAATTCATTCAACTATTGTATAGTCTTTAGCGTAAACAAATATTATTGTAAAAAAGTGATTCAAAATTAGCAATATGTTCAAAAAAATTTTCAGTCAAAACTAGGGCCTTTTTCAAAAAATTTTAACTCCAGTTTTGACAAGTATGAAAAAACTGCAAGATAAAAAACTGTGCTAGCTGAAGTAGACTTTAAATTTTATAAATTTTTTGTTTGATTCCATCATTATTCTAGAGCTGAAAATATAAATAAATTATTATTTTTAAACAAACAATGCAAAAATGTCACGTCTTTTTGATAATTTTTTTATTAGCAATCACAATATACATTTTTTAAATCCTCAATAGGTATAACATATTTATACAGTTACAGCTGAGCTGGAAGAAATGCAGAAAAATAAGCTGGAAATGAACCAAAAAAACTTGGAGTTAACCTCAGCTTTACAGGAAGCAAGAAAAAATATGTCTGTTCTTGGTTTGTAAAATTTTATTATATTATCGGACATAATTCATTATTCTTACAATTAGGGGAATTAAGGGAATTCACATGTCTTATTTTTAGCATTTTTAGTTTTAAAATGAAAATCTTATGTTGGAAAATACAATAATTTCTTCAATTCCTTTCAAAGTTTACGGCCAAATTAAAAAAAAAATATTTAGGGTTTCCCAAAGTCATTTTTTGTACATAAAATGTTTATTTTATTTAAATAATCGCTGCAAATATATTTTATTATTTTTATTTTTCAGACAGAATTTAATAAAAGTATTTAGGGGTCCCCTAACTCGGTGTTTGAAAATGTATTGCCTATTATATCCTATTATATGCTATTTCATCCTATCATGTCCTATCATATTTTATATACATATATGGTGTATGTTATATATAGTCCAATCATATTCTATCCTATCTCATTCTATCATATCCTATCCTATCATAGCCCATGATATTCTATCCGATCCAATCATATTCTATCCTAACTTATTTTATTACACCATTTCCTATCCTTTTGTATCCTAACGTATCGTATCGTAGCCCATGATATCCTATCCTTTTGAATCATATTATATCCTATCTTATATTATCCTACACAATCCTATTCTCTCCTATCCCCTTCTAATATATATCATCCTACTCTACTATATGGGCTGCAATACAAATTTTTGGGCTCCTTTACTTTTTTCAAAAAATCAATTTTCTTGTGGAGGTGCCAAGCTTACGTTAACCCAGCACCTCCACTTCTTTAAATCACTAAATAATAAAAATTCAATTACACCAGACTTTTGGGCTTTTTTGAGCTCTTAAAATTAGCAAAAAAAATTTTCCGCAAACCAACCCTTAACTTCCCAAATCAATCCCCTTCAACAAATTAAAAATTTTCAGTAATTCAATAACGGGATATTTTTGGACCTTTTTTGGGCTCCCAGAAAATACCCACTTTGATTTTCGGGTTCCAACCCTTACAGCAAACAATTAACCCCTTTGTAACACGCAGATACGAAATTGTCAAAAAATAACTTTTATAAAATTTTAGAGCTTGAATAGAGTCACTTATTTTTGGGCTCCTTGAAAATACCTACTACGATTTTTGGGCTTTAACCCTTAACGTCAAAAATCAACCCCTCTCTACCACGTAAATACAACTTTGTCTGCAAATAAATTTATGTGGAGTTTTTTAATGGAAATAGAGTCCCTGATTTTTGGGATCCTCGAAAATACACGCTACAATTTTTAGGCTTCAACCCTTAACGTCAAAAATCAACCCACGTAGATACTACTTTGTCAAAAAATCAATTTTTCCTGAATTTTTCAATGGAAATAGAGTTTCTGATTTTTATGTTCCTCGAAAATACACGTTGCGATTTTTGGGATTTAACCCTTGACGTCAAAAAATTTATTTTTTGACAACGTTGTATCTGCGTGGTAGAGAGGGGTTGATTGTTGACGTTAAGGGTTAAAACCCAAAAATCGCAACGTGTATTTTCGAGGAGCCCAAAAATCAGAGACTTTATTTCTATTGAAAAATTCTACAAAAATTTATTTTTTGACAAAGTGGTATCTACGTGGTAGAGAGGGTTTGATTTTTGACGTTGAGGGTTGAAGCCCAAAAATCGTAGCGGGTATTTTTGAGGAGCCCAAAAATAACAGACGTTATTTTCATTGAAAAATTCTACAAAAATATTTTTTTTTGAGAAAGTTGTATCTACTTGGTAGAGAGGGGTGGATTTTTGACATTAAGGGTTAAAGCCCAAAAATCGTAGCAGGTATTTTCAAGGAACCCAAAAATAACAGACGTTATTTTCATTGAAAAATTCTACAAAAATATTTTTTTTTTGAGAAAGTTGTATCTGCTTGGTAGAGAGGGGTGAATTTTTGACATTAAGGGTTAAATCCCAAAAATTGTAGCAGGTATTTTCGAGGAGCCCAAAAATAACAGACGTTATTTTCATTGAAAAATTCTACAAAAATATTTTTTTTTGAGAAAGTTGTATCTACTTGGTAGAGAGGGGTGGATTTTTGACATTAAGGGTTAAAGCCCAAAAATCGTAGCGGGTATTTTCGAGGAACCCAAAAACTAGGGACACCATTTCCATTTGAAAATTCTAGAAAAATTTATTTTTTGACAAAGTGGTGTCTACGTGGCAAAGAGGGGTTGATTTTTGACGTTGAGGGTTAAAGCCCAAACATCGTAGCGGGTATTTTCGAGGAGCCCAAAAATCAGGGAATTTATTTCTATTGAAAAATTCTACAAAAATTTATTTTTTGACAAAGTGGTATCTACGTGGTAGAGAGGGTTTGATTTTTGACGTTGAGGGTTGAAGCCCAAAAATCGTAGCGGGTATTTTTGAGGAGCCCAAAAATTAGAGACTTTATTTTCATTGAAAAATTCTTCAAAAATATTTTTTTTGACAAAGTAGTATTTACGTGGCAGAGCAGGGTTAATTTTTGACATTAAGGGTTAAGGCCCAAAAATCGTAGCAGGTATTTTCGAGGAACCCAAAAATCAGGGACCCTATTTCCATTTCAAAATTCTATAAAAATTTATTTTTTGACAAAGTGGTTTCTACGTGGCAGAGAAGGGTTCATTTTTGCCACTGAACGTTGAAGGCCAAAAATCTTAGCGGGTATTTTCGAGGAGCCCAAAAATCAGAGACTCTATTTCCATCGTAAAATTCTGAACAAAGTTATTTAAAAAAATTGTATCTATTTGGCAGAGAGGGGTTCATCTTCGACGTTAAGGGTTGAAACCCAAAAATCGTAGCGGGTATTTTCGAGGAACCCAAAAACTAGGGACTCCATTTCCATTTGAAAATTCTAGAAAAATTTATTTTTTGATAAAGTGGTGTCTACGTGGCAAAGAGGGGTTGATTTTTGACGTTGAGGGTTAAAGCCCAAACATCGTAGCGGGTATTTTCGAGGAGCCCAAAAATCAGAGACTTTATTTCTATTGAAAAATTCTAGAAAAATTTATTTTTTGACAAAGTGATATCTACGTGGTAGAGAGGGTTTGATTTTTGACGTTGAGGGTTGAAGCCCAAAAATCGTAGCGGGTATTTTTGAGGAGCCCAAAAATTAGGGACTTTATTTTCATTGAAAAATTCTACAAAAATATTTTTTTGACAAGGTTGTATCTACGTGGTAGAAAGAG
Organism: Belonocnema kinseyi; assembly: GCF_010883055.1. Lineage (NCBI taxonomy): Eukaryota > Metazoa > Arthropoda > Insecta > Hymenoptera > Cynipidae > Belonocnema > Belonocnema kinseyi. Next base: position 13,455,576 of record NC_046666.1, on the reverse strand, counting down.
GTTGATTTTTGACATTAAGGGTTGTAGCCCAAAAATCGTAGCGAGTTTTTCCGAGGAGCCCAAAAATCAGAGACTTTATTTCGATTCAAAAATTCTAGAAAAATTGATTTTTTGACAAAGTAGTATCTACGTGGCAGAGCAGGGTTGATTTTTAACGTTAAGAGTTAAAAGCCTAAAAATCGTAGTGGGTATTTTCTGGGAGCCCTAAAAAGGCCCAAAAATATCCCGTTATTGAATTACTGAAAATTTTCAATTTTTCGAAGGGGATTGATTTGGGAAGTTAAGGGTTGGTTTGGGGAAAAATTTTTTTTGCTAATTTTAAGAGCCCAAAAAAAACCGAAATTCTGGTGTAATTGTATTTTTTATTATTTAGCGATTTAAAGAAGTGGAGGTGCTAGGTTAACGTAAACCTGGCATCTCCATAAGAAAATCGATTTTTTGAAAAAAGTAAAGGAGCCCAAAAATTTGTATTGCAGCCAAAAAAAAACCCAAAATTCTGAGCTATGAAAAATTCAAAAATTCGATTGTGGAGATACTAGGTTAATGTACCTTGTTAAATTTTGCTTGATAATGACGAAAACATTAAAAAAGACAGATAAAAATGAGTTAATATCTTCAAAAGTTATTGCACTTTTGTTATGCTGCAAAGTGGTCCAACAATCGATTTTCGCCGACAAATTAAGCTAGAGGTTGATGTTGATTTTCAAGTAAAAAAAAAAACTCTTTATAAAATTTTACATCAGTCCCTTGAGGCCGAATATCAATTTGCATTTTGTGTTAAATGTTATGTTATTAAACAAATACAACAGAAAGCGATAGAAATTGATACGCAAACACAAATATTATAAGAATAAGTTGAAGTAAAAATGTAACTCTTAAAACAAATTTTATAAAGAAATTTGTAATAATAGAAATTATATAGAACCAAATATTTTCTCTTCATGAAAAATCGTCTTGAAATACACCACAATATTATTTCACATTATGATTTTTCACCGGAATAAATATTAATAACTGTTATCAACAAATTATATAAAAAATTGCATTATATTCGTGCTTTTATAAAAAAAATGATTTTTTAAAGAAGACTAGATGCTGAAAAATATATTTTTTTTTGGTAAAAACACCAATCGGATGCAATTCTTCTTATAATTTATTAACAATAATGGCAAATACTATTGACTAACAAGATTTTTAATGTGAAATAACACTTTGTTGTGTTGAAAGTTGATTTTTCATGATAAAAAAAAACCATTTTGATCCTTTAAAAGTTCCATAAATGTATTTTAGTTTAAAAAATTTGTTTATAACAGTGAAATGTTTTCTGCAATAATTTATTATTATGATATATGTGTCTTTGCATCAATTTCTATTGATATCCGTTGTACTTTGCCGGTTTACACAATGATAAAAAATACATTACATTGATGAATATTTTACCAAATTTTCCATTTTTCTCAATCGGCTCTAATTCTCTAACAATGGGAAGGTCAAGCGCAGCCAGCCAGCACTACGATTCGAAACGTTAGGACATTGTTCTCTTAAATTTTTAATAATTTCCCAAATAATGAACATTGCTAAATGGTTTTGGGCTCATTTTAAGACTATTTTCACGCGGTATTGTAATATTATAATACTGTCTAAAAAAGCCTTTACAATGAGCCAAAAACATTCAAAAATGTGCATTATTTTTGAAGTTAATAAATATTTCACAAATATATGAAATGTGTGTGTGTTATAAATTTCTTGTCATATTACAAAAATTGAAATTTGTAACCAAAAAGTTGTAAAATTTGAACAAGATTCTGCGACTCCAAGGGTAGAACCTGTCTGATTCGAGACGGATTACTTTTCCTATTTAAATATGGGACACCGAAATGACATGGACATAGGATGTCGTAAAGATGTCGTAAAGGTGTCGTAAAGATGTCGTAACGATCTCGTAAAAACGTCGCCAAATTTTGTGCCCACTGTGTTATGCAGGTCGGCAAAATGCAAATTTCCGACTGTTATTCCAAAGATGCTTCAAGCTTGAAGGAGGTTTAAGAATTTATGATCTGACGACCCGTCGAAACTGGAAAGTCTCACTCCTACTTTGCAGAAAATTTGTCAGTTTTCCTCAGAGAGTCAAGACAGAGGGATCTACCTTTCTGCTCTAAGTTCTATGAGAAATAGCTAAATAAGTTTCGGTCAAAACATTGCATAAGTAACGGAAATTGTACAAGTGAATGTGGACAATTTTAAATTAATATTTGAAATTCTGTGAATGCTGTGCCCGTTGAAACGAGACATGAGTGATTATCTGGTATACGGTTTCCGGTTGGAGGAAAACCAACCTCAGTGTGTTTTGTGTCTCGCAAAATTGTCTCCATTCTCGAAGGCACCTTCGAGATTAAAAAGGCATTTGGACATCTCACACCCAAAAGATGCAGATAAGCCGCTGCACTACTTTCAAGGGAAATTGGAAGCTCGACTCCTTGAGGAGGGCAGACAAAAAATCTTGGGACAAGATGCTGCTAGGAAAATTGTAGAAATGCCTCATTCAAACAACACGGTTCACCGAAGAATTGAAAAGATGTCGAGTGATGTTAAAGAACAATTGAAATTTGCTGTGAGAAAAACTCCATTTTTCTCTCTGCATTTCGACGAATCAGTAGATGTTTCCGGTGCTGCTCAGCTACCCAGTATGCACAAAATTTGGCGACGTCTTTACGACATCGTTACGACATCTTTACGACATCGTTACGACAGCTTTACGACATCCTATGTCCATGTCGTTTCGGTGTCTTTGCGATATCGTAAAGAGATCGTCAGATCATACGACTTATTTACGATATCGTAAAGACACCTTAACGACATGGACATAGGATGTCGTAAAGTTGTCGTAAAAATGTCGTAACGATGTCGTAAAGACGTCGCCAAACTTTGTGTCCACTGGGTACTGTGCTTCGTGAATTACGTGGAAGAGGAAGACATAGATGAGAGAATGTTGTTTTGTTTAGCGTTGCCGGGAAGAACCACAGGAGCATGCCTTTTCGCTGCGATGATACAAAAAGTTGATTTCTTCGACTTCAATTTTTACAAATGTGTTGCCATTTTCACAGGCGGAGTCGCTGCGATGATAGGAAAGAATTTGGGGTTTGTCACACGAATTTTAGAAATAGCGCCAAATGCGCAATGGACACATTGCATGATTCATAGATATGCACTGCCTGTGAAACCTCTACGAGGTGATTTGAAGTTTGTGATGGACAACTGTGTCAGTATTGTAAATTACGTAAAAACTTTGTCTTTAAAGTAGCGTTTATTCGAAGAACTGTGTTTGAAATTGAAAGCAGATTTTTTACACTAACTGTATCATACAGAAGTAAGGTGGCTATCCCGGAGAAAAGTTCTGAATAGATGAGTGTTATTAAAAGACGAAGTTTATTTGTTCTTATGCAACAATAACAGTCCTCTGGCGCGTAAAAATGATATGATCACTCTCCAGTATGAAATGGAAGGGTACTTGTTAAAAATTGATTATTGGGTTCATCAACTAAGAATGCACCAATTTGACGTATTTCCTCTACTGAAAGCCTATTCTGCAAGCTATGCACCAGGTGCATATACTTTAAATTTGTTTACAACTCACTTAACTGAAATGAAAGTTTTAATCAGAGAATATTTTCCCCCTCTTTGGGAGTACGAAAATAAGTGGGCAATCAGCCCTTTCAATGCAGTTGTTGTTCAAAATGTTCAAATCTAAACAAATTTACAACATCAATTGTTTGATATGAGTTTCAACCTGCGAATGAAAGCTGAATACGCAACTCGCCCAGTTTCTCAGTTTTGGGTATTTCTTCAAGATAAATACCCACAACTTTCATAGTAAGCTTTGCAAATTTTAATGCCCTTTCCGACTTCCTATCTGTGCGAGTTAGGATTTTCAATGGTAACGTTTTAGAAAAATAAATACAAAATAAATAATTACAAAATAAATTATATATAATTAATTAATAATTAATTAATAATTAATAATTGCAAAAAAATAAATAAATACAAAATAAATAAATATAAATCTGATGCTTTCAATTAACTCGATTATTAACTCGAGTATTCAGCCTAATATCGAACGACTTGTTATCCAGAAACAAGCTCATCCAGCGCATTAAGTTGAATATGCGATCTCATTGTGATTTAATTTCAGTGTGTAGACAGTAAACATTTTTTCTCACGTCATATTCATGCATGTTTCCTATTTCCTGTCATTTATTCTGAATAGTTCTGAACGATATGTTCTGAATGATAATATTCTGAACGATATTCTGTATGATAGGATATGACATTATAGGATATGATATGATAGGATAGGATGTGACGCAATAGGATAGGATAGAATATGATATGATAGTATATTAAAGGATATGGTAGAATAGAATAGGTTACAATACGACAGGATAGGATATGATAAAATAGAATATGATAAGATATGATATGATAGCGCACGGTATGATAAGATAAGAGATTATAGGATTGGATATGATAGGGTACGATATTAGAGGATATAATACGGTAGGATATTATATGATTTTGTAATATAGGATATGATAGGATACAATAGGCTACGATGAAATACGATAGGAAAGGATATAGTATGATAGTCTAGGCATATTATAAGATATAATATTATAGTATAGTATATGGTATTATAGAATATGTTATGATAGGATATGGCATGATAGGATAGAATATGACATAATAGGATATGGTTTGATAGGATATGATAGGATAGGATAGGATAGGATAGGATAGGCCATTCTACGATAGGATACGATATAATAGGACATCGTATGATAGAATTGGATACAGCATAGTAGGATATGATATTACAGGATATAATAGGATAGTATCGTATATTATAGGATATGATTTGATAAAAAATGATATCATAGGATAATATGGGGTAGGATACAATAGACTAGTATACAATAGGATAGAATATAGTAAAATGGGATAGAATATGATAGTCAACGATAGGCTAGGATTGGATACGTATGATAGGATACGGTAGGATAAGTTATGATAGGGTATGGTGATACAGGGCAGGATAAAATAAAAGGATTTGGCACTCGAAAAGAGTGTTATTGTCAAAGATAGAGAAGGTATGCAATTTACCATTTTTTATTTAAGAAACATATTTAAATATCTTCTCAATAAAAATATTAATTGATTTTTATTTATAATTTTAAATTACTAAATATCTATAAAATATCTACTAAATAGTTTAAATATCTCAATTTTCCGTCTTTCTCTTTCTTTAAATTTTTTAACCATTGATATTAAAAGAACAAGACTATATGTTGTTGAATATTTAATTTCTTATGACTATTCCACATATGATACAATATGATAGGATATGATATGATAAGAAATTTTTCTTTATCAAGAAATTCCGATCTAAAGTTTTTAATGGATCTGTATGTCTGAACACTCACAAAGTCAGAAAAATTTGTCGACAACTGTCTGTATTTTGGCATGTGTGCATTTATAGTTACCAGAATATTGTGGCCACGCTAAGTTTTAAAGGTAAAGTCCATGAGAAAGATATTTCCAACAAAAATGAAAGAATGTAGAACAATTTTGAAATTTGAAAACAAATTTTTCTTCAAGTTTTAGAAATCTTTGTCAATGTTTATTATAGATAAATAAAAGACTTGAATAATATCCAAATAAACTTTGTAGTTTAAATAAAAAGTAGAAAAGTTATATGCTGTTCAATATTTTGAAAATCTTCCAAAAATATGAACTGTTATTTTTCTGATACATTAGGAAACTGAATTAAAAATGTTCACCCGGTATGAAATATACCTTTAAATATTCCTTATTAAATTTTTCGTTTAAACTAAAATTTAAAGTTAGAGATTTTTCAAAATTTGAAACAAGGTTTTATTATCAGTTTTGGAAATTTTTAACGATTTTTATAACGATGTTTAAAAAATATTTCAAATCCTCCTCACCCTATTTTTAAATCCGATTAAAATTACATAATTTACATACATCCCGTCATTTTGAAAATTTTTCAAATTTTCAAAAAAATGTAAATTTGCATTTGTTTGCTAGATTGAGAAATGTCAATCTAAACTTCTGCTAGATATAAATATATTTCGAAATTATTTCCATGAAGTTCGTATCCTATAATATCTTATAATATACTATCATATCATATCCGATCTTATCCTATTATATCCTATTATATCCTATCATATCTCATCATATCCTATAATATACTATTATATCGTTATATCCTATAATATACTATCCTATATTCATATCCTATAATGTGCCATCTTATCATATCATGTCCTATCATATTGTATCATATGTGGAATAGTCATTAGAAATGAAATATTCAACGGCATATAGTCTTGTTCTTTTAATATCAATGGTTAAATAATTTAAAGAAACAGAAATACGGAAAATTTAGATATTCAAACTATTTGGTAGATATTTTATAGATGTTTAGTAATTTAAAATCATAAAAAAAATCATTTAATATTTTTCGGAGAAGATATTTAAATATGTTTAGTAAATAACAAAATTGTAAATCTAAGCTAAACATTCTTGGGTCCCGTTTATACCTTCTCTATATTTTATATTACCTTTATATTACTTTCTCTAAATTGCATACCTTCTCTATCTTAGACAATAACACTTTTTTCGAGTGCCAAATCCTGCTAATTTATCCTGCCCTGTATCATCATATCCTATCATAACTTATCCTACCATATCCTATCGTACGTAACCAATCCTAGCCTATCGTAGACTGTCAGATTCTATCCAATTCTACCACATTCTATCCTATTATATACTAGTCTATTCTATCCTACCCCATACTATCCTATGATATCCTAACCTAGCTTCTCATGTCCTAGCATATCATTTTATATCAAATCATATCCTATAATATACTATTCTATCGTATCATATCCTGTTATATCATATCCTACTATACTATATCCAATCGTATCATATCCTGTAATATCATATCCTACTATACTCTATCAAATCCTATCATACGATGTCCTATTATATCGTATCCTATCGTCGCATGGCCTATCCTATCCTAGCATAGCATATCATATCCTATACTACAATATCCTACAATATTATATCCTCTAATATCGTACCCTATCATTTCCAATCCTATAATCTCCTATCCTATCATACCGTGCGCTATCATATCATGTCTTATGATACTATATCCTATCTTATTATATTCTATTTTATCATATCCTATCCTGTCGTATTGTAGCCTATTTTATTCTATTATATCCTATAATATACTATCCTAGCATATCATATTCTATCCTATACTATCCTATCGCGTCGCATACTATGTCACATTCTATCATATCATATCCTATAATGTCATATTCTATCATATCATATTCTATAATGTCATATCCTATCATATAATATTCTATCATGTCATATCCCATATCATCTCCTATAATATCCTATCCTATCAAACCATACCCTATCCTACCATACAATACCCTATCATAACATATTCTATGATATCATATCCGATAATTTTCCATCATATCATATTCTATAAGATCCTATCCTATCATATCACATCCGAAATATAATATACTAGCCTGTCATATCATATCCTACAATATCCTATCCTTACATATCCTATCTTAACAGGTCCTATCCTATCTTATCCTTTCCTATCATATCCCATCATATCCTATCCTATACTATCCTATGTAGAATAGTGAAAAAATTGGCTATGTTGTGTTTTTTTTCTCAATATCAGTGGTTGAAAAATATGGAAAATAAGAGAAATACCAAAAATTTTGATATTTAACCAACAATCCTGGAAGCTTTTCCCTTATTTCAATTGTTATCGGTGATGGTTAAAATTAAAGCTCTCAGCATCTAGAATTCAAATTAAAAAATCAAATTTGCTATTTTTTTAATAAAGCAAATTTTGTTATTGGAGTTTGATGAGAAATTATCAGTAGGTTAGTGATCATCCGACACGCAATTCGAAATTATAAAATAAAGTCATTTAATTTATTTATTTAGAAGATATGTTAATTTGTATATAAAATACAAAATTTTAAACCTGAACAAAACATACGTGGTGAATCCCATTTGTACCTTCGACGAAGTCAAAGCTTTAAGACTAATGCTTCAAGTGGGCTATGGTACGGAATAAGGTTGGGTGGGGTACGAGGTAAAGTCAACTAGAGTACGGGGAAAATCAGACGAGAGTACGGGGTAAAATCAGCTCTAGAGAATGGGCAAAAATTGACTTTCTTACACTCCCATTTTTTACAGAATTTTCTTACAACTACCTCTTAAGAATTAACATCCATCCACACCATATATCTAATCCGCTCGTTTTTATAGCCTAGCTTTCCTCGCTTTGCCTCGCCTCGCCTCCCACGCATGTCGCTATTTTCTCGCTATGCCTCGCATTGCCAACCTCTGCCTCCACGGCTTATCCCTAATACTTACCTACCATTTACAATAATTACAGTTTTCTTAGACTCCTTTCCACCTTTTCACACTCCTCAAATCAGTACTCAACTTTTGCATCCCCCTTCCCGCACAATTCACACATTCTCTTCTCTCTGGAAAGCTAGAACCTATTAAAATCCTCCATGCAACCACATTTCGTTCTCGCTATAAGTTGCTGACTTCCTTGCTCTCATTTCTTACACAAATATTGCGATCTCTTTCTCTCTCTCTCTTGGCGTAATCCACACATAGTTCCCATTAAACCTTGACTCTCTTATTTTCTCCTCTCCTTCTGCCTTCTCTTTCTTCATTCCATTCTTTTAAACCAACTCATATGCCTTTCATCCTCGTGCATCCTTCTCACTTTATTCATCTGCAATCCATTCGTTCTATAATACCTTTCCACTTCCACTTCCATCTTCGCACCCCTACGTCTGTTTTCCTTCTTCCACCAACACTACTAAACCAGCTTACTGTCCCCTCTTTCAAAATTTCTTTCTCACATTTACACCCTCGACTTCCCGTTATAATCCCTAACTCGTTCTTCCTGTCTCCCTCCTGACAATATAGTTTAGCGTATTCCTTGCCAATCCCAGTGTCCACTTTACATACCTTTCCTGTATCTTATTTACCTCCTCACTTACCTTTCACCTCCGCACCGTCACTCCGTAAAATAAGACACTCATCACTAGCGAATGAAACAGTTTTATTCTCCTTTTCAAAATCAACTGCGAACAACCTCTTCCCCAGCCCCGACACCTGCCTCATCACCAGATTTGCCCTTCTCACTTTCTCTTCCATATGACCATCCACTCCCCTATTCCTTCGAAACAGGAAACCCAGGTACACAAACTCTTTTACTTCCTGTACCGCTTTTCTCTTCCACTTTCACCCCCTCCCTTATCTCTCCCACCTCCTATCCTGAACACCATAACCTTCGACTTATCTGCATTTAACTCTACAATATTTTTGTCCAAGTATCTTCTCAACCTTTTCATCATCTCTTTTGAAGCCTCTTCGCTCTTTGCTAGGAGCACTATGTCATCTGCATATGCGAGTGGCCATATCCTGACTCCTCCTACCCTAACTCCTCCTACCACTCCGGCCGCTAGGTTACTTTCTATATCTGCAATTAAAATTGCAAAAAGCATTGAGCTAAGCGGTCACCATGGCCTCAACCCCCTATCCATCCAGAAAATCTTCGAGATTCCCTCCCCTCCTCTCACCCTATCTTTCGTCTCCTCATATACATCCCTTAACCTCTCGATCAGCCCTCTCTCTATCCCTCTCTTTTCCATTGCCTGCCACAACCTACCCCTATCCACCGAAGAAAACGCGCCTTTTAGATCTACAAAAACGCGTACACTTTGGCATTCTTTTTGGTTTGTTCTCTATCCTCCACGTGCTGCAAGACATATATTTTAAATAGTACTCCTTTCCTCACTAAAGCCCGCCTGAGTCTCCGGCAATATTCTTTTCCCCTCAACATCCTTCCGCAGCCTATCTGGCAACACCATCGCCTATATTTTTTACGCCGTATTCATTAGCGTAATTACTCCATAATTTTCCTGCCTCTCCCTATCCCCTTTTTGTACAGTAGTACGATCAATCCCTCCCTCAAACCTATTGGGAATCCCTTTCCCCTTCATACTTTTTTGACTACCCCCTTTAGCCTCTCCTCTATCTCTTGTAAGCCAAACAGCCAAACTTCATTCTCTACCATCTCCAGCCCTGCTGTCTTAAATTTTTTCAACTTCCTTATCTTCTTCTCTATCTCCTCGTCATTCAACTCCTCTGCATCTACCTCCCTCATTCTTTTAATCCCATCATCTCTCTTTCGTGTATCTGCTCGCTGAAATGAATCTTTGACAAATTTTTTCCATTCTTCACTCCCTATCTTCTCACTAATCCCCACCCTACGATTCCTGAACTTATTAATAATCTTCCAGACGTCACCTTCTGTCTTAACACTTCTCAACTCCTCTTCCAGCATTTTTCCTTTTCCTGCTCTTTCTTCTTACATATCACCCTAAACTCCTTCCTCATTTCTAAGAACTCCTCCCTTCTCGCGGTTCCTTCCGTTTCCTGTACTTCTTTTTCACCTTTCTTTTCATTATTTTACATTCCCTATCCCACCACGGCTTCACCATTCCTGTTTTCTTTTTCCTAAATACCCCCTTATGCGGGGCAAAGTCAGTTAGAATACTGGGTAAAAATTCTTCAGGTTCGGGGTAAAGTTGGTTAGGTTGCGGGATAAAGTCGGCTAGGGACTTCTTCTATCCTACTTACAAAAGCCGACTTGGAAGATTCCTAATTTTTTTTTCAAACCACCCCTATTGTTTATACAATTCAAAATGGAAATTTCAAAGGGTATATAAGCTTCATTTGTTATGAAATTGAAACTATATCGCATATAAAATATATGAAATGATTTATGTTGGGAACCGCGATCAAATCCTTTTACGATTATACGTAATGCTTGTTCACTGTTTATATGCAGGATAACCTACAACCTCTTTAACGAAAGTGGTTTATGGTAGAGTGTTACTATAATATACTAAATGGGATTATGTAGACATAAATTTCATCAAGTTCTTATACGGAAATAGTTTTTAAATTTGTCCTCATAAATTGTATGTTGAAAAAGTTTAAAAAAAATTTTAAACAATAATTTTACAGTTTTTTGTTAACAATGCTCTTATTGATTTATTTATTCACAGCCGACTGTAATCAGCTAGTACAAAATCAGCTAGTGGAAATTTCTGACACTAAAATTGCTCTTGAAAGAACTATTCAGGCACTTAAGACAGAATTGGATCTTAAAGAAGAAAAATGTGTTGAAATTGAAAAATTGCAAGGTTCTATAATGGAATTAGAAAAGGAGAATAAGTTTGTAAGTTGCAAATTGAATTCTTTTATACTTGAGATAAATGAAACATTTTTAAAAATAATTTATTATACTTAGAGGACAGCCGTCCTAAGTCGGCACCCGCGCGTTTCTCAGAGACGACATTAATTTTCAGTCATTATTTTTTACTTGACAACGTTAGCGGCGTATAATTTTTTGGTTCAAACGAAATTCCATTTTCTTCTATCCTTGTGAAGCAGCTACAGGTGTGTTAATATTTTGAAAAGTTAAATCGATTAAGTGCGTTGGTTTCTGTGTTTTGTGTGCTTTTGCCTGTTAAAGTCGACTTTTCATTCGGATTTGTTTCGTTTGCATAATAGCATCCCACTGGGCACAAAATTTGGCGACGTCTTTACGACATCGTTACGACATCGTTACGTCAACTTTACGACATCCTACGTCCATGGCGTTACAGTGTATTTGCGATATCGTAAACACATCATCAGATCATACGACATATTTGCAATATCGTAAAGATGACTTAACGACATGAACATAGAATGTCGTAAAGTTGTCGTGAAGATGTCGTAACGATGTCTTAAAGACGTCTCCAAATTTTGTGCCCACTGGGATGAAACGTGTAAACATTCTTAGAGATCCTGAGTCGGCACCAAACCGTTAGCCCTGAGTCGGCACTTTTTTGCTTCAGTTGTTATTTGTGTTATTTTAGTTTGTTGTGTTTCAATTCCAGATCACTCGTCTAAAATTTTAAATCTGTATTGATATCTAACGACTTCTATTTAAAATTACAAATTTCCTATAAAGACCTTTAATATAACCTGAAACTATTTTAAAAATTTTTATCTTGTTCGAACTGTAATTATTTGTTATTATAAATACAAATTTTTGGGTAATACCTGCTCTTTATTTGAATCAATAAAAATTAACTAAAGACCAATGATTATTAACTGAAATTTCGGTAACATTTCCTACTGAAATACTAATTTAAAATGGCTGACATTTCGAGAAATAATCTCTGTTTCTCAATAAAATATCACTAATTTAAGAAGCTAGATTCGCAGTGGGCACAAAGTTTGGCGACGTCTTTACGACATCGCTACGACATCTTTACGACAACTTTATGATATACTATGTCCATGTCGTTAAGGTGTCTTTACGATATCGTAAACAAGTCGTATGATCTGACGATGTCTTTACGATATCACAAAGACATCGAAACGACATGGACATAGGATGTCGTAACGATGTCGTAAAGACGTCGCCAAATTTTGTGCCCACTGGGTTAAGAGAGCGCTTATGTAAACTCAAATTGTATAAAAATTATCACTCTAATATTACATTTTTTGGTTAAAAACTATCAATTTTCAGTAAAAAGCGATAACAAAACTGAAAAATGTATCTTGTTGGAAATTTTTATCCTGTAGAATGTAATATTTTTTTATTTAAAAAAACCTTTCCCGTGTGTAATGCTAATATAACCTCGAATTGTAAAAGAAAGTTATGAAATTCCTTTGAAATCTAATTTCTTATTTTTTCTATAAAATAACTGATTTTATATGAAAGACGTTAATATAACCTAAAACTGTAAAAAATTGCAAAGCTGGTTCAAATTATAACGATTTTTCTTAGAAAATATCAACTGTTATTGTAAAGTGCTAACATAAAATAAATTGTTCAAAAATTATGAACACTTTACGTCCAAGAATTTATTCGAAAAAATTTAATTTCCTATAGAAGACGTTAAAAACCAGAGAAAATTAATTGTTTAAAAAATTATTCTTTGAAATCTAATAATTTCTTATTGAGAATATCTATAAATGAAGACGCATACATAACCTAAAATTTATCATATTTGGGAATTCTGATGATGAATTTAGTTTAAAAATACCCATTTTCAGTATAAAATGCTAAAATAAACTAAAATTGGTGAAAATTGATCATTTTAGAGATGGCTTTTTTTTAAAATACCAATTCTTTTTTTTTAAGAACCGGTTTTCTTTCAAAAATTTAATATAACCTGAAACCATAAAAAATTACAAATCATGTTCTAATTCCCCTTTCTAGTTGAAGATTTATTTCTTTGATTGAAAATTTAACTTTTTGTTTTAAATTCTTTTCAAAATTCCAAAATTGGCTAAAACTGCATATATTTTATTAAAATTAATCTTCTTGATTGAAAAGTTATCCCTTTCATTCAAAATTTTTTTATTGAAAATTAATTTTTTTCCACCAAAAATTAAACTTTTCCTCTTTTTTTGAAAATTTACTTATTGGGTTAAAAATTGATTTTTTTGTTAAAGATTCAGTATTTTAGTTAAAATATAATTTCTTTGCTTAAAAATTTAACTATTTAATTGGAAATTTATTTCCTTTTTGTTGAAAATGAATTATTACATTCTCATCAGAGTAGGGATTAGATTTGTGGAAAATTTGACCTCCAAGTTTTTTTTAATTTCCAAGTTTTGAGAACCCCTGAATCTGAAAGTAGCTTTTTACGAATATGTTTGCCTGTCAGTCTGTCGGTCTGTCTGTTCGTGGATGGCTTTTTTAAAATTTTTTGTACGGATTTTCATAATATTCAGAAAGACAAACAATTTATTTTAATGACTTTTTTGATAAAACAAAATTTACCATAGTTATAGCATTTCCAAAATTTAAACAAAACACGAAAATGAACATTTTGAGCCAAATAACGCACGATATGAAAAAATTAAAGAAAAGAAAAGTTGTTAATTTTTGAAGGCCCTAAAAGATTTTAATAACAACTTTTTGAATTTTCTTTAAAAATCAAACTTTCTAATTTTGACAACATAAAAAAATAATAGAAAATGAAAAATTACATTTTGCTGTCAAACTATGCAAAATAAGTGAAAAGAAAAGTGGAGAAAAATTGTGCATTTGAAAAATATCTAAAAAATTGTTTTTAATCAGTTTTTGATAGGATTCGTAGTTTTTGTTTTAATAGCGAAAATCATTCTTAACAGTAAAAAAAATCTGCCCGCTGCGTGGGCACATTCTTATCACAATTTTTGTGTTTTAATTTTTTTTCGACTTGTACGTGCGTTTTCAAAAAATTTAATTGTTGATGTTCTCAATGCTATTTTTTGCTATTGAAACAAAAAACAGGACTATCAAAGCATTATTCATGACAAATTATTTAATTTTTACATTCTCATCAGAGAAGGTATTAGATTTGTTTTTGAGAATGTGTCTGTCTCTCCTTCTGTCTGTCTGTCTGTCTGCCTGTTCGTATGTCTGTCTGTCTGCTTGTCTGTCCGTGTGTCTGGCTGTCTATGAATCTATTTGTCTGTATGTCTGTCTGTCTGTCTGTCTGTCTGTCTGTCTGTCTGTCTGTCTGTCTGTCCGTCCGTCCGTCTGTCTGTAAGGCTGATCTGTAAACAGTATGTGTAACTTTTAAATCCCAAAAAAACAAAAGTGCAAATGAGCAAATTCAGTTTTTGAAAAAACGGCAAAAGTTGCAATAAAATGTTTATTAATAAAAAATTTTAAGAATGCGCATTTTTGTTTAACGAGACAATGAAACTCCATCTGTTTTAATACCAATGTATGTTAGGAATTGTAATAATATATATTTCTGAAAATAATATACTATTTGCGCCTTATGCGCGCTGAAACTAGCGAGCCGCGTTTAAAAATTTATCTTCGCTAGCTGAAAATTCAACTTTCCCGTTAAAAATGTCTGTATTTTATTGAAATTTTGTTTTTTGATAGAATATTAATCTTCTTGGTGACTAATTCACCTTTTGAGTTCAAATTTAATTTCTTTGTTTAAAAATTCCACTTTTAGATTAATAAATCATTTCAATTTAAAATTTTTGTTGAAAATTCATGTATTTCGTTTAAAATAATCTTTTTTTATGGAAAATTAATCTTTTTCATTGAAAATTAATCTTTTTGTTTGAAAATTCATTTCCTTGATTAAAATTGCTTTGAATGAAAGTTAGTTAAACGATTTAGCTAATTCAGAAATGTAACCACTTCGTTTAAATTTGTTTAATTAATTTTTTACAGAAAATTTAACTACTCCATGTTTAGTTTAACAAGTATCTTCAGTTGAAAGTTCTGTCATTTGGTAGAAAATGTCTGTATTTTTTTTAATTTGTATTTTTGATGCAATATTAGTCTTTTTGGGGATCAATTCACCTTTTTAGTATAAAATTAATTTTTTTCGTGGAAAATTTAGCAATTAGTTTGTAAATTCCGTTAAAAATTCCATAATTTAGTTCAAAATTCATATAATTTGTTAAAAAATCATTTATTTGATTGAAAATTTGTTGTTTTTTTTATTGATAATTAATTTTTTTAATTTATAATTTGACTGTTCCATTTTTTCTTAAAAAATTATCTTATTTAATTTAATTTTGTTTGTTTAATTTAATTTTTTGGTGGAAAATTCATCTGTTTGGTTAAAAATTGAACTATTCTGTTGGAAAATCATGAATTTTGAAGAATATTTGTCTTTTTTTTGTAGTAAATTCATCGTTTGAGTTGAATATTCAATTGTTAGGTCAAAACTTCATTTTTTTGGTTGATGGTTAATTATTTTATTTAAAAATTAATTTCCTCACTTCAAAATTTAACTACTATGTTGGAAATAGACTTTTTTTAGTTGAAAATTAATTATCTTTCGTTCAAATTTGATCTTTTTGAGGAAGTTTTGATTTTTTTTAATAACTTTTAATTTAAATAATACAATGGAACTATTGAAAAAAGTAATTATCACCTGTTAAAAAGCACATCTTTTGATTGATATTGGACCATATAAGCTTTTGCTTTTTTCTAAATTTAATTTAACTTTTGCACATGTCGAATACAAATTTTAATTCTGCGAAATAGGTCGGGCTTTAGTAACATAATGGTCTATAATCAATATTTTTTTAATATTGATTATTATTTTTATAAGTTGTGAAAACAAATTGTCTCTAGCTCCCCTGGGATCCGAACCCAGAGCTTTTAGATTTCCAGTCTAATCTTCTTACCCACTAAGCTACAAGGAGACAAGAATATTTTCTTCGCATCCCATTTGAATGTATGAAAAATGAATCTTAAAACTGTTAGGAATTATGTCAAAATTCAACTTGTAAGGGCTGTAAAGAAAATATTCTCGTCTCCCGTAGCTTAGTGGGTCAATCTGAAAAACCTGAGTTTAGATTCTAGTGGAGCTACAGAATTTTTTTCACAACTTATAAAAATAATAATCAATACGAAAATATATTTTTAGAATATGTAGACAAAAAAATATCGACATCAAATTATTTAATACAATTTATCAGGTTAAAACCATAAAATCAAAAGTATAAAACTTTTGAATGTTTGAAACTTTGAAAAATGAATCTTACAAGTATTAAGAATTACGTCGGAATTCAACTTGTCAACGGTTCAGATCCCAGTGCAGCTACAGAAATTTTTTCACCGCCTAATCAATTAATTATCAATCTAAAAAAATATTTTCAGACCATGTAGACGAAAAACATTAACACCAAATTATTTAATACAATTTGTCGGATCAAAACCATAACATAAAAAATATAAAACATTTGAATGTTTGAAAAATGAATCTTAGCTGTTATAAGAAATTACATCAGAATTCAACTTGCGAGGGTTGTAAATGAAATATTTTCGTCGTCCCGTAGCTTAGTGGACAAGAGCATCAGACCAGCAATCTGAAAGACCTAGGTTCAGATCCCAGTGCAGCTACAGAATTTTTTCATTACTCAATCAATTATCAATTTAAAAAAATATTTTCAGACTATGTAGACAAAAAACATTAACATCAAATTATTTAATACAATTTGTTGGGTCAAAACTATAACATAAAAAATATAAAACATTTGAATGTTTGAAAAATGAATCTTAGCTGTTATAAGGAATTACGTCGGAATTCAACTTGCGAGAGTTGTAAATGAAATATTTTCGTCGCCCCGTAGCTTAGTGGACAAGAGCAGCAGACCAGCAATCTGAAAGACCTAGGTTCGGATCCCAGCGGAACTACATAAATTTGTTTTACGAATCATAAAATTAATAATCAATATTAGGAAAATATTTATTTTAGAGAATGTAGACAAAAAAGCATTAACATAAAATTATTTAAGACAACCGTAAAAATCATAACATCAAAAATAAAGAAAATTATTATTATACTAAAAAACTATTTTTAACTTGCGTAGTACAATTAAAGGATTTGATGAATATTACCTTTCTTTCCTAGATAAAAACTGAATTTGAATGTAAGATTGAACAACTGGCGACGAACTGCTTGACTAGCAGGAATAATCAGAATTGCAGATGCACAGCAAGCGACGAAAAGTTGATAAAAAGCAATTCTAGCAGTTATTCTCAGGTGAAGAAAGCCGTAAAATCCGATGATAACCCAGAGGCTGACATGACGCAGCAGTTTAATTCAAATCAACAGAAAATCAAAGAACTCGTACGCCAAAACGAAAGACTCTCAAAAACACTCGATCGACTCCGGGAACATCGTCTTCGAGAAATCGTGAGGAGTGACGAGGGTCATTGAAAAACCAATTCAGAGCTTGCAAGCCTTCCATCAACATATGGAGGTTTTAAGGTTTAAGAATATCTTGAAATTTATTTTTAAAAAGATTTAAGGGGCTTGAAATGCACGGGGTTTCCCTAAAATACGTGATACGTCTACAAGGATGCATTGTTTAATTTAATATTTCAACCACATAATGCAAAAGTAATTTTAGTTGCATGAGAAAAGCGATTTTTTCAAAAAGTGTTCTTTTTTTTGGCTATTGAAAATTAAATGGTTTTTCCCCTGCAAAATGCAACGCGCCAGCTAACACAGTATGCCGGGTTGCAGTCACCCTGATAGTTTCAAATTGCATAAAATCTTGAAAGACTGATTTTTTGTCACTGAGAATAATACATAATATAATAACATAATATAATATTAGAAATAAATTATAATAACAAATAATAATAATTTTTCAATTGGTTCGATGGTAAGAAAAAAATAACTTCCTTACCGACAAAGAGGAGTATATTATATATTTTTTTCGAAAAATTACCATTATATGTTATAATTTATTTTTATTATTGTACTATATTACATTATTATCTTATATATTAATATGAGAGACAGAGTTAGTACTTGCAGATTTATTCCATTTGAAAATAGATCGGATGACTGCAGCCCGACAAACAATTTAGCTGGCGGGTTAAATTTTTCAGACGCAAAAGAACGCTCAATTTTCAATTACGAAAAAAACAACAATAAGAACATTTTTCTAAAAATCACTTCACTCCAGCGAATAAAATTATCTTTAGATTATGTGGTTCAAATAATACATTAAACAATACGTCCTCTTAAACGTATTATTATGTATTCTAAGAAACCCCCAGGCATTTTAATCCCCTTAGGGGAAGTAAAAATTTATTGTATAGTGTACTTTTAAAGGATATAATAAAAACATCATGCATACTGGGGTGGAAAAAAACGGTTTGTTTGCTGGAGCAGTGATTTTTAAAGTATTGCCGGCGGCAGGGTCGCCTGCCGCAGGCAAGGACGGGCTACCCTAGCCGTGGCAGTCAAGGCAGGTACCACGATCCGAGTGGATGACCCTTTCTGAATCAATTTCCTTATATGATCGAAAAAAAATTAAAAGATAAAAATTTGTTAATCGGTTCTGCGGTGAAACCCTCCAATTGCATTTTTATTTAAACCTAAGTTATTAATTCCATATGAATAAATCTAGAGTAATCTCTAATAATCTTTTATACTTCTCCAATAATTCTTTTTTTTTTATTAATTCTTTTGGCTGCAAATATAACTTTTCCTTTTTTTTTTTTTTTTGATAAAAATTGGTATTTTTAGTTGAAAATTCGCGTTTTGTTTAAAAATTTTAATTATTTCAGATAAACTCCTTCTTTTCTTGACTGAAAAATCTTTATATTATAAACATTTGTCATTTTGGTTGGAAAATTCATCATTTCAATTAAAAGTTTATCTCGCTGTTTGAAAATTTTACGATTTTGTTAAAAATTCTTTTTTTGGCAGTTTATTTTTTTTTACTGAAAATTTAACATTTA
Source organism: Belonocnema kinseyi (assembly GCF_010883055.1). Lineage (NCBI taxonomy): Eukaryota > Metazoa > Arthropoda > Insecta > Hymenoptera > Cynipidae > Belonocnema > Belonocnema kinseyi. Next base: position 13,436,114 of record NC_046666.1, on the reverse strand, counting down.
GATTTTTGATTAAAAATTTATCTTACGGGTTGAAAATTTGCTTTTTGGCTGAAAATTTAAACAATTTGGATGAATTCCTTTCTTTTCTTTACTAAAAAATTTTTTATTTTTTGAAAATTCATCTTTTTCATTGGAAAATGCATCATTTCAGTTAAAAATTCATATTTTTGTTTCAAAATTTATATATTTTTTTTAAATTCGTTTTTATTGCAGCTTAATTTTTTTTACTGAAAATTAAACTTTTCCATTTTTGGTTGAAAATTTATCTTTTTTCAGTTAAATGTTCGGATTTTGGCTTCGAACTTGAACAATTTGCATGAACTCGTCTTTTTCTTTGCTCAAAAATCTTTATTTGTTGAAAATTCGTCATTTTTGTCGGAAAATTCATGATTTTACGTGAAATTTTTTATTTCATAGTTTGGAAATTCGTTTTTTTCGGTTTATTTTTTTGCTAAAAATTGAACTTTTAGATTTTTTATTAACAATTTATCTTTTTGGATTGAAAATTCGCCTTTAGAATGGAAAGTTTAACAATTTGGAGGAATTCCTTTCTTTTCTTTACTGAAAAACATTTATTTGTTGTGAATTCGCCTTTTTCGTTTCAAATTCATCATTTCAGTTGAAAATTAATATTTTAGTTTCAAAAATTAACTACTTTGTTAAAAATTCGTTTTTATTGCAGTTTACTCTTTTTACTAAAAGTTGAGCTTTTCCATTTTTGGTTAAAAATTGATCTCTTTTAGTTAAATATTCGATTTTTGCCTTGAAACTTTAAAAATTTGGATGAAATCCTTTTTTTTACTGAAAAATTCATCATTTTAGTTGAATATTAATCTCTTTGAATGAAATTGTTACTGTTTTATTGAAATTTAATTTTTTTAGTTTGCTGAAAAACAAGATTTTTAACTGAAAATTTAACTTTTAATTGCTGATTGAAATTTTATTTTTTTTAGTTGAAGTTCAACTTTTTGTATAAAAACTCGTATAATTATTTGACAACTCGCCTTTCTTGGTAGGAAATTAATCTTCCTGGATGAAAATTAAACTATCTGTTCAAAAGTTTAACAATTTTGTTCAATATTCGTCTTTTTTTCATTTGTAAATGCAACTGTTTAGTTTAAAAATTAATTATTTTGTTAAAGATTCAATTATTTGGTGAAAAATTCATCTTTTTAGGTAGTAAATTCAAGTGTTGGATTAAAAATTAAATTAACTTGCTTATCTCTGTTGGTTGATGTTTATTCTTTTTTCTAAAATTCGATCAAAACTCGACTACTTTCTTGAAAATTTAACTATTTTATTAAAAAGTCATACTTTTTGGTTGAAAATTCAACAGTTTTGTTAAAAATTTTTAGTTTTAGATTAAAAATTCATCTTTTTTGTTTAAAATTCAAATGTGTTTTAAAAACTACAAATGTTTGGCTGGAAATGCAACTCTTTTTAGTTGAAATTTAACTTTTGTTTGTTAAAAATTTGAGCAATTGGTTTAAAATTTACATGTGTAGGTTAAAGCTTACAAATTTTTATTAAAATTCAACTATCTTGTCAAATTTTTGAACATTTGGTTAAAAGGCAAGTTTGTTCAAAATTGAACTGTTTCGTTAAAAAATTGTCCTTTTAAATCGCAACTTCATTTTTTTTCATTCAAACGTCTTCTAAAAAAATTTGATTTTTTTGTTTGGAAAAGCAAATGTTTTTCTTTGTGTTTAATCTTTTTTTTATTTGACCTTCGATTAAAATTTCATCTTCAGAGGTTGAAAATTCAACAATTTGGTTAAAAATTAAAATATTTTTTTATTCAAAATTCAACCTTTTTTATTTGAAAATTCATCTTCCTGTCTAAAAATGCAATTGTTTGGTTGGAACTGAAATTTTTTCATCGACGTTTAATCTTCCTTTTTGTTGAAATTGAAAGTTTGGTTGAAAATGTATCTGTGTAGATTAAAACCTAAAAAGTTTTATCATAATTTATTTATTTTATTTTTTTTAATATTGTAATTTCAGTGTAATTTCATTTTTTAAGTGAACCGTCTTCGAAACAATCCGATTATTTTATTCTGAATGCAACTGATTTTTTAAAAAGTTTAATCTCTTTGTATTTGAAAATTCATCTTCATTTGTTAAAAATTCAACAATTGATTCAAGTTTCAATCGTTTTTCGAAAACGCCTTTTTTGTTGAAAATACAAATGTTTTGTTGAAAATTGGTCTTTTTGGATTAAAAATTTATCTGTTTTTGTTGAAAATTAAACAGTCTTTTACAAAATGAAATTATTTGGTTGGAAATGTTATTACTTTTCTTTTAGTTTAATCTTTTTTTTGAAAATTTGACTTTTTGGATTGAAAATTCATCTTTTTTTGTTGAAAATTAAACAGTCTGTTACAAAATGCAATTATTTGGTTGGAAATTAAAAATGTATTTTTTTATGGCAGGGGAGTCATTTGAATAAATAAATAGACAAAAAATTTTATTTTAATCTGAAATTGTTTTATTCCGTTTATAAAATAAATTCAGCTTTTCATCAGTAATTAATTTATCAAATATTTTTATATTTGGCTAATTGATACCTATATAAATTTGACATGCAATAAAAATTTTATTTTAACTTTTCACAGTAATGAATATTAAATGGCCAGTAATATTGTAACAAGTAGTTACATAAAACATTTCAAATAATTTCTGACACACGTTGATGTTATTTAAATTACGAAAAATACTTTATCCGATCTTATAGAATGCTAAGATTAAAATTACAAAAATCGTAACTTTTTTAATGTGAAAAATATGACCCAGGTAGAAATTTACTACTGAAAAATATCCTAATTATTAATCTCTATTAGCAAACTACTGTTGACATTTTTTGGCATGTTGTGGCATGCTGTAACATGTGGTGGAATTTGTTGTGGCACATGCTGTAACATGTTTTGTGGCATGATGTAACATGTGGTGGCATGTTTTGGGACATTTTTTGGCGTGCTGTAACATGCAATGGTATTTGTTGTGGCACATAATGTAGCACATGTTGTAGCACATGTTGTGGCACATATTGTGGCATGCTCTAACATGTGGTGGCATTTGTTGTGGCACATGCTGTGATTAATGTTGTAGCATGCTTTAACATGCAGCGACATATTTTTGCATGCTGTAACATGTAGTGGCATTTGTTGTGGCATTTGTTGTGGCAAATTCTGTGGAACATATTGTGACATGCTGTAACATGTAGCGGCATGATGTAATATGTAGTGGCATGTTTTGGCATGTGTGGCATGCTGTAACATGGGGTGGTATTTGTTGTGGCACATATTTTGGCTAACTGTAATATGGTGTGGAACATATGGGAACATGTTGTTAAATGCTATAGCATAATGTGGAAGGTTGTGCCATGTTATAGCATATTGTAGCATGTTGTGTCACGTTGACATGTGACATGTTGTGGCACTAAGTTCATCTGCAATGCCACCTGTTGCAGCTCATAGAACATGTTTCCTCACCACTAGAGATAACATTAACTTCTAGACATTTTTCGAGTAGTGGATAGAATTTCTACCTGGGGTAAAAAAAAGATTACGTCACAATGCTGACTAGGTCGAGAGAGCGATGATAATAATCGTACCGATAATATTAATATTAAGAGAGTAGTAATAGAGTGCAGTAGAAAGAATATTTGTACCGCATATAACAACGTCGTATACACTTTTATACTGGCTTGGTTTAAAATATATTTTCCTTTCTACCATCACATAATATAATAATATGTATATTATTTACAATAAGTTTATTTCGTACAAGGTTTGTCATAGCTTTTAAGGTTAAACCTTGAATCTAATTAGTAATTTAACAATATACCACTTGATCTTGATCCTGAAGGAAACCCGGGTGCTTAGGTTCCACATTAAAATTTGCAGGTCTTTTCCAGCGTAGATCACATGCACCCATCCAGCAATTATTAATTTAAATATCACTAAATTTGGAGATTACCATTTGTCATCATCCTTACACCGTAGAGAAGACCTTCCTCGTCTCCGAGACCATTTGCGTCGTCCCTAGTAAAAAGGAGGAGGGACAGGGGATGGAAAAAATATTAGACGCGGGAATCGAACCTAGAATGTCGCAGGTAGGATGTAACGTCTGCGAACCCAGTGGGCACAAAATTTTAGCAACGTATTTACGACATTGTTACGACATCTTCACGACAACTTTACGACAACTTTACGACATCTTTTTTCCATGTTGTTTCGGTGTCTTTGCGATATCGTAAAGACATCGTCAGACCATACGACTTATTCAAGATATCGTAAAGACACTTTAACGACATGAACATAAGATGTCGTGAAGTTGTCGTAAAGATGTCATGACGATGTCGTAAAGACGTCGCCAAATTTTCTGCCCACTGGGAAGATATTCTCAATTTCCAGTAGCCCCAGTTATTCACCGAATTTAATTAGTTTCCAAAGGCAAAAAATTATTGGCAACTAGTTAAGTTTTAAAAAATATTTTTCTCAAATATCTCACAAAATAATCCAGAGCAAGGAACAATGGACGTTGGCAATATTCACAGAGGCCACTGAGAAATATAGAAGACTTTAAAAAAATAGATCTGTTAAAAAATGAAGTGACTTCAAAAATAAATTAAGACTAGGAACTTCGTAAAATCCAGAACTGGCTTCGTTGTTAAGAGACAAAAAGTGGTCGACCAGGGCTCAAAAATCAGAATAATAAAAGTGGAAAAGCTATGGTGTTTTGGTGTAGAAAGATTAGCGATAGACAACAAATAAAAATTAGGTTAAAGTAAAAGATAGTGGAATGAACATAAGTCAATGCGTTTTCTCACGTGGTCGATGGGTAAATTTTTATAAGACCCGGGATTCGAACCCAGAAAATCGTAGGAAGTTCGTAACGTCTACAAAGAGATAATAAGTTCCTAATAGCCCCAGTTAGTCACCAAATT
>NC_046666.1:13409990-13431066 GCF_010883055.1 Belonocnema kinseyi | reverse complement strand
TTTTTATAAGACCCGGGATTCGAACCCAGAAAATCGTAGGAAGTTCGTAACGTCTACAAAGAGATAATAAGTTCCTAATAGCCCCAGTTAGTCACCAAATTTCATTAGTTTCCAAAGGCCAAAAATTATTGGAAACTCATGAAGTTGTCAAAAATTTCTTTCTCAAAGATCTCTCAAAATAACCCTGAGGAAGAAAAAATTGACGCTAGGCATGTACACAGAGGCTACTCGGAATTCATCAACGATTCTTTTAAAGAACATCTTTTCAAAAAATAGTTAACGTTTTGAAAGTTGTGTTGAAATAAAAGATGAAACTTTAAAAAATCCAGACCTGACTTTGTTGAGAAAGAGTCAAAGAGTGGTCGACTAGGGCTCAAGAATCAGGATTATAATAATTGAAAAGCGATAGTATGTTGGCGCTAAAGAAAAAAATTGGGAAAGTTGAGTTAAAAGAAAAAAAATGGAATAGAGATAAATCAATGCGATTTGAGATATACTGAAAGCGGTCGTTTTAACGATCAATTTGTTGCAACCAGTGCCTCTAACTTTGGCATGTAACATGGTATGACATGTAACATGTTGTTGCATGTGACATGTTGTATGCGACATGTTGTTGCATGTGGCATGTTATGGCATGTGACATATAACATTTCGTTCCATGTGACATGTAAAATGTTGTTCCATGTGACATGTTGTTCCATGTGACATGTAACATGTTATTCCGTGTGACATGTAACATGTTGTTCCATGTGACATGTAACATGTTGTTACATGTGACATGTAACATGTTGTTCCATGTGACATGTGACATGTTGTTCCATGTGACATGTTGTGGCATGAATTTCATCTACAATGTCACTGCTTGCAGCTGATAGGATGTCGCTTAAAAGACCAATTGGTTAAAAAGCTTATAGAATGCAGTTTTTTGCGCCTGGGGCCCCGAATATGGTTACGGCGAGTATTCTTGGGTTATCGTGTTTCTGCAATTATCAGTTATCAATCATGAGGCGAGTTATCTTCCTTGCAAGTCTGAAGTATTTGAGTGTTCAATAATTGGCATGGAAGTGTGTGTTGGTTTTAGCACTTGTCGACCACCTCCTCGCCCACTGTAACACAATAGAGAGGATGATTGAAGTGTTTTGTCAAAAGCACCAAAAATTTATTAACGCACCTTGAAAACAAGGACTAATTCGATGTCGCTAGGGACGGGCGATTCTCAAAAAAGTGTAACGTGTTTTTTAAAATTGAAGATTCGATTTTTTCGATTAGTCGATATGAATCCTTTAAAATCTCTCAATTTTCCTCGAAATCATTTGAAATACTCATTCGATTAATCGGTTTGAAATAATCGAATCGAGATCGCCCATGCCTAGATTTTGCCCTAACCTTGGGAAAGAACCATCAAGATCTCTGTTGAAAAAATAATCCTGCGACCAAAATTCAATTTTATCTAAACCATGATACACAGTATATAGATAATTAAACTTAGTATTACAATACAATAGGTGATACAATCATTTTATAACACATGGATATAACTAAGATGCGAAATATCTTCAAGTTTATTACTCTGAAAGAGAGTGTTTCACATATGTATTATTAGAAACTATCAATTTCCTATGTTTACGAAGGCCTCAATTAAATTTTTTTTTAACTTTGTAGAATTTTTTGTCTTTTATGTTTGTTTTCCCTCGATTAACTTTCTTGGTGCACTTATTTCTAATGAAATAGTAGGTCGGCCCCTTCTTGGTCCTTGAACAACGAGAGTCTTTGCTTGTATCACCACTTGGTAAGGCCCGGTGATATTTATTTGGAGAGAAAGAGAGAAAAAGAGAGCAGGGAATGGAATAGGATGAAGAAGGGCTGAAGAAGGTCTCTTCGAGGGATGTTGATTTGTTGATATTGCCAGCGTTCCAAACAAGAAGAAGTCTTCATTTGCTGATGCCAAAGATAAAAATTGGAATTTCTCTCTCTCTTTCTTTCTCTCTCTCTTGTTGTTAAATCTCTCTCTTTTTGTATCTTTGTCTCTTCCAGCACAACTCGTGGGACATCAATCAGTCTGGAAGAATCGTCATTAACGACGAGGAGATGGTTTTGAGGGATTGGTTTTCGCAAATTGATTCCAACCATGCCCCGGAGATGCAGGTGTCGATGACGATATGTTATCTCCTGTGGTTGCAGGTGCCGAATCTAGCGTCGGCTTGGATCTTACTTCGTCGGCTTGACGGGTGGTGCCACTGTGAACACATGGTCAACTGGTTTATCTCTAGTGGCATATGAACCCGGAAGCCACAGAGGAGAGATGGTATGGCCTAAAAGGTCCCCGAAAATTTTTTAAGGGTATGACAGTATGTAACGTGGTCAATTACATGTTATTACATTTGACGGCTTTATAATTTGATGCCTCCTTGCCATACAGCTCCACGTCAAGTTTGGTCAGTGAACACCTCTTTATCGTGTTGGTTCGGTCAGTGTGCAGCTCTATGTCGTATTTGGTCAGAGTGCAGCTACCTGTCGAGTCTGTTCAGTCCGCAGCTCTCTGTTGCATTTGATCAGTGTACAGCTGTCTGTAGCGGTTGGTCAGTGTGCAACTTTTCATGTAGTGTTTGGTAAGTGTACAGCTTCCTGTCAAGATTGGTCAGTGTACAGCTCTCTGTAACGTTCGGTCAGTAACTCCATGTAGCTTTTAATCATTATACAGCTCTCTGTAGCGTTTGGTCTATGTACAGCTCTCTGTCGCGTTTGGTCAGTGTGCAGCTCTCTGTAACGTTTGGACAGTAGCTCCATGTAGCGTTTGATCATTATACAGCTCTCTGTAGCGTTTGGTCCATGTACGGCTCTCTGTCGCGTTTGGTCAGTGTGAAGCTCTCTGTAACGTTTGGTCAGTCTGCAGCTCTCTATCGCATTTAGACACTGTGCGTTCGGTCCGTAGCGTTCGGTCCGTAGCGTTTGGTCAGTGTGCAGCCCTATGTAGTGTTTGGTCTATGTACAGCTCTCTGTCGCGATTGGTCAGTGTGCAGCTCTCTGTAACGTTTGGTCAGTAGCTCCATGTAGCGTTTGATCATTATACAGCTCTCTGTAGCGTTTGGTCCATGTACGGCTCTCTGTCGCGTTTGGTCAGTGTGAAGCTCTCTGTAACGTTTGGTCAGTGTAAAACCCTCTGTAACGTTAGGTCAGTCTGCAGCTCTCTATCGCATTTGGCCACTGTGCGTTCAGTCCGTACCGTTTGGTCAGTATATAACTCTCTATCGCAGTTGCTCAGTGTGCAACTCCATGTCAATTTTGGTCAGTGTGCAACTCCATGTCAATTTTGGTCAGTGTGCAGCTCTATGTAGTCTTTGGTCAGTGTGCAACTGTCTGTAGCGTTTGGTCAGTATACAGCTCTCTGGCACGTTCAGTCGGTGTGTCGCGTTTAGTATAATAGCCGCCGAGTATAATAACAAATAATTACTAACGTGACAGATTGTCAGATGTGACATTCAGAAAATCAAACATAGAATACAGTCATAATATAAACAAGAAAATATTTGGTTGACCCAACCAAATGCGTTCGTTGTTATAGCCAAACATTTTTGGTTAGGGCAAAATTAACAAAAATTTGTTTGATTTAACAAAATTTTCTTGTGCAGCCAAGAAAGCTGTTTTTTTTGGTTCAAGAGTATTTTTTTCTGATTGGCACAATATCCATTTTAAAAATGTCGGGGACCTATCATCACGGACTGTATTTACCGTGTCTCCTTTTTTTTTAACTAAGCAAAAAGCTCGAAAAGCTGGCGAAATATCTGCGTGGATTATTTGCTCACGTTGTGCCCATACTGGCTCGTTAGTCGCATAGCGTGTCAGTAGAAATCGCAAGCTCACCACCTCTGATTCTTTTCGTGATTCACAATTCAAGCGGTGGATCTCGGAAAAGGTTCTGGAATTCGAACTGGCGCAAAGCTTTAGGCATTTTGAACTTTCCTTCAGAAAATTATAACATTTTATATTATGATCAAATGACACTGGTATTTAGTTTTTCGTACCGAATTCGAATACGACTATCATCTCCAGGCTAGTATTTCTTTTAAAATGATACATTAAGGTTTTTGAATTAATTTCATTTGAAATAATTACAATCTTCTTTTTCTTTTAATTGCTAATTCTGCTATAAATGGATGTAGAATTCGTTTTAACTAAAAGAAATAAAGGATCTCGATAAAAAAGATATTAATTTATTTTACTAATAGCTTGAACAGAGTTAAAAACAATCTTTTTTAAGGTTTGTTCAGAGGAATTCGAAGGAAATTCATAGAAACTCAAGGAACTTAAAGTGAATTTAGGCGAATTCGAGGGGATTCAGGCGAATTCAAGGAAATTTAAGCGGATTTGAAGGAATTAAAGATGGTTTTAATCATTTCTTTGGAATTCAGAGAAATTCACATGAATTCATGGCAATTCTGGCGTAATTAAGGAAATTTGATAGAATTTCACAGAATTCACTGGAATTTGACGGAATGAAAAAGAATTCTATAGAATTTACAGAAATTAAAACGAATTCGTAGAAATTACAGCGAATTTAAAGAAATTTGACAGAATTTCACATTATTAAGTGGAATTAAGACGAATTTGACGGAATTAAAGAGAATTACAGTCAATTCGATACAATTTTGAGGAACTGAAATAAATTGAGAATTACAGTCAATTCTCCGGAATTCACTGAAATTTGGCGAAATTCAAGTAAATTTGTGGGAATTCAGACTAATTTTATTAACATTGAAGCAAATTCGAGTGAAAGCAGATTAAATAAAAAAAAATTCGATGGAATTTAGAAGAATTCAAGTGAGTTCAATATAATTTCACAAAATTCAAAGAAATTTAGGTAAGTTCAATGGAATTAAACGGAATTCCACAAAATAACAGATAATTCTAGTAAATTCTCTGGAATTCAGTTAAATCTAGCGAAATTCAAGTGAATTCGAGAGGATTCAGGTTAATTCAAATAAATTCGACGGAATTTAAAGGAATATATTCTAATATAAGGTAATCTAAGGGAATTCGGCAGAAGTTCACAGAATTCATGCAAATTATTGCGGATTTTATATAATTCAAGGGAAACAGATAGAATTTAATAGAAATTTGACAGAATTTCGCATAGTTTAAACAAATTTCTGGGGATTTAATGTAATTTCACGGAATCAAAGAAAATTCTAAAATATTCTATGAAATTTAGAGGGATTTTAAGAAATTCGTACTATTTCATAGAAATTCAAGGGGATTTTATTAAATTTAAGAGAATTTTCGTTAATTTAAGGGTATTCAAATAAATTTCTATTTATTTTAGAGCATTTAAAAGAATTTAAGAATTTACAAAAATTGCATTAAGAAGCAAAGAAAATCTCCCTATTTGATTTACATAAAGGTAAAATTGAATATATTTTTTACGTATTTTAAATATTCTTTTGCGCTCATCTTCAAGATAAACAATAATAACTCAAAAACCTTAAAGTATCATTCCAAAATATTTGAACCCAAAAAAAATCTGTTCCTAAAATATTTTTAATATAATTCTCGGTTGATGGTCGAATACAATTTTTACATAACATTTTGATAAGTAACCACATAAAACTGAAAGGAAAAATTTATAAATAATTATAAATATTTTTGTATTCAGTGAACTTTAAATTCAAATCTGATAATTTTTTATTTTAAAACAAACTTCAAATTTTGATATTATCTATATAGGAAATGTCAAAAAAATGTTATATTTTAATTTTGCAACCCGTTTCTAAAATAAACAATATTTTTTTTCTTAAAGAGATGAGAAAATATCTGAAGCTGTGAAAAAATGATAAATTTTGGTTATTGCATGAAAAAAAAGTTTAATGAGTATCTTTATAGATAATTAGAATAATTTATAATAATAATTTTAATCTATTTTAAAACCTTAATCTTCCTACTTCAATCAGTTAATTTGATCCGTAAATGTAAAAGAGCATTAATAATTGCTCAGAGCTCGAAAATAAATTGCAGTAACGAATTGAACCTATTCTAATTAATCTTCCTAAATTCCATTAATGCATCCATTCATTCCCATTAAAACTCCCGCAAATTCTAAAGACAAATTTCGATTAAATTTACATTAAACGGACCAACTTTCAAACAACTGTGCCATTTCAACTATCTAAGGAAAATCTCCCTAAAATGGATAATTATTAATTAAAAATACAGATAAATGAAAAATAATTACTTTAATTTAATTACTAGTTAAGAAAATATACGTGTTTATAAATTGAAATTAAAATCAATTCTTTTTCTTTTATCTGTACTCTAATTTATGATTATTCACTTTAGGTTGTGTTATCCACTGTAGAAGGGTTTCCCTTGGCCCTATTGGAAAAATTAATTATGCTATTTTTATTTTTACATTCTTTATTCATTATTTTTATTGAGAAAAAAATGATCAAATTTGGTAAATTTAGAGCATTTCATTTATTTTAAAGAATCCAATTTTATGTCCAAAGTAAGATAAAAACATTTTAATTTTTAATCATTTTAAAAAAACGTTGAGGATTTGATTAGATTTTTGGACCTTTCTTTTACAGTAGAAATAATTTTAATAATTGAAAGGTTCCCAAATCATCGATCAAAAAATTAAGTAAAAAAAAGTTAATTTAAAAAAGTTCTCAATTTTTTAAGAATACAAGTAATTAATTAGTGTAACTGGCATTTCTTATAATTCAATTGAATAATAGCTAGTAAAATTGATAAAAATTCCAAATGAAAAAAATAGTGTCTTAACCAAAAATTGCAAAATTCGAAATACAAAATTTTATTTTTTTGGTTGAATTTCATATTTTTCGGTTCAAAAGTATACTATTAAAATTTTGGTCAGGAATTCATCTTATTTGATTAAAAATTGTACTATGTAGTTCAAAATTAAAAGAGTTTGTTCAAAATTCAAGAATTTTGTTGAAAATTGAAAAAAAAAATTTGAAAGTGATATTTCCTATGTGAGAATTCGTCTTTTTGTTTGAAAATTGAACAACTTGATTGCATTATTTTATCTTGTCAAATTTTTTTTTAATTAAAAATTCAACTATTTTGTCTAACATTCATCGTTTTGAGTTGAAAATTAATCTCTATCTATAAAAGTTTCACGTTTTTGTTTATTAAAAATACAACTGTCGAGTTAAAACTTAATCTGTTCCTGTTTAAAATAACCATTTTATTGAAAATTCAACTGCTTTGTAGAAATTTCGTATTTTTTGCTGGAAAATTAAATAATTAAGTAGAAAATTGAACTAATTAGTTGAAAATTTATTCATTTTCTGAAATATCGTTTTTTTTTACTTAAATATGCTACTGTTTTGTTGAAAATTTAATTAATTAGCTGAAAATTTTAATGTTATAAAAAAAATTAATTTTTAATTCAAAATCCGTTTTTTGTTGTTTTTTTTTTTTTTTGTTAAAAGTTAATTTTATTACTTTAAAGGTCAATTTTTTTTAATTCAAATGGATCATTGAAAATTCTACTTTTTTGTAGAAAACAAAATAATTTGATAGCGAATTGAACCATTTGGTTTAAATTTTATGTATTTTGTTTGAAAAGTCGTCTTTTTGGGTTGAAAATCAATTTTTTGGGGGTTTAAAAATAAAGGTTTTTGGTAGAAAATTCATCTTTTCTAGTTGAGAAAAGAAGTATGACGTAGTAAACTTATTTTTGTTGGTTACAACATCATACATTTTTGTAAAAAATTATTACTTTTTTTTTATTTAAAATTAATTCTTCTGAATAAAAATTTGAATATTGCCTTTTTTGTTTAAACTTAACCATTTTTTAGTTGAAAAATTGAACTATTTAGTTTAAAATATATGTAATTTGTTCTTAAATGTTTACTTTTTTGGTAAAAATTATAATTTTAGTTGAAAATTTCTTCTTTTTTCGTTGAAATGTAATTTTTTTAAATGAAAATTTAGCTATTTTGTTGAAAATTTAACGGATTGGTAGACAATTCGTCCTGCAAATTTCAACAATTCGGTATATATTTAAACTGTTTTGTAGAAAAATCATTCTTTGCATCACAAATTAATTCACTGTTCGAACCATTTAGTTGAAAATGTATGCAATTTTTTTTAAACTCTTCTTTTATAATAGAAATTAAACTATTTGGTTTAAAAGTTATGTAATTTATTAAAGATTTATCTTTCTTGGTAAAAAAATTAATTTTCTTGCTTGGAAAATTAATGTTCTTCGTTAAAAAATCTACTTTGGGTTATGTATTTTCTAGAATATTTGATTTTGTTGGTTAAATCTAAAGCTTTTTTAGTTTAAATTAAAATCTTTTTCTTAAAATATCAACTATTACATTTTTCATTGAAAATACATATTTTTACATTGAAAATTTCTCTCTCAGGTTGAAAGTTTCAATAATTTCTTAGAAGTTCATTTTTTAGTTGAAAATTCGTTCTTTTTTTTTAAACAAATTAATGTTTACAACTGAAAATTGAACTATTTTCTATAAAAATCGTTTCTTTATTTATTAAAAATTAATTCCTTTAAATAAATATTTATCTATTCCATTATTGGTTAAAAATATATACTTTTAGTTAAAAAATGCAACTATTTAGTTTAACAAATTTTGAAACGAAAAAATATAAACTAAAATATAATAAAATTTAATTTAGACTAACAATTTATGTAATTTGTTGAAGATTAATTTATTCTGATAAAAAATTTTTTTCTTGGTTAAAAAATCAACTATTTGGTTTTAAATTGATACATTATCTAGAATAATCGTTTTCTTGTTGTTACAAATTAACTTTTTCAACTGAAAATTTAACTTATTATTTTGAAAATCCAACTGTTTTGTCTAAAATTCGTTTTTCTTCATTTAAAAATTAATTCCCTTGAATAAAAGTTTATCTATTCCATTATTGGTTAAAAATTTCTATTTTTTCATTAAAAAATTCAACTATTTAGCTACAAACATTCAGAAAGGAAAAAATATAAAATAAAATGTAGTGAAGTAAAATTTGGACTAACAATTTATATAAATAAATTCTTGGTTCAAAACTCAACCATTTTGTTGAAAATATATGCATTTTGTTCAGAACTTATCTTTTTTAGAAGTATTAATCTTCAGTGTTAAAAATAATTTTTTGTTGTTGAAAATTTCACTGTTCGGCTCTTTTGTAGAAAAAAAAATTTTTTTGATTACATTCAAAGGTTTTTTAATTCAAATTAAAATCCTTTTTGTTTGAAATATCAACTATCGCATTTTTCGTCGAAAAAAACATCTTTTTAGGTTGAAAAATCCGCTTCTCGGGTGAAACTTGAAACCTTAATTTATGGTTAAAAATTAGTTTTTTTTCTTGGTTACAAATTAATTTTTTTAACTTTTTTGTTAAAAATTCAACTGATTGGTTGAAAGTTCTGTTTGTATAAAATTCCCCTTTTTTGTTAAAAATGCAACTTTCCGATTAAAAATTAATATTTCCCCATTCAAAATGTATTTTCCGTATTTTCGGCCAAAAAAATTAAACAATTTAGTAGAAAATTTAAGAATTTACATGTAAATTAATATATTTTTTTTAAATTTCGTGTTTTTTGCTAAAAAAAATTGCTGCTCGTTAAAAATTAAGCTAAAAAAAAGTGTCCCTAGATTTCAATTTTAATTTATAAACGCGTATAGTCTCTTAACTATAAATATAATAAAATTAATTATTTAACTAATATTAGTATTTTTTAATATCAATCATCCATTTTAGGCTCCATTATCCACTGTAGAAAAGTCTCCCCTGATGTAAATATAAAAGAATATTACAAACCAAAATTTAAAAAGCGATAAAAAAAACTGTCATAATAAATAAATAAATAATAAATAAATATACTCTACCTTTTAAATCCAGAGAAACGAACTCCAAATCATCCTTCTTGGACTGAGTGGACTAACAGATCAGCAGGCAGGGATTAGAGCGAAAATAAAAACGTAAAGCTACGATCGGGGTCAACTTTTGGATAATTTTGCGATTCAGGACTTTTATCTATATATTTAACATTTAATGAATTTATTGCAGAGATGTAAGTCAAAAATAATTCGAAAAAGGTTCCATTTAGATTTAAGAATTAGAAAATAAAACAAAACAAAATCATTTTTTTAAATTGAAAATAGTAAAAGACATTTATTAAATAAACAATTACCTAGACTTACATCCCTGATCATGCAAACTGAAAACAATAAGATTTTGAGAAAAACATAAAACCATTTACTAACATCGATAATTGAGGTATTGTGAAAACATTAAAGTTTGATTCAGATGGCAAAGAATTTTTTTTTATGTGACCCCTGATCTGTAAATTAACTACGCACGCATTGCAATAAAAACTTTTCAGTTTTAGGATGAACCTTTTGTAACGAGCCTTATTAAAATTATTCAAATCTTGAGCCTGGAATTACAGAATCCAAAATCGATTTTCGAAAAAATAAAATAAAATGATTTCAAAATATTTAAATAGAGGCGACAAGTCTACAGTTGATAATTATTACTTAAAAATAGTAATTTATGTAAAATAATTTATTCGATTGACTTAAGAGTTGCAAAAACTATATGCGTTAATAATTAAAAATTTAAATAAATTATTTTATGTATATTTGTGCTTTTAATTAATGATTATCGACTGTAGGATTGTCTCCCCTAAATATGTAAAAAAAATATAATAAAAAAAACTTAAAAAGTTAAAAACTTAAAAAATGTTTTATTAGATCTTGTTCAGGATTTTTTTCCGAATTTCAATACTATTTTCCCAACAAAATTCGATTTTTCCCTCCAATTTGAGAAAAATTTACGATTCTGGTTATTCGAAAATTCCAAACTTCAATCATTGCATAGACGAGAAGATAGAGCGCACGAAAGCGGAAAATTCAAACGAAAGGATCAACTCCAGCGCCAATAAAATCGGAGGCAAGTTATTTCAGAACTGTATTGAAGTTCATTTTCAGTGGATGTATACATTTTTCTTTAAATTTCAATACAAACTTGGGCACGCTTGGAAAATTTGATTTTTAGAAATAGAAAAAAATATATAGACAGCTAAGTTAAAAAAACAACTGAACAAAATTGAGCTAAAAGCGAAATCAAATTTAAAAAATTTGACTTTTTTTAGTTCAATGTTTATCATTTTGTTTAATTTTTTTAAAATTCACATTTAATAAAAAAAAATTTAAATATATATATATATAATCCAATTAAAATACAATTTTATTTAATTTTTTTCAAAATTAAACTATTTTTTTAGCAATTCGTCGGTATTACTTAGAAACCAATCCTCCTGGTAAAATATTTAACTTTTTGGTTGCAAAATTGATGCATTTTGTTGAAAAATCGTATTTTCCGGTTAAATTTAACTTGTTTAGATTTAAAATAAAAATATTTTTTGAATGAAATATCAACTATTACATTTTTTGTTTGCAATTCATCAATTTTAGTTGTCATTTTAATTTTTTTTAATTCATGATTTTAGTTCAAATATTATATTTGGTTGAAATTTAACTTTTTTAGTAAAAATTCACATTTTTGGGGTTTAAAATTCAACATTTTTTTTTAGAAAATTCGTCTTTTTGGCTTGAAAATTCAACCTATTTTGTAGAAAATTAGTTTTTTTTTTATGAAAATATTTATTAGAAATTAATCTTGCTTATTTAAAAAATGTATCTCTTTGGTTGAAAATTAAACTAATTTGAAAAAACTTTGTTTTTGTGTTGTTATAAATTAATTTTTTAAAAGTAAATTTAATTATTTGGTTGAAAACTCAATTTTTTGTTAAAAAATAAACTTTTGATTGAAAATTCATACTTTCGGGATGAAAATCTAACTCTTTTGTAAAAAAAATCAAATTCAAATTATCTGTTACAAATTGATGTATTTTTTTTTAGAATCTCTTTTTTTTTAGTCAAAAATGGATCTTTTTGGTTCAAAAATCAATTATTTGGTTTGAAGTTCTACTGTTTTGTAGGAAATTGAAATCTTTTGTTACAAAATCATTTAATTAATCGAAACTTAGTCTTTTTTGGGTAGAAAACAAATTTTGTTCTAAAAATGCAACTGTTTAATTGAAAATAAATATATTTTGGTTAAGAATTAAAGTATTATCTTGAAAATTCGCCTTTTTCGGTTAAACTTAATTAATTTTGATTTCAAATTAAAATCTTTTTTGGGTAAATTATCAACTATTACATTATTTCTTGAAAATTCTCCTTTTTTTTTAATGAAATTTTTGGTTTTTTCTTAAAAATTCTTTTTTTTTTTAGATTCATGATTTTAGTTGTAAATATCATCTCTTTGGTTGAAAATTGATCTCCTTTGATGAAAATTAGATTTTTTTTTTTGTGTTAAAAATTAACTTTCTAACTGTAATTTTTACAAGTTGTTTGTAAATTTAACTTTTTAATTGAAAATTAGATTTTTTCAATTCTATCTTTGTAAGTTTAAAAATTCAACAATTATCGATGAAAAAAATTAAAAACAGTTTAGTAGAAAGTTCAGTTTTTGTATTTGAAATTAATTTTCTTAAATCGAAATTTAACTACTTCATTAGTGATTAAAAATATCTCTTAATTTGTTTAAAAAGTTGACTATTTCGTTAAAAAATTATATATTATGTTTACAATCCATCTTTTTTATTAATAAATTAGTTTTCTGTGTAGAAAATTCAACTATTTAGTTACAAAGTTTTATATTTTATAGAAAATACCTCTTTTGTTTTTTAAATAGACCTGTTTTTTTTTTATTAAAACCTTTTTTATTGAAATATCAACAATTACATTTTACGTTGAAAATATATCTTTTTGTGTTAAAAGTTGAAATTCTTTTTCAAAATTTCATTTTTTTGTTAGATTCATAATTTTAGTTGAAGACCCGTCTTTTTTTGTTAAAAATTAAATTTATTAAACTAAAAATTGAACTATTTGTTACAAATCCGATTGTGTTTTTTTAATCGCCTATTTGGCTTTCAAATTCAACTATTTGTTCCAAAATTCAACTTTTTGATATAAAGTTAGTTTTCTTGATTAAAAATCAATTTTTTTAAATTAAAATTTAACTATTCCTCACTTAGTTTGAAATGAATTATTCTTTTTCAGTTTAAAAATCATTTCTTGGGCAGAAAATGCAATTATTTAGTTAAAAATTTAACTGTTTTGTAGAAACCCCGTATTTTTCATTTTTCTCCCATAAGCTTCAATTATCTCTCCCAAAAAAGGGAGTAATTTTAATTTCAAAAAATGTAATAATCTATCAAAATCAAGCGTTTTTTTTCGAATAAAAAACAGCACACCTCCAATTTTCAGCAGGTGAAAAAAAAATGTATTATTTGAAATAGCAACGAATTAATTAGTAGGCTGATCATTGACTAAAAAACAGGCATTAGTAACACATTTTTTATTATAACAAGTAGGCAATGCACTAGAGGAATAATCCTTATACTTTCACTTGACTTGTTATAATATTTCCAGTCAATCCTGGCTTTTCATGATGTACATTAGAGATAAATAAGATGATAAATAAACAAATCGTTGCTAGCGTAAGATTCGTGCAGCCTCGCTGGTGCATCAACGAATCTCGTGACAGTACATACAAATATGTATATACACAATACAGATCGCATCTCCTCTAAAATACGATTAGTCGAAAAGGCAAAAATTCATCTCATTATTAATTTATCCCCGAACAAAAATTTCATCTGCAAAATAATTGCACATCATTTAGAAAAGGATATTTGTGTACATTTCATTTCATTGTACAAAACTTTATCCAGTCCAGACTTAATTCTAAAGTAATATTATTGCTATCATTGTTTAAATTATTATTTGTTTAGTCACTAGCATCAAGGGGAAGCTACACTCTTTGAAAATTTGTTTGAATTCATACTCCTCTCTGCTCCTCACCCACTTCGCTCCTCACCCACTTCGCTCCTCACCCACTCTGCTCCTCACCCACTCTGCTCCTCACTCACCTCGTTTACTTAGAGGACTATGAATTTGAAAAAAAATCCGAAAGGTGTAGGTTCCTCTTATCAGAAATAAAATTAGCCCGTATTCTCACCTTACGAACTTGCTAGGTAGGGATCTTGATACTGAATAATTAATTGATTTCAACAATACTAACTAAACTGCCTGATAAAGAGCCGATTCGACTGTATCTCGCAATTAGAGATGCGTGCTCTGCATACAAAATTACAATATTAAATCGGGCACTAACGATCCCGCTGAGAGGTAAAAGGTCGTTGAATAAATTTAGATTCGACATCGGACTCGTGCAGATCGTAGAGCCACAATGGTATTTTGATAACTGTTACAAGAAATCATTTTCACCGCTGCACTAGGCAAAACTTTTCGTAATCATATCTATATTGTTGTATAGGTACACGTCTCCGAACTATCACCTCAACCAACATCACCACAAACCAGTTCATGCCAGGGTTCTACTTTCAAAAGGGATTAAATTTAGCAGAGTAGAATAGAAAATTTCTCTTCAAATAACTCGCCAACTCTCGCAAAATATCCTCGGACAAACAGAATATACAATATTCAATATACAGAATACAATATTCCCTAAAATCTAAAAAAATTCTTCAGAAAATATTACGAATCTTAATTTATCGATTCTAACATACACTACGAATTTTCAAAATTTTATACTTAATTCAAAATTGTATAAATCGTATTCAGTACTGCTGCCAATCTGTCTAGGCAGCTCTAAAACTACGTTTCAAAAACTGGACTAAGTAAAAAAAAAAGTATCGTGTATATGTATAAGTTTCATTTAAAGCTGCTAAAAATATCTGATGTCCGAGGCAGATATCGAGAGAGGCTTGGCTGTTATGGATACTCAGATTTTTCAAATCTATCCATAAAAAAAAAGTTACTCGGAGAAAAATTCTAGTAAAAAAGAGGCTACTGCATTTTCACTTTCCCTATTAAGTTCAGTTTTGCCCGTACCAAAGTATCACGCCTTAATTATTAATTAACTAACTCCTGTAATTCTATTATAACTTTATTCTCGCAAAAGTGATCATTTTTGTTAAGAGGAGGCTACACTCCTCAAAATTTTATTTCAATTCATACTCCTCCCTAGCCGAAGTAACTCATCCTTTTTCAAATTCACTTTCTCCTCACCCACTCTGCTCCTCACCCACTCTGCTCCTCACCCATTCTGCTTCTCATGCACTTTGCTCCTCACCCACCTCCTTTACTGTGAAGAGTATGAATAAAAAAAAATTCCGAAGGGTGTAGGTTCCCCTTGTCTATCCCGTGTTCTCATCTCGATAAATTAACGACTACTTAGGGTATTTAAATTGTTTCTAAAAGATATTAATGTTAGTTTATCGACTTCACCCACCAACTCAAATTAGTGTCCACATTCATTAAAGTTCATAAAAAAATTCGAGTTCAAACTAGCGAGGTCTGAAATTTGGAAAATCGATTCGAGTTGAGAATATGAGTCTACTGTGAGTCGCATGTTACGACTGTGTGTGTTGCGGTCGACTCACGCCTCAACCCCCATCGTCAGTCTTGTTGCGTTTACTGGGGCTCAAAATTAGATCACGCATCTTCGGAAGTTCAGAGTGAATTTACATGCTCGAGTTGTATTCAATTTTCGGCATTAGCAAGTCTCTATAATGTTTCGAGTAAACTGCTATCCTATTAGTTTAACCACAGGAACCTACAGCCTTCGGAATTTTTTTATTCATATAATTCAATATTTCCTATTCCCTTTCTAAACTAACTCGAATCGATAAAATTAGAATATTCAGAGTGGCCACTAAAATCGAAAAAAAACAAAGTATAGTTTATGCCTCATCTTTCAACACTCCGGATCAACAAAATATGAAATTTCAAGATATCAAAACTGAACTTTAAATTTTGGGCCTTAAAATCTCAAGACTTTTACAGGGGTTTAAAAATTCAATCAAATTATGTAGACATAATTGAGAAACAATCTCTAATGGAATGTATAACCTTCTGTTTAGCTTCTGATTTTATTATAATTTTTATATCAATTAGACAGAAAGACACTTTTTTACGAACAAAAAAAATCGTTGAACCAGGCAAAAAAGCACTTTAAAAAATTGAATGTTTGTAAACGATAGTGGGATGTCGACTTTTTAAATAATTGGTTAATAAAAAATTGATCTATTAGAGATAATCCGAACTTAAGATCCTAGGAAGTTAAAAATGGTCTAAAGTCAGACTCTTCATTGAACATGTTGTGCGAAATATTGATTATTGTTCATTGCAGAAACTCGCATTTTTTCCAAAGAAGCACTTTCATTTTATGCATTCACTAGCTGCAATAAAATCGATACCTCCATGTTGAAATAAGAAATTAATATTCTCTGTTTTAGTATAATGAACTTAATTTTTGCAAATTTTTTTTCCGACAATTTGTCATTTTTTATTATTTAAAATTTTATCTTTTTTAGTCGAATTATTTTATCTTTTTTTGATAAAAATGTCACGGCGGTTTTGTTAAAAATTCACCTATTTCGTAAAAAATTATTTTTCGTTTAAAATTTATATTTTGGTGTTGAAAAATAAACTGAAATCCTTTCTGGATAAAAATTCGTCTATTTTAAGAGAAATTTTATCTTGTTTAAAAATTTATATTTCGATTGTAAAAAGTAAACTGACATCTTTTTTAATAGAAAATTCAACTATGTTTTTGAAAATGTATATTTTGATTTGAAAATTCGTCTTTTTTAACACACAATAACAAATTGACGACCAAAGTGATTCATTTTCATGTAAAATGATGAATATTTAAAACAAATACTGGAAATTTAAAACAAGAAGATTAATTTTCTACCAAAAATGACGATTTTTCAACAAAACATTTGAATTTTTAAATAAAAAAGATCAATTTTTAGTTGAAAAAAAAATGAATTTGCCACTAAAACGATGAATTTTCAACTAAAATGATAAATCGTTAACTAAAATAATTGAATTTTAATCCAAAAACGTGAATTTTCAACTCAAAATCTTGATTTCAATCAGAAAGATGAGGTTCTACCAAAAAGTAAAATTCTCAACAAAATACATGAATTTGCAACCAAATAGTTGAATTTTGAACTTAAAAAGATTACTTTTTTTAATAAAAAATGGAATAGTTTAATTTTCATCTAAAAATTGATTTTCCACGAAAAATTCTTTTATCCAAAGTGGAAAATTTCAACAACAAAATTATGAATCTGGAACTGGAATAGATCAATTTTAAACCAGAATGATGAATTTTCAACAGAAGAGTTTACTTTCGACCAAGCAGTTTTATTTTCAACCAAAAAAATAAATTTTTAATTGAAATGATGAATACTTAACTAAAATAGTGAAATTTTCAATCAAAAAGATGAATTTTCACTAAAATGATCAATTTTTAACTGGAAAAGTTGAATTTTCAACCAAAAAGATGAATTTTGAACTAAGAAAATTAATTTTCTACTGAAAAAAATCAACAGTTTTCAACAAAATACATGAATTTTTGATTAAAAAAGGAGTTTTCAATTAAAAAATTTAATTTTCAGTTCAAAAAATTAATGTTCAGCCAGAGAGATGAATTTTCAACTAAAATTATGGAATATCATATTAGAAGTTACATTTTTGGTTAATAAAAAGAAAAAAGAATTTAACAAAAAAAATCCCCCCAAAAAAACTTACTTACATAAAAAACAGTTACATTTTCAAACGGAGTGATGAGTTTTCCATTAGAATTTTTTAATTATAAATAAATAAGATAAATTTTAAACTAAAATATTAAATCTTTAACTAGAATGATTTAATTTTCAGACAAAAAGATTAATTTTTTACTAAAAATATGTAATATTCAACTGGAATTCAATTTTTTTCTAAATTAATAAGACAAAAAATAGCACATTTTTAAACCAGAAAGGAATTTTCAATTAAAATTGAGTCTTCAACAAAGAAAATTAGTTTTCAACTAATAAAATTTTAACCAAGTAGTTAAGTATTCATTAAAAAAAAAAGTTAAATTCTGAAAAAAAATGTCACTGACATTTCAAATAAAAAAAAAAAAAAAACAATACATGAATTTTCAACTAAAAACATTCAACTTATGACCAAAAATAGAATGGTTAAATTTTCAGTTAGAAAAATTATTTTCAAACAAAACTTGCAAAAATGAACAATCATTCTTATTAAATTTTGTATACCAATAAAAATAAACATTATACACGCTCTCAAAAAAATTTCCTCACTTAAAAAAAGACTTTCATGACATTTTCGGATTTTTCAGGTAGGGATAAATAGGACGTCCTCTTTCAGCACACTGGGCCGACATAGGACGCCCTATTCTAGCACACTGGGCCGACATAGGACGTCCTATTCCAGCACAAAGTGCCGACATAGGACGTCCTATTCCAGCACTCTAGGACATCCTTAATTTTTTTACTCGCGTCATTCAACATGGAGGTATCGAATTGAGAAACAAATAATCTAGAGAATATATCCTCTATTCTCTCTATAAACTTGCCAGACAAACAAATCAAAATAAAAAGTCACTTTTTAATGACCCTGAAGAGACAGTTCGAAACTAGATGAACAAAAAAAAAATGTAGCCGCTATTTTTCTTTCCCTTTGCGCTAGGAAGCAAGAGCAGCTGAAGGAGGAGAAAAAAGGAGAATTATAATATTGAGCATGCGAAAAATGTTTGTCGGGAAGACATGCAGATTATTTTAGTTTGGGGTCACATTAATCCAAAATCTGCACAAATCTCGGCACTTCAGCAAACAAGTTCAGCTCCAGTGACGAGTGCGAAGGTTGCAGAAAAAGAAAAGGGGGAAAAAAAATAGTCAAAAAAAAAAAAAGCATAGAGATTTGACAGCTGATTATTAATTTTCAAGCAGATAATTTCATCCTAGATTAACACGCGTTCCTCGATCAAAACCCCCCTTGTCCTTCCCACCAGCGATTTCACCGAAATCATGACAAATTCTGCACGGATAATAATAATCAAAAAGAAGAATAAGATCTCCTACAGCTTTCATAATAATATGTACATCATTGTTATCACTACTTTGTTATGTACAATTAAATATTCATAGAAAATTCTTTCTTATTCCCTAGAAGAATTCGTATGTATAAATAGATGTAATTCCTTCACTACAATTCATACACAACAATCTTACTATTGTGTTTTTGTTTTTTTTTTTTTTTTTCGTTAATCCGATATTATGCGACAAGTGCAAACATTAGAATAGAAATTCCTAACATCTGAACTACACTTAAATATATATCAAATTCCACTGAATCCAGTATGAGCAGGCAGTTGGAAATATTAATAATAATTAATGTAGACACAAGACACGATCACCGTACGGAATTTGGGCTGAGAATCGGTGGATTGGAACATGCATATAATCTGTGTGTGTATATGTATGTGTGTCTGTGTATATATGTTTTGTGTGTGCTGGGACTACGCGTTTTGTCATTTATTTTCATTTTATTTTATTTTATTCGTCAACATCTAAAGATTAATCTCCAATTGAAAGGACAAAGCGCGCGAATCGAGCCTCAACGCGAAATCGTGCACAGAGGATAAACAATCAACATCGTAAGGTAACACCACTTTTTTCTTCTTTTTTTTAATCTCGTTTTGTTTGTTTTTGTTTCTAACTTGAACCCAATTTTTGTTAATAAAAAGAGCGAGCGAGCGGCCTAGGATTGCAGCCAAAGCGTTGAAAAAATGTTGCGCCATCAACAACGGCTGGTTATTGTCTAAACCCAGTGGACACACAAAACCATTGACGTCCTATTTCAGCACATAGTGCCGACATAGGACGTCCTATTCCAGCACGTAGGGCCGACCTGGGACGTCCTATTCTAGCACATAGGGCCGACCTAGGACGTCCTATTCCAGCACAAAGTGCCAACATAGGACGTCCTATTCCAGCACAAAGTGCCAACATAGGACGTCCTATTTTAGCACAAAGTGCCGACATAGGACGACTTAATTTTTGTTTTTTGTTTTGCCCACTGGGAACCGAATAGCGTTAATGTTAATAATGCTTAAAAGGCACTCGTATAAAAGAATGTAATATCTATCGTTCCTTCTCGTCACGGTGAGCGGGTACTCGAAACGCTCGGAGTCACTGGAGAGTCGATACATATCGAATATCGAATATCAAATCGACTTCGATGTCGATTGGTTTGGATTTGCGATGACGATTCTGCATGGTAGAGCCTTGAACGGCACATTTTTAACCTATTTGTTTTTTTTTTCTGTTTAACAAGAAACACCATGCGTAGCAAATATCGGTCAAATCGGTTAAAATTTTCAGGCTTACGACACACTTCGGTTAATCATTCATCTTAGGCTGGCTTTGTTGTCCCCCTTTGACCGTTTTTTTTGTTTTGTTTTTTTTTTTTAATCGCAGAGTCAAAGGAGGAGAATAATTCTTTTTTTTTTTTTTGAGTTAAATGCAACTGCAAGTCCAAGACGACGACGAATGCCGTCCCGCAAGGAACAAGCATTCTTCGTTTTTAAACTAGTATTAGAATTGAATTATTTTTCGTGAATGATCTTAGATGGGGCAAATAATTAACAGTCCAAAGAACACGGCCCACATCAGAACGATCCAATGCACGGTGTAAATTGGATTCTCACCGTCTGCGATCTTTCTGGCAATGAATTTAAGAGTTTCGTCGAGAAGTACCACGGGAATCGAGAACTTCATTACGGTGACCCATTCTTCGAGGGTCAGTGGGCACACTTGGAACACGGACTGAAACAGATGAAAAAAAAAACAAGAAAACCGTTTTTTTATTCACAATTTTTGTGTTGAATTCTTCTTTTTTCTGTCTACATGGTCTACAATCAATTTTTTTCACAATTTTAAATCAATATAGAGCAAGTAGAAAAAAAAATTAATATAAAAAACAAATTATTTATTAACTATCCAAGAAATAAATTCCCGGTCATTTCCCGGTTCGCAAACATTGTTCAGGATCAAGGAAATTAAAAAATTGAAGCTAAACATTTTTCGATTTGAAATAATAAAAAAATAAACGACAAATTCAGCGTGGCTCTT
>NC_046666.1:13403360-13409890 GCF_010883055.1 Belonocnema kinseyi | reverse complement strand
TAAACATTTTTCGATTTGAAATAATAAAAAAATAAACGACAAATTCAGCGTGGCTCTTTTAATCGAAGAAATAAATTCCCGGTCATTTCCCAATTCGCAAACATTTTTCAGGATCAAGGAAATTAAAAAATTGAAGCTAAACATTTTTCGATTTGAAATAATAAAAAAATAAACGACAAATTCAGCGTGGCCCTTTTAATCGAAGAAATAAATTCCCGGTCATTTCCCAATTCGCAAACATTGTTCAGGGTCAAGGAAATTAAAAAATTGAAGCTAAACATTTTTCGATTTAAAATAATAAAAAAATAAACGACAAATTCAGCGTGGCTCTTTTAATCGAAGAAATAAATTCCCGGTCATTTCCCAATTCGCAAACATTGTTCAGGATCAAGAAAATTAAAAAATTGAAGCTAAACATTTTTCGATTTGAAATAATAAAAAAATAAACGACAAATTCAGCGTGGCTCTTTTAATCGAAGAAATAAATTCCCGGTCATTTTCCGGATTGCAAACATTTTTCACGGGCAATTGAATTTTAAAAAGTCGATGACTAAAGAGAAAAATTTCCACTTGTATATATGAATATAAAATAAATATAAATAAATAATAAATATAAAAATACAATGAATATAACAAACTTTGATTAATTAATTTAATCATTATATTTATTATTTATAAAAATAATTTTTTATAAAGTTTTAAAAAGTGGAATTTTCAATGCTCTAAATTAAAAAAAAAATCAATGAAATCTTTTCTGGATTTTTTCTTTTTCTTTTTCAACAATTTTTTTTTTTTTAATAAAAATTCTTCTGTTTTAAGAGAATTTTTATCTTTTTTTTTGTGATAAATATGCAACTATTTGGTAGATAATTCAACAATTTTGTTAAGAAGTCATTATTTTTGGTTAAAAATTCGTCGTTTAAGATTGAAAATATAAATTTTTTCGAAGAAACATATTTCTTGTTTAAAAATTCATATTTTGATTGTGAAAAGTAAACTGACATCTTTTTTAATAGAAAATTCAACTATGTTTTTGAAATTGTATATTTTGATTTGAAAATTCGTATTTTTTAACACACAATAACAAATTGACGATTAAAGTGATTAATTTTCAAGTAAAATGATGAATATTTAACACAAATACTTGAATTTTCAACCAATAAGATGAATTTTCAAAGAAGAAGAGTAATTTTCTACCAAAAATGACGATTTTTCAAAAAAAAAAAAAACATTTGAATTTTTAAATAAAAAAGATCAACTTTCGGTTGAAAATATAATTAATTTGCCACTAAACCGACAAAATTTTCAACTAAAAGGATAAATCGTTAAAAAATTTGGTATTCAAATTCTCAATAATTTATACTTATAAAATAAAAGTTAATAACATTTTTCAAAATAAAAAAATACAAATCAACATTATTATTTTCAATGCTCTAAATTTTAAAAAAATCAATCAATGAAATTTAGAATTTTTAAAACTATATAATTTTAAGGAATTTTAAGCTATAAACATTAAAAACTGAAAAATTTAAATTTTTTCACTCAGCACAAAATCTTGAGAAATCTATACGTTTTTAAATTTTTTTTCAAATATAAAACTATTTTTAGAAATTTTCCAGAACTTTTAAATATCTTTCCAAATAAATTGAATTTTTCATACAATTTTTAGGATGTTTATTTTATTTTTTTTTATCTAAATGGTCTATAATCAATTTATTCACAATTTTAAATCATTTTTCAACAAATATTGTAGACAAAAAAATTAACATCAAAAATAAAATATTTATGAACTTAAAAAATTATAAATCTAAAACCAAACATTTTTCTATCTGAAATATTAAAAACAAAGTGAAACTGTTAAATTTAAAAACAAATTAAATTGAATTTTAAAAGTTTTTTTTTTAAACTTTGATAAATTATAAACTTATAAAATTCAGATTCATTACCAAAAATATCAATCCAATTTTAAGCTAGAAACATTAAACATTGAAAAATTACAATTTTTTAAACTGACCACTTCTTAAATAATTTTCATTTTAAATATTTTCAATTGCCTTGAAAAGCTTCAAACTTTTATTTCAAAGACTTGAAAAATCTAGAAGTTTTTTAAAACATATTAAAATTATTTTTGAAAATTTTTTTAGAACTTCTAAATATCTTTTTAAATAAATTAAATTTTTCATACAATTTTTAGGATGTTTATTTTTTTTGTCTAAATGTTATATAATCAATTTTTTCACAACATTGAATCATTCAAAAAATATTGTAGACAAAAAAATTAACATAAAAAATAAATTATTTCTAAATGATAATTGATAAAGATAATGATAATTAAATTATTCTAAAAAAATAGTTGAATTTTCAACCACAAAGTTCATTTACACGCAAACAGCATAATTATATATATTATTTATAATTTTCTAGAAAAAATTATTTTTCAATTAAATGATTGAATTTTAAATTAAATAATTGAATCTTAAAATAAAAACGATTAATTTTAAACCAAACTTGAAATTAATAATTTTGCAGTGCAAAAAATTACTTTTTTCAATAAACAAAAAAAACATGCAACCAACTACGATCAGAAAAAAGAACTCTAAATGAAAAATAAATGGCTGAATTTTTAACTAAAAACGATTAATTTTCAATTAAAACAAAAAAAAACGAATTTTCCACAAATTATTAAAATTATTCAACCACTAAATTCAATTTCTAATCATGTAAGTCAAATTTCGACCAAGCAGTTCAATTATTTAGCCAAAAAATATTATTTCTCAACCAAAAAAGAAATATTTAACAAAAAATGATGGATTTTCATTTTTTTAAATTGAATAGTTAAACTTTCATTACATAAAATTAATATTTAATAAAAAAAGATGGAATTTGTATAAATAAAATGAATAAACTCAACTTTTAATAATAAAGAATAAATAATAAAAAATAATAAAAAATTCTAAATCTGAAACAAATCATGTTTCTATTAATTTTAAAAGTTTTCTTTTTTAACAAAAACTTTTATAAATTATAAACTTTAAAGATTCAGCTTCAGTTCCAAAAATATAAATCCAATTTTAAGCTAAAACATTAAACATTGAAAAATTTAAAAAAATTTAACTGGCCACTTCTTAAATAATTTTCACTTTAAATATTTTAAATGGGCTTGAAAAGCTTCAAACTTTTATTTCAAAATCTTGAGAAATCTATAAGTTTTTTACAATTTTTTCATATTTAAAATTATTTTTATAAATTTTTCAGAACTTCTAAATATCTTTTAAAATAAATTGAATTTTTCATACTATTTTTAGGATGTTTATTTATTTATTTTTTGCCTAAATGGATTATAATCAGTTTTTTTTTCACAATTTTAAAGCATTATTAAAAAAATTTTGAATATAAACCGTGTAGACAAACGAGAATTAAAATCGAAATTAGTAATACATTCGCCTGATCAATAACCTTAAAATCAAAAATAAATTATCTATTAACTGTAAACTTTTCAAGGGATTGATCATTATTTAAATTTTTATCAACCGAGGGTGGCCATTTTAATCCCAGAAATAAATTCCCGGCCATTTCCCGGCTCGCAAACATTTTTTGAGGTCAAGAAAATTAAACATTGGAAAGTTGAAAATTTTTTAAATGAACAATTCTTAAATAATTTTTATTTTAAATATTTTAAACATTTTTGAAAAGCTTCAAAGTTTTATCTCCAAATCTTAAGAAATATATAAGTTTTTTTTTTAATTTTTCCAAATTTTAAATGATTTTTTATCTATATTCAGAACTTCTAAATATATTATATTATTTAAAAAATATTGATGATAGACCGTGTAGACAAAAAAAAATTTACATCAAAAATAAATTTCCCGATTCGCAAACATATTTCGAGGTCAAAAAAATTAAAACCCTAGGAAATCCCTTGAAATTTGTTAAATCTGTTAAAAATGCTTTGGAATATTATAAAATACCATAAATTATTTCAGTCTTTAAAATCCTTCAAATAACTGAAATAAATTTTAAAAATTCTGGAAATCTTTGAAAATTTCCTAAAATATTTCGAAAACTATTAAATTTCAAATCCTTTTAAATTCCATTAAATTACTAAAATCAATAAAAAATTTCTTTGTAATCTTTTTAAATAATCCAAATTATTTTAAATCCTTTACAATTCTTTTAAAAGCTTCAAATTTATATTTCAAAATCTTGAGGAATCTATTAGTTTTTTAATTTTTTCAAATTTAAAATTATTCTTGAAAATCGTTCACAAGTTTTTTTTAACAAAAACAAATGTTTTGTAAACTATAAACTTCAAAGATTTAGTTCCAAAAAAATTTAGCTTCAATTTTAAGAGCTAGAAACATAAAAAATTGAAAAATTGGAAATTTTTTCAAACTGAACACTTCTTAAATAATTTTCATTTTAAATGAAAAATGAACTGAAATCTTTTCTGGATAAAAATTCAACTTTTTTTGTTGAAATTTTTTTAAAATAAAAATTCATCTGTTTTAAGAAAAATGTTATCTTTTCTTCAATAAAAATGCAACTATTTGGTAGCGAATTTTTTCATTTTGTTAAAAGTTAATCCTGTTTGCTGAAAATTTCGTCTTTTTAGATTAAAAATTCAAATTTTTTTTCGAAGAAACTTATTTCTTTTTAAAAAATTAATATTTCGTTCGTAAAAAGTTAACTAAAATCTTATTTAAAAGAAAATGAAACTATTTTTTGAAAATTTATCTTTTCGATTTTAAAATTCATCTATTTTTTCACCTAAAAAAAAATTTTTTTTTTTCAAAAAAGATAATTAATTTTCAAGTCAAATTATGCATATTTAATTCGAATACTTAAAGTTTCAACCACGACGATTAATTTTCTACAAAAAAAGACGACTTTGCAACAAAACACATCAATTTTTTAATAAAAAAGATCAATTTTCAATAAAAAATTAAATGGTTAAATTTTCAGTTAAAAGAAGACGAATTTTCAACTAAAACGGTGAATTTTTTACTAAAATGATAAAACTTTAACTGGAATAATTGAATTTTAATCTAAAAACTTGAACTTTCCAAAAAAGATCATTTTTCAACCAAAAATGGATATTTAATTTTCATTAAAAAAATTGATATAGGTAAATTTTTAACAAAATAATTGAATTTTCTACTAAAATAATAGAATTTTCAAGTCAAAAAGACGGATTTTCTAAAAAAAATAGTTGAATTTTTAACCAGAAAGTTAATTTTCACGCAAATAGTTTAATTATATACTAAAATAATACAATTTCTAAACCAAAAGACAAATTTTTAACAAAAAAGTGGATTTTTCAAGCCAAAAATATGAATTTTCTAGAAAAAATTAACTTTTAATTATATAGATGAATTTTCAATTAAACAATTGATTTTTCAACTAATAACGATCAATTTTGAACCAAACATGGAATTGTTAAATTTTCATTGCAAACAATTTATTTTCAACAACAAAAAAACTACATTTTAAACCAAATTATTTAATCTTTGACTAGAAAGTGAATTTTTTAATTTTTGTTCAACTTGCAACCAAGTAAAAAAAGAAAATTAATTTTTAACAAAAAAAAAAGAATTTTGCACGAATTAGTGAAATTATTCAACCACTAAATTCAATTTTTAATCAAGTATTGTTCAACTTTCGACCAAGCAGTTGAATTGTTTAACCAAAAAATATGATTTCTCAACGAAAAAAGAAATCGTTGAATATTTAACTAAAAACGATCAATTTTCAGTTTAAACAAATTAAATACAGAAAATTAATCTTTAATAAAAAAAAAGATCGAATTTATATAAATAAAATGAACAAAATAATAAAATAAAAATAATAAAATTAATTATGAACAAAGTAGTACAAATTAAACAAATTTAGTGGAATTAATTCTGAACCAAAAATATAATTAGCAGACTTTTTAATTAAAAACAAATAACTTTCAACCAAAAATAGTATATTTTTTTATTTATTAATAATAGATCTTTCGAAAATGATGAAATTGATCAAATCTGAAATTTTTATCAAATCTTTGAAATACTTCTGAAATTTTTAAAAGAAATTTAATTTTTACAATTATTTTTAATCTGATAAAGACTCAAAACTTGAATCGTCAACCCCTCAAATTTTTCTAACAAAAATGACTCAATAATTGTATTAAACTTTTTTTTTTTAAACTACAAGTTATCCCTTTACTGGGAAAAATATTTATTATTTTATTATTAAAGTTTATTATTAAATAAACAAAAAAAATTGTAAAGACAGATAAAGACCTGAAGGTAAAAAATTGTTTGTTTTTTTTTTTTTGCTTACCGATAGAACGTCGACGTAGAGAATGACAAAGTGGAGTGTGAATGAAAGGGCCATCGAAGCGATGAGCCACATGTTCGACCACGGGGGCATCGAGATGAGAGACTGGTTCTCAGACAAGCTGGAATTAATTTTATTTAAATTTTAATTTTAATTAAAAATTTTTTTTTTAATTTCTTAAATTCAAACTTAAATTTTCTTTTATTTAAAAT
>NC_046666.1:13385000-13403260 GCF_010883055.1 Belonocnema kinseyi | reverse complement strand
TGAAAAAAAATCCCTGAAAATTCCAGCGTTTTTGGTGGCATCTCAAAAGTTTTTTCCATCTATTTTATATTTTTTTTGTGTAAAAAGCTTTGAAAAATTATATTACAAGATATTCTTCAATATATTAGCAAAAACAGATAAGAAATTAATTATACTAACAATACTTAAAATCCAATAAATATTTTTTTTTTTTAATTTTTCTCAAAAGTTCATGCATTTGAAAAGTAATTCAAATTTTTTGTATCTTCTGTATTTTTTATCTTCTGTAAACTACTGTATTTTCTCGACCAAATTGTTAGATTATCAACTAAAAAAGATCAGTTTTTAACCAAAACAAATATCGCTACATTTTCACATTTATTTTTCACAAAAAGAAACAACAATTTTCAATCAAAGTGATTAATATTAAACAAAAGAGTTTAACTTTCAACCAAGCAGTTTTATTTTTAACAATATGTGAATTTTTAACTGAAAATACAAATTTGTAACCAAATAGTTGAATTTTGTACTAAATCAGATCAATTTTCAAACAAAAGATGAATTTTCAACCAAAAAGATTAGTTTCTACCAAAAAAATACAAATTATCAACTGAAGAATTTTTTTTTAACAAAATAGTTGAAATTGGAAATAAAAAATATCAAAAAGATTAATTTCCATTTAAAAAAATACGAATTTTAAACCGACAAAGACAATTTTTCAACAGAATAGTTGAATTTTGAACTAAAAAATATCAGTTTACAGAAACTGATGAATTTTCAACTAAATTAATTAATGTTTAACTGCAATAGTTCACTTTTCAACCAAAAAGATGAATTTTCAACAAAAATGAGAAATATTAAACTGAAATAATTCAACTTTTCACTAAAAGTATTAATATTTCAATGGAATATTCAAATTTTGAACCAAAACGACGAATTATGAACCAAGAAAATTTATTTCTACAAAAAAAAAAGAATTTTCAACAAAATACATGAATTTTTAACTAAAAAATATATATAAATTGTCAACCATTTTCAAATTTGTTGTCCAGAAAAATAATAATTTGTCAATAAAATTTATGCATTTTAAACTATAATGATGAAATTATAACTAAAACTAAAATCATAAATATTTAGCTGAAATATTTGAATTAAGAACCAGAAATTTTGTCAATAAAATACGTGAATTTTTAACACAAAGAAAAATACAAAATTTCAACCAAATAGTTAACTGTTGAGTTTAAAAGAATGAATTTGTGACCAAGCTGATAATTTTTTTTAACTAAAATGATTAAATCTTTAACTGGAGAAGTTGAAATTTAAACAAAAAACATTAATTTTTCAATAAAATGAAGAAACTTTAATCGGAATAGTAAAATTTTGAACCAAAAATACGAATTTTCTACTAAAATTATGAATCTTTAACTCAAATAATTATATTTTCAAAAAAAAAAACTATTAATTTTCAGCAAAATGCATGAATTTTCAACTAAAAAAGACTAATTTTGAACTAAAAAATATCAATTTTTAAAACACTGATGAATTTTCAAAAAAAAAAGTTCAATTTTGATACTAATTAGTTGAATTTTGAAGTAAAAAGTATCATTTTTCAACCAAATATGTAATATTTAACTTTTATGTTAAAAAAAATTAATTTTTCATTTTATTAATTAATTTCAAACTGAAAAGATGAATTTTTAACCAAGAACTTCTAAAATTCTACTAAATACATGAATTTTCAGCTAAAAAAGAGAAATTTTCAACTAAATAGTTTAATTTCGAATTAAAAAATACAAGTTAAAAAAACTGATGAATTTTTATCTAAAATGGTGAATATTGAATTGGATTAGTTGAATTTTCAAATTAAATGTTGAGTCATTAATTCGAATAGTTGAATTTTCAATCGAATGACTTTTCAATAAAATACATGAATTTTTAACCGAAAAGATTAATTTCTACCAAAACAGACGAATTTTCAACAAATTACATAAATTTTCAACGAAAAAAAAAAGATAATTTGCAAACTAAAAATTGACTGCATAGTTAAATTTTTAGTTAAAAACATTCATATTTAGCCAAACAGATAAGTTTTCAACTAAAATTAGGAGTTTTTAATTATAATATTTTAATTTTCAACAAAAATATTATTTTTAAATAAAGAATATAATTTAAAACAAAAATCGAAGTCAAATTTTTACTTAAAAAAATAATGTTGGGAACAAAGAGGTGAATTTTGAACTAAAATAATGCGAAACAAAGAATTGAACAAAATAGCTTATTTTTCAACCAAAGAGATGAATTTTCAATAAAAATTATTAATCTTCAACAAAAAAAAATATATTAATTTTTCACAAAAGAAATAAATAATAAAACTAATAAATACTTTTCAGCCAAGAGAAAAAGAGAAAGTCAGAAAGAGAAAATTGAAAATAAACTGTTTACTTTTCAATCAAAAATATAATAGTTAAATTTTCAGTTAAAAAAAAATTAATTTCACACAAAAAAGATGAATTTTCGACAAAATAGTTCAATTCAGTATTTATAAATTTACTTTTAAAAATGAAGAATCACTGCTATTCAACTTTATATTGCAATTTAAAAAATTGGAAAATTACTTTTCAGTTAAAAAAAGAAAGATTTTTTAACTAAAATGATCAGTTTTTAACTATATAAATTAAATTTTCAACAAAAAGATTATTTTTCGTACCAGAAGATTAATTTCTAGCAAAAAATATTGAGTTTTTAATTAAAAAATTAATAAGTAATATAAATTTAATTTTAAAAATTAAGAATCACTGTTATTCAACTTTATATTGCAAGTAAAAAATAAATAAGCACGTTCTCGAAAAAATCCCGCGACTTAAAAAAAAATTTTCCTAAATTAAAATGAAAAATATCCTGACTTTAAGTAAAAATATTTCCTTTCTTAAAAAAAATTCCCTGGCTTCAAAAAAAATTCCGTAACTTGAAAGCAAATTCCCTGAATTGAAAGAAAATTCCCTGATTTAAAAAAAGTTCCCTGACTTCAAATAAAAAATTCCCTGACTTACAACAAATTCCCTCACTTAAAAAAAAATCCCTGGCTTAAAAAAAAATTCGATGACTTAAAATAAAAAATTCCCTGACTTGAAAAAAATTTTTCTGACTTGAAATAAAAAATTTCCTGAAATTGAGTAGAAAATTTTCCTGACTTGAAATAAAAAATTCCCTGACTTTAAGTAAAAAAAATGCCTTGACTTAAAAAAAATTCCCTGACTTAAAAAAAATTCCCTGGCTTAAAAAAAAATGCCATAACTTGAAAGCAAATTCCCTGACTGGAAAGAAAATTCCTTGAGTTAAAGAAAAATTACCTGATTTCAAATAAAAAATTCCCTGACTTCAGAAACAAATTCCCGGACTTAAAGTAAAAAAAAACTTCCTTTCTTAAAAAAAATTCCTGACTCACAACAAATTGATAGACTTCAAAAAATTCCCTGACTTAAAAAAAATTTCCTGACTCAAAATAAAAAATACCCTGACTTAAAAAAAATTTTCCTGACTTGAAATAAAAAATTTCCTGACATTAAGTAAACAAATTTCCTGACTTAAAATTAAAAATTCCCTGACCTAAAGTAAAAAAATGCCCTGACTTAAAAAAAATTCTCTGACTGGAAAAAAAATTCCTTGAGTTAAAAAAAATTACCTGACTTCAAATAAAAAATTCCCTGACTTAAATTTTAAAAATTTCCTTTTTTAAGCAAAAAAATTTCCAGAATTTAAAAAACAAAATTTCTGACTTACAACAAATTGACTGACTTAAAAAAATTCACTGACTAAAAAAAACAAAATTCCGGACTTACAACAAACTCCATGAGTTAAAATAAAAAGTTTCCTGAATTTAAAAAAAAAAAATCCTAACTTGCAACCAATTCCCTGACTTAAAAAAATTCCCTGGATTAAAAACAAGATTCCTGGCTTGAAAAAAATTCCCTGACTTGAAAGAAAATTACCTGAATTAAAAAAAAAATCCTACTTAAAAAAAAATTTCTGGCTTAAAAAAAAGTTCTATGGCTTCAAATAAAAATTTCCCTCGCTTAAGAAAAAAATTCCGTGTCTTAAAAAAAAATTCCCTGACTTAAAACAAAAATTTCTGACTTACAACAAATTGACTGACTTAAAAAAATTCACTGACTGAAAAAAACAAAATTCCTGACTTACAACAAACTCCATGAGTTAAAATAAAAAGTTTCCTGAATTTAAAAAAAAAAATCCTAACTTGCAACCAATTCCCTGAATTAAAAAAAATTCCGACTTAAAAAAAAATTTCTGACTGAAAAAAAAGTTCTATGGCTTCAAATAAAAAATTCCCTCGCTTAAGAACAAAATTCCGTGTCTTAAAAAAAAATTCCCTGACTTAAAACAAAAATTTCTGACTTACAACAAATTGACTGACTTAAAAAAATTCACTGACTAAAAAAAACAAAATTCCTGACTTACAACAAACTCCATGAGTTAAAATAAAAAGTTTCCTGAATTTTAAAAAAAAATCCTAACTTGCAACCAATTCCCTGACTTAAAAAAATTCCCTGGATTAAAAACAAGATTCCTGGCTTGAAAAAAATCCCCTGACTTGAAAGAAAATTAGCTGAATTAAAAAAATACCGACTTAAAAAAAATTCCTGACTTAAAGACAATTTCTCTGGCTTCAAATAAAAAATTCCCTCGCTTAAGAAAAAAATTCCGTGACTTAAAACAAAAATTTCTGACACAACGAATTGACTGACTTAAAAAAAAAATTCCCTGACTTAAAACAATAATTTCCTGACACAAATTAAAAAATTCCCTGCCTTGAAAAAATTTTCCTGACTTGAAATACAAAATTTCCTGGCATTAAGTAAAAAAATTCCCTGACTTAAAAAAATGCCATGAATTGAAAGCAAATTCTCTGACTGGAAAGAAAATTTCCTGACTTAAAAAAAAATTCTTTGGCTTCAAATAAAAAATTCTCTCGCTTAAGAAAAAAAATTCCCTAACTTAAAAAAAATTCCCTGTCTTAAAAAAATATTCCCTGACTTAAAAAAAAAAAAAAAAAAACTTTCCTAAAAAATCCAGATTTTCCGGGCGATGTAGACACCCTGTTAAAAATAAAAATAATGAAAAAAAGAGACATTACCTGTTCATCGCGTTCAACATTTCAATGGTAACGAGAACGGAAAGAGCCATCGTCATGGGATGAGGGTCGCTGAAGACTTTGCAATCAAGACCCTTGAATTCTTCTCCGCCGCCTATGCACGCTAAATGATGTGTCTGTAGAGTGGGACAAAAAATCCAATTTTTATCCAGGCTCAAAATTCCCAGATTTCAACTATAAAAACGCATTTTGGGGCGATAAAAATGAATAATTTATGTAATTTCTGTAAATACCAGTTGATAGTAGTTCATTTGAGGTCCGTATGGACTGTACAAGAACCACCAGGAAGCGCCTCCAACGGTAGCGGCACCGACGTAAAATCCAATAGCCATGTAACGGAAGAACAGCCAGCCAGAGATGAGAGACTCGTCAGCTCGTCGGGGAGGCTTTAAGAAAAGATTCAAATTTGTATATATTTTTTTTTTTTTTTCATTTTTCATTTTATACTTTATCTGGGTGGTCCCGGTTCACAAAACAGTTTTCATGGTCAATCATATTTTAAAAATCCAACACCAACTCTAAAAATTGTTCCGTTCGCAGTCATAAAAACTGAAACGCAAAGTGAAACTAAAATATTTAAAATCCTTTGAAATATACTCATTTTCTTGAAATCTATTAAAAATTACTTGAAAACTTTTAAAATATTCTAAAATATTACATTTCCTCTGAAAATTCGTAAGGTTCTTTAAAATTCCAGAGAATTTTTAAAAAATACTCAAAAATCTTTAAAATATCGCAAATTCTTTGAAATATTTTTTAATTCTTTGAGACATTTTAAAGCTTTTGAAAATTACATGGAATTTTAAAAAATATCTTTAAATATTTTAAATACTTTTAACTGTATTTAATTTATTGAAATCTATTAAAAATTCCTTGAAAATTTTCAAAATACCCACAAAAATATTTCACATCCTTTGGAAATTTTTAAGATTAAAAAAAATCGATAACTTAAAAAAAAAACACCCAGAAATGTTTAAAATCCTTTAAAATATTTTTAAATATTTTTAAAGATCTTGAAAAATACTTGGAATTTTTTTAATTAGCCTAAAATATTAAAAAATCCTTTGAAATATTTTCAATTTATTGAAGTCTAT
Organism: Belonocnema kinseyi; assembly: GCF_010883055.1. NCBI lineage: Eukaryota > Metazoa > Arthropoda > Insecta > Hymenoptera > Cynipidae > Belonocnema > Belonocnema kinseyi. Next base: position 13,397,017 of record NC_046666.1, on the reverse strand, counting down.
TAAGAACTTTTTAAAGCACTCAAAACAGTTTTAATCTGTCTTCAATTAATTGAAATCTATTAAAAATGCCTCGAAAACTTTTTAAATATCCACAGAAATTTTGTAAATCCTTTCAAAAATTCATAAGGCTCCTAAAAATTTTATAAAATTTTAAAAAATACCTTAAATTCTGCAAAAATCCTTCGGAATCCATTCAAATTATTAAATTCTATAAAAAATTTCCTTGCAATCTTTTAAAATACCCGCAAATATTTAAAATCCTTTGCAATATATTCATTATATTGAAATAGATTAAAAATTACTTGAAAACTTTAAAAATATTCTAAAATATTCTATTAAAAAATCCTTCAAAACTTTTAAAATGCCCCAAAATATTGCAAATTCTTTGAAATATTTTATTAATTCCTTGAAGCATTTTAAAACTTTTGAAAATTACATAGAATTTTCAAAATATTTCAAAATATTTAAAATACATTTAAATGTATTCAATTTATTGAAATCTATTAAAAATTCCTTCAAAATTTTCAAAATACCCAAAAAAAAACATTTTAAATCCTTATGAAAATGTTTAAGATTTTTAAAAAATCAATGGAATTTTAAAAAATACCCAAAAATGTTTTAAATCCTTTATAATTCCTTCTAATTACTGAAATCTATTAAAAATTCCTTGTAATATTTTAAAATATCCGCAAATATTTAAAATCCTATAAAATCTTTTTACAAATTTTTAAAGATCTTGAAAAATACTACGAATTTTTTAAATTAGCGTAAAATATTTTAAATCCTTTGGAATATTTTTAAATATTCTAAAATATTGCAATTCCTGTAAAAATTCGTAACGCTCTTTAAAAATTCCAATAGAATTTTTAAAAAATAATCTGAAATCTTGAAAGTCCGTTGGAACATCTTAATTTTATTCAAATGTATTTTTAAAATCCTTAAAAACTTTTAAAATATCCACAAAATATTGCAAATTCTTTGAAATATTTTTAAATTCCTTGGAAAATTTAGCTTCTGAAAATTACATGGAATTTTTAAAAAATACCCAAAATTTTTTTAATTTAATCAATTTTTAAAAATACCTTAAAATCTGCCAAAAATCCTCAGGAATCCATTCAAATTATTTAAATCTATAACAATTTCCTTAGAATATTTTTAAAATATCCTAAAATATTTGTCAAATCCTTTAAAATCTTTTTAAATCATTTGAAACTTTTGATGTCTGTTAAAAAATCGATGGAATTAAAAAAAAAAAAAAAATCTTTAAAAATCCCTTGAAATTTTCTAAAATCCCATAATAAATTTTAAAGCTCTTGGAATTAAAAAAAAATACCCTGAAATATTTAAAATCCTTTGAAAAATCTGAAATCCATTAGAGATTCTTTGGAATCTTTTTAAACATCCGGAAATTTTGAAAAAACCTTTTGAATATTTTGAATTCCTTCGAAATTTTTTAAACATCTTGAAAATTACTTAGAATTTTGAATATACCCTAAAATATTTAAAATCCTTTCGAATATATTCAATTTATCGAAGTCTATTAAAATTTACTTGGAAACTTTTAAAATATCAAAAAAAAATTGCAAATATTTGAAAATTTTTAAAGCTATTGAAATATTTTAAGTCTGTATGTCTTCATTGATTGAAATATATTTAAAATTCCTGAAAACTTTTAAAATACCCACAAAAGTATTTCAAATCCTTTGCAATTGAAAAGGCCCTTGAAAATTTTATAAAACTAAACAAAAATACCATAAAATTGTTTAAATTTGGTAAAATTTATTGAAAATATTGAAATCTATCAAAATTGGTTTTTTAAATGTTTTAAAGAACCCTAAAATATTACAAATCCTTGACATTTTGAAAACTAAATTTCTTTGGTCACCCTTAATTTATTTTTTGACTGAGAATTTAAAAAATTTTTAGAAAAAAAATCCTTGCAACTTTGATTTTACCCGTTTTTAAAATAATTAGTTTAATTTTTATATTTTCCAATTATGATATTATTCAGTTTATAATGCGTAATTCAAAAACCTTTCAGTTTGAAAATTTTCCATTTTAGATTTTTAATTTTTAAGCGTACATTTTAATATAAGAATTTTAAAATGTAGTTTTAAAAAAATTTTAAATTTAAAAATTAGAAGCGTTTAAAATCGAAGATTTTTTATGATAAACATTTTTAGTTTACCAATTGTAAATAGAAATCAATTAATGATTTTTTTTTTAAATTTGAATTGTACTTTAAGAAGTCTTATTAGTTAAACAAATATAAACGCCCTATTGGAACTTTAAAAAATATTTTTAATTTTAAAATAACTTCAAAATCATATAATTAAAAGTATGAGAGTAAAAAATTTCCTTTCTTAGAAAAAAATTCCTGACTTACAACAAATTCCCTGACATAAAAAACTTCTCTGGCTTAAAAAAAAATTCCCTGTCTTAAAAAAAAACATCCCTTCATTTGAAAGCCAATTACCTGACTGAAAAAAATTCCTTGACTTAAAAATAATTCCCTGACTTAAAAAAAAATTTCCTGACTGAATTTAGCTTCTGAAAATTACATGGAATTTTTTTAAAATACCCAAAAAATTTTTTAATTTAATCAACTTTTAAAAATACCTTAAAATCTGCCAAAAATCTTCAGGAATCCATTCAAATTATTTAAATCCATAACAATTTCCTTAGAATATTTTTTAAATAACGTAAAATATTTTTCAAATCCTTTTAAATCTTTTTAAATCATTTGAAACTTTTGATGTCTGTTAAAACATCGATGGAATTTTAAAAAAATACCCAAAAATGTTTAAAATATTTTTAAATTCCTTCTAATTACTGAAATCTATTTAAAAATTCTTTCTAATCTTTTAAGTTACCCGCAAATATTTATAATCCTTTGAAATCTTTTTACAAATTTCTAAAGATGTTAAAAAATGCTTGGAATTTTTAAAAATAGCCTAAAATATTTAAAAATCCTTTGGAATATTTTTTAATATTCTAAAATATTGCAATTTCTCTGAAAATTCGTAAGGTTCTTTAAAAATTCCATAGAATTTTTTGAAAATGAGTCGAAAACTTTTTAAATGCCTACAGAAATTTTTTAAATCCTTTCAAAAACTCATTAGGCTCTTGGAAATGTCATACAATTTTTAAAAATACCTTAAAATCTGTAAAATCCTTAGGAATCTATTCAAATTATTGAGATCTATAACAATTTCCTTGGAATCTTTTAAAATGCCGTAAAATATTTCAAATAATTTGAAACTTTTTATGTCTGTTAAAAAATCGAAGGAATTTTAAAAAATGCCAAAAATTGTTTTAAATCCTTTAAAATTCCTTCTAATTACTGAAATCTATTAAAAATTCCTTGTAATCTTTTTTTTTTAATGCCTGGAATTTTTAAAAGTACTCTAAAATATTTAAAATCCTGTTGAATACATTCATTTTATTGAAATCTATTAAAAATTACTTGAAATTTTTTAAATGTTCCAAAATATTGCAAATTCTTTAAAATATTTTTAAATTCTAGAAGCATTTTAAAGCTTTTGAAAATTACATGCAATTTTTAAAAAATACCCAAAAAATCTTTCAAATCCTATTAAAAATGCGTCGAAAACTTATTAAATATCTACAGAAATTTTTAAATTCCTTTAAAAAATTCTTTAGGCTCTTAAAAATGTCATACAATTTTTAAAAATACCTTAAAATTTGCAAAAAAAATCCTCAGGAATGTTTAAAATCCTTTCAAATTATTTCTACTTACTGAAATCTAATTAAAAATGCTTTCTAATCTTTTAAATTACCCGAAAATATTTATAATCCTTTGAAATCTTTTTAAAAATTTCTAAAGATTCTGAAAAATGCTTGGAATTTTTAAAAATAGCCTTAAATATTTAAAAATCCTTTGAAATATTTTTAAATATTCTAAAATAATGTAAATCCTCTGAAAATTCGTAAAATATTAAATTTTCGTTGAAATATCTTAATTTCATTAAAATCTATTTTAAAAACTGTTTAAATCTCCCAAAATATTGCAAATACTTTGAAATATTTTTTAATTCCTTGAAACATTTTAAAGCTTTTGAAAATTACATGGAATTTTTTTAAATATCTTAAAATATATAAAATACTTTTAAATGTATTTAATTTATTGAAATATATTAAAAATTACTTGGAAATTTTTCAAAATACCCACAAAAATATTTCAAATTCTTTGAAAATTAAGAAAAAAATTTTTTTAATCGATGGAATTTTTAAAAAGACCCAAAAATGTTTAAAATCCTTTGAAATTATTTCTACTTACTGAAATCTAATTAAAAATGCTTTCTAATCTTTTAAATTACCCGAAAATATTTATAATCCTTTGAAATATTTTTAAAAATTTCTAAAGATCCTGAAAAATGCTTGGAATTTTTAAAAATAGCCTTAAATATTTAAAAATCCTTTGAAATATTTTTAAATATTCTAAAATAATGCAAATCCTCTGAAAATTCGTAAAATATTAAAATTTCGTTGAAATATCTTAATTTCATTAAAATCTATTTTAAAAACCTTCAAAGCTTTTTAAATCTCCCAAAATATTGCAAATTCTTTGAAATATTTTTTAATTCCTTGAAACATTTTAAAGCTTTTGAAAATTACATGGAATTTTTTTTAATATCTTAAAATATATAAAATACTTTTAAATGTATTTAATTTATTGGAATATATTAAAAATTACTTGGAAATTTTTCAAAATACCCACAAAAATATTTCAAATTCTTTAAAAATTAAACAAAAAAAAAATTTTTAATCGATGGAATTTTAAAAACTACCCAAAAATATTTAAAATCCTTTGAAATTATTTCTACTGACTGAAATCTAATTAAAAATGCTTTCTAATCTTTTAAATTACCCGAAAATATTTATAATCCTTTGAAATATTTTTAAAAATTTCTAAAGATCCTGAAAAATGCTTGGAATTTTTAAAAATAGCCTTAAATATTTAAAAATCCTTTGAAATATTTTTAAATATTCTAAAATAATGCAAATCCTCTGAAAATTCGTAAAATATTAAAATTTCGTTGGAATATCTTAATTTTATTAAAATCTATTTAAAAAACCTTCAAAACTTTTTAAATCTCCCAAAATATTGCAAATTCTTTGAAATATTTTTAAATTCCTTGAAACATTTTAAAGCTTTTGAAAATTACATGGAATTTTTTTAAATATCTTAAAATATATAAAATACTTTTAAATGTATTCAATTTATTGAAATATATTAAAAATTACTTGAAAAAATTTCAAAATACCCACCAAAATATTTCAAATTCTTTGAAAATTAAACAAAAAAAATTTTTTTAATCGATGGAATTTTAAAAAATACCCAAAAATGTTTAAAATCCTTTGAAATTATTTCTACTGACTGAAATCTAATTAAAAATGCTTTCTAATCTTTTAAATTACCCGAAAATATTTATAATCCTTTGAAATCTTTTTAAAAATTTCTAAAGATCCTGAAAAATGCTTGGAATTTTTAAAAATAGCCTTAAATATTTAAAAATCCTTTGAAATATTTTTAAATATTCTAAAATAATGCAAATCCTCTGAAAATTCGTAAAATATTAAAATTTCGTTGGAATATCTTAATTTCATTAAAATCTATTTAAAAAACCTTCAAAACTTTTTAAATCTCCCAAAATATTGCAAATTCTTTGAAATATTTTTTAATTCCTTGAAACATTTTAAAGCTTTTGAAAATTACATGGAATTTTTAAAAATGTCTTAAAATATGTAAAATACTTTTAAATGTATTTAATTTATTGAAATATATTAAAAATTACTTGGAAATTTTTCAAAATACCCACAAAAATATTTCAAATTCTTTGAAAATTAAACAAAAAAATTTTTTAATCGATGGAATTTTTAAAAATACCCAAAAATGTTTTAAATCCTTTAAAATTTCTTGTAATTACTGAAATCTATTATAAATTCTTTTTAATCTTTTAAAATATCCGTAAATATTTCAAATCCTTTTAAAACATTTTAAAGATCCTGAAAAATACTTGAAATTTTTCAAAGTAACCTTAAATATTTAAAAATCTTTTGGAATATTTTAAAATATTCTAAAATATTGCAATTCCTCTGAAAATTCGTAAGGTTCTTTTAAAATACATAGAATTTTAAAAAATACTCTAAAACCTGTCTTCAATTAATTGAACACTATTAAAAATGCCTCGAAAAGTTTTTAAATAATAAGTACCAAATAAAAATATTTTTAAAAAATAAATAAATAACCTGAGAATTTTTTTAAATCCTCTGGAAAATTTCAATTTTACAAAATACCTTAAAATCTGCAAAATTCTTACGAATCCATTCAAATTATTGAAATCAATAACAATTTCCTTGAAATCTATGAAAATACCCTAAAATATTTTTCAAATCCTTTAAAATCTTTTTAAACTATTCGCAACTTTTTATGTCTGTCAAAAAATCGATGGAATTTTTTTAAAAAATACGCCTAAATAATATATTAAATCCTTCAGAACATCTTTATTTTATTCAAATTTATTAAACATTCCTGGGGAACTTTTAAAATACTCAAAAATCTTGCAAATCCTATGCAAAAATATTTTAAAATCTTGAAATATCCTTGGAATTTGTAATAATATCCTAAAATATTGCAAATCCTTGTAATAACTTATAATTTATAAAATAATTTAAACTTTGAAGGCTAATAGTTTTTATTAACATAAAATTATTAAAAATAAGTTAATTAAATTTTTAGATTCATAATCTAATAATGGAAACAAGATTTTCTTTATCTATCAAATTTATCTATAAAAAAATTGGGACGGCCGAAAAATCCCGAAAAATAAAATTCCCGAATTAGAAAATTTCCGAATAATAAAATTGTCGAACAATAAAAATACCGATTTGGAAAATTCCCAAATAATAAAATACACGAATAATAAAATTACCGAAAAATAAAAATACCGAATTGGAAAATTCCCGAATAATAAAATTCTCGAATAATAAAATTTTAGAATTATAAAATTCCCGAATTGGAATATTCCCAAATAATAAAATTTACGACAGTTTATAATCCTACTTATATACCTAACAAATTTGTAAAAATATGCGCTTGGAAGATAAAAAATTATCCCCAAATTTTCTCTGTACTTTACAAATATTTTCAAATAAAAAATCGATATATATATAATTTTATTTTTGCGAACGTTTTTGGATTTTTTCAAATACTGTGAACATTAAAAAAACATGCTTCACCTAGAAATATTTTATTTAAAATTATTGCTATTTTAAATTCAAGAAATAAGCTTCGAAATTTTAAATGTTAGAAATAATTTGTATTTGTAATCAATAAAATATATTTTTAAAAAATTCTAATTAATAAAATTCGGGAATTTTTCACTTCGGATATTTTATAAATCGGCAATTTTCAGTCGCGAATTTTATTATTTGGGAATTTTCCAAATCGATATTTTTATTTTTCGGCAATTTTATTATACGCAAATTTGATCAATCGAGAATTTTCTAATTCGGGAATTTTATTTTTCGGGATTTTTCAGTCGTCCCAAAAAATTTATAAAAGTGTGACTTAAATAAAAATATTGAGTTTTTATTTTTAAAAAAATGTTAATTTAAATTTAAATAAATTTAAATAAAGTATTATAATATTATTTTTTTATAGGAAAACTTACCTTGCTCATAATGTCGAGATCAGGAGGATTGAATCCGAGAGCCGTAGCTGGAAGACCGTCAGTGACGAGATTGACCCACAAGAGTTGAACGGGGATCAAAGCTTCGGGAAGACCAAGAGCAGCAGTCAAGAAAATACTGTAAAGATGCATTAAAAATAGTTTTCGATTAAAAAATCGAAAATTTTCATTAAAAATTTAATGGAAATTTACATGAAAATAATTGTATTTAGTATGTTTCAAATAAGTTTAGAAGAATTCAAGAGAAATCAAAAGAAAATAACAAAATGCCTAACAATTTAAAGTTATTTTAAACGAATTCAAGATTAGTTAAATAAAAACCGAAAAAAAGTAATTAAATATTTAAATATTAAATTATATAAATATTAAATTTAAAATCTTTTGAAATATTTTTAAAACATTTTTAAAATCTTGAAAAATACTTGAATTTTTTTTAATTAGCCTAAAATATTGCAATTCCTCTGAAAATTCGTAAGGTTCTTTAAAAATTCCATAGAATTTAAAAAAAATACTCTAAAATCTTAAAAGTCCATTAGAATATCTTAATTTTATTTAAATGTATTTAAAAATCCTTCAAAACTTTTAAAATACCCAAAATTATTGCAAATTCTTTGAAATATTTTTAAATTCCTTGAAAAATTTCAAAATTTTGAAAATTACATAGAATTAAAAAAAATTTCTTATGATATTTAAAATGCTTTTAAATGTATTCAATTTATTGAAATATATAAAAAATTACTTGAAAAAATTTCAAAATACCCACGAAAATATTTCAAATTCTTTGAAAATTTTTTAATTTTTAAAAAAATCCATGGAATTCTAAAAAATACCCGCAAATATTTAAAATCATTTGAAATTTTTTTAAAACATTTTAAAGATCTTGAAAAATACTTAGAATTTTCTAAATTAGTCTAAAATATTTAAAATCCATTGGAATATATTCATTTTATCGAAATGGATTAAAAATTACTTGAAAACTTTAAAAATATTCTAAAATATTTCAATTCCTCTGAAAAATCGTAAGGTTTTTTAAAATTCCATAGAATTTTTAAAAAATACTCAAAAATCTTTAAAATATCACAAACTCATTGAAATATTTTTTAATTACTTGAGACATTTTAAAGCTTTTGAAAATGACATGGAATTTTTAAAAATATCTTAAAATATTTTAAATATTTTTAAATGTATTTAATTTTTTGAAATCTATTAAAAATTCCTTGAAAATTTTCAAAATACCCACAAAAATATTTCAAATCCTTTGGAAATTTTTAAGATTAGAAAAAAAATCAATAATTTAAAAAAATACCCAGAAATGTTTAAAATCCTTTAAAATCTTTTTAAAAAAAATTTAAAGATCTTGAAAAATACTTGGAATTTTTGTAAATATTCTAAAATATTGAAATTCCTCTGAAAATTCGAAAGATTCTTTTGAAAATTTCATAAAATTTTTTTAAAATACTCTAAAATCTTTCAAATCCTTTGCAATATTTTCAATTTATTGAAGTCTATTAAGAACTTTTTAAAGCACTCAAAACATTTGTAATCTGCCTTCAATTAATTGAAATCTATAAAAATGCCCCGAAAACTTTCTAATAAAGTTATGATTATCAACTAAAATGGTAAATCTTTGACTGGAATATTTGAATTTTAAATTAGAAAGATAAATTTTCAAACTCCAATGATGAATTTTTAAATAAAATAATTTAAATTTTTAATAAACGAGCTGAATTTTTAAAAAAATTTATCAATATTTAATTGGAATAATTTAATTTTTAATCGAAACTGCTGAATTTTCTACAAAAAAGACGACATTTTTCACATAATACATAAATTTTCAAGAAAATAGTTTAATTTCTAAATAAAAAATATCAATTTTCAACAAAAATAGAAAAAACATTGATTTTCAAAAAAACAGTTAAATTTTCTACTGTAATACTTGAATTTTTAGTTCAAAAATTGTATTTTCAACAAATTTGTTACATTTTCAACCAAAAAAGTATTTTAGTAAATTTGCAGTAAATTAATTTTTAGTAAATAAATCACTTTTCTAAATAAAATCAAAATATAAATTAAATTAAAAGGGAAAATTAACATTTCCCCTTTTAAAGTAATAAATATTAAACAATAAATTAAAGTATTCAAAATCGCACACTTGAATTTAAAACTTTTTAAATTGGAATTTAAAAGTTTTTTAACACAAAAACTTTGAAATTTTCAAAATTATGTTATTTTAAGGAATTTCAGAATAGAAATATTAAATATTGAAAAATATAATTTTTTTTTTAACTGAATACTTTTTAAATTAGAAGTTAAATTATTTTCATTTTAAATAGTTTAAACGCCCTTGAAAAGCTTCAATTTTGATTTAAAAATCTTGGGAAATCTTGAAGTGATTTTAAATTTTGAAAAATTTAAAATTATTTTTAGGTTTTTTCCAAACTCTTAAATATATATTTTAATTAATTGAATTTTTCCTACATCTTCTAGAAAATCTTGCAAATAAAAAAAAAGTCTTCAAATTTCGATTTAAAAATAACAATTGAACACTTATTATTTGCAGAACAAAATTAAATTTTCAATTTAAACAGCAAAATAATTTTCAACCAAAAAATAAACTAATTTTCGACAAAATAGTTCAACTTTCGACAACAACAAAAAAATCCTTTACAACCAAAAAAATTAATTCTCAAAAAAGAATTCAACTTTCAACCAAGTAATTTTATTTTCAGCCTAAGAGATGAATTTTAAAAAAAAAGACAAATATTTAACTGGAATACTTGAATTTTTAAACAGAAGATTTTCAACGAAATTCTTGAATGTCAAATTAGAAAGACCAATTTTTATTAAAATTGTCGAATTTCCTCAAATAAAAATTAATTTTTTTAATTTTTAAAATGTTCCAACAAATAGTTTAATATCTAAATAAAAAAATATCAATTTTCAGCTAAACAATTATTTTCATCGAAAAAAGGTAAATTTCCAATAAAAAATAGTTAAAAATCGAATTCTTATCGAACAAATTTTTTTTTCTTAAAAAAATAGTTAAATTTTCTACTGAAATAGTTGAATTTTTAGTTTTAAATAATTGTATTTTCAACAAAGTAGTTGCATTTTCAAGCAGAGAAGAATTTTCGTAAATTTGTAATAAATAAATCACTTTTCTAAACAAAATAAAAATATAAATAAATAAATTCACTGTAATTTCGCGATTTTAAACAATTATTGCATATTACCTGACGACTTCGCCAATGTTGGAAGAGATAAGATAACGGATAAATTGTTTCATGTTGTTGTAAATGGCACGACCCTCCTCAACCGCAGCGACAATTGAGGAAAAGTTGTCGTCGGCCAAAACCATCTCAGAGGCAGACTTTGCGACAGCCGTTCCAGAACCCATAGCGATACCAATTTCAGCTTTTTTCAATGCAGGTGCGTCATTCACACCATCGCCAGTCTAAAAATACAAGATTAAATTTTTTTAAATTTTTTAAAATTTTTTTAAAAAAGATTAAATAATTATTAAAATTTAGAAAATAATTTAAATTAAATCAAGGCGAGAATTTTTCTGACCATTTTCCAGAAATTTCCCTGACAATTCCAAGTTTTTTCCAGATATAATGATTTTCTTTTTCATAATTAATAATTAATAAGAATCGTGTAATAAAAAAAATTATATAATACGAAAAACATAATAAATCATTTCCAATGCTCTAAATTAAAAAATAAATCAATGAACTTTAAAATTTTCAAAATTATATAATTTCAAGGAATTTTAAGCTAGAAACATCAAATATTGAAAAAAATGTAGATTTTCGCAGATTTTATAAAAAAAAATTAGATTCTTTCAAGAATTGTGAAAGGCTTCAAAAGAATTAAAAAAAAAAAAAGATTTTCAGAAGATTTAAAAAAAAAACTTTCTAAAATTTGCATGATAATTTTTTATCTTTTTAAAAATCCTAAATATCTCTTAAAATTACTCAAATTTTTTCTACAAATATTTATTTGTAAATTATGCATAATAATTTACAAATTTCACTTACAAATTAAGCATTTTTTAAATGCAACAATTAAAATTGTAACTTTCAAAGTTTAAAGGCTCTTTAAAATTTTAACGATTCCAGGTTTTCTATGTCAAACAATTCGCAGTTAAAGATTATTTACTTTTAAATATTTGCTTTCAATTTACTAGCCTTAAATAAAAATTCCAATATTGCTAAATATACAATAATTAATCTTTTTCCTTAATTAAAATTTTCAAATTGAATGGGTTAAAAATGGAATATTTTAGATCGAAGCAATATT
>NC_046666.1:13303137-13384900 GCF_010883055.1 Belonocnema kinseyi | reverse complement strand
CTCGAAATTGATTAAAATTAGAAAATTCCCGTTTCCAAGTCAGAATTATCATTATGCTTCTGGTTAAATTCCAGTTCCAACTATAAAAATGTAGAAAAAATTGAAAATTCCCTGTGCAAACTAAAAGTAAATTTTCTTTAAAAACCAAATTTTAAACAAAATATATAAGTTAAAAAAAAATGTTCAAATTCCAGTTCTAAACTCTAAATTTATTTTAAAAAATTGAAAATTCCTTGTTCAAACTAAAAGAAAATTTTCTTTAAAAACCAAATTTTAAACAAAATATATAATTTAAAAAAAAATGGCTCGAAATTGATTAAAATTAGAAAATTCCCGTTTCCAAGTCAGAATTATCATTATCATTCTAGATAAATTCCAGTTCAAACCAAAAATTTATTGTTTCCAACCTTATAATCCCCCCCCCCCCCACCAAAAAAAATAATGATACTAAAATTACTAAAATCTGAAAAAATCCTCACCATCGCCGAGATCTCGTTCATACTCTGCAAATACTCAACAATCTTGGACTTGTGAGCTGGTTCAACACGCGAGAATAGCCGTGCCCTCGCACAAGCGGCCTTCTGCTCGGCAATCGGCAAATCATCAAACTCCCGTCCCGAGTACGACTTGCCCGTCGTGTCCTCATCCTCCGCAAAAACACCAATTCGCCGACAAATGGCTTCAGCCGTCGCCTTATTATCTCCCGTGATCACAATCACACGAATTCCAGCCGCCCGACATCTCACAATCGAGTCAAAAACTTCCTTTCTTGGCGGGTCCAACATACCCACCACGCCCACAAATGTCAAATCTCTCTCGTACGTGATAAATTTGTTCGCCTCTCCCAGCTCCATGTCCTCGGGCTTGATCGGATGATCAGCGCATGCCAGAGCCAGACACCGCAGAGTGTCACGTCCCGTTCCATACTGCCGAGTCAACTCCAGAATTTTATTCTTCAGAGCCGCTGTCAGCGGGAATTTCTGCGATCCAATTCGGGCATGAGTACACCTGTCCAGGACACCCTCGGGCGCGCCCTTGACAAACAATTTCGGCCCAGTGCTGCCAAGTTTGGTCGTCTTCAGTGGCACACAGTACGACGACATGGATTTACGATCACGCGAAAATTCCAGGGTGAACTCCTTCTTCCACTTGGTCTCAATGTCTTGGCGGACGACAATTGCGGCGGTACGACGATCCAACCCGGTTTTCGGGATACCGAAGGGATTGATCTTTTCGGCGAGAACGATGAGCGCGGTCTCGGTGGCCTCGCCAACCTTCTCAAACGCCTGCTTGAATTCGTTGAAATCGATGGCCGAGTCGTTGCACATTATGCAAATTGTGCACAATTCGTGCAGGGTCTCAAAATCCTGGCCCTTCACTTTCTGCCCTTTGAGGAAGGTCTCGCCAATTGGCTCGTAGGTCGAGCCGGTAATCTCGAATTCGTGGAAACTGCTGTCGTTGCCCTCAATCTTCTCAAAGACGAACGCCCTGTTGAATGAAAAGGAGTTTTTTTTTTGTTTACAAATTAACAAATTGTCTACGCCATCTGGTGGCAAAAATTCAAACTATCAAGAACAGGAACCCTGTTGCATGGCAACATAATAACGTTGAAATATATAATTTAAAAAAATGGTCAAATTTTAGACCAGAAAGATGAACTTTCAACCTGAAAATATTCAATTTGAAAATTCCCTGCTCCAATTTAGAATTGGAATTCTTTAGATAAATTTTCTGATCCAATTCTGAACTTTGTTCCTTTTTGAAAAATTCCGTTTCCAAGTCAAAATTATTATTATTATTATTATTATTGATAAATTCTAGTTCTAACTCTAAATTTATAAAAAAAAATTGAAAATTCCCTGTTCAAACTAAAAGAAAATTTTCTTTAAAAACCAAATTCCAAACAAAATATATAATTGAAAAAAATGGTCGTTGCCCTCAATCCTCTCAAAGACAAACGCCCTGTTGAATGAAAAGGATTTTTTTTTGCTTACAAATTAACAAATTGTCTACGCCATCTGGTGGCAAAAATTCAAAATATCAAGAACAGGAACCCTGTTGCATGGCAACATAATAACGTTGAAATATACAATTTAAAAAAATGGTCAAATTTTAGACCAGAAAGATGAACTTTCAACCTGTAAATATTCAATTTGAAAATTCCCTGCTCCAATTTAGAATTGGAATTCTTTAGACAAATTTTCTGCTCCAATTCTGAATTTTGTTCCTTTTTGAAAATTTCCGTTTCCAAGTCAAAATTATTATTATTATTATTATTATTATTATTATTATTATTATTATTATTGTTATTATTATTGATAAATTCTAGTTCTAACTCTAAATTTATAAAAAAAAAATTAAAAATTCCCTGTTCAAACTTGAAAATTCCAGGTTTATCAAGTTTTTTCCAGGTATAGACTGCGATATTCGATCTGGTGGTAAAAATTCAAACTATCAAGAACAGGAACCCTGTTTCATGGCAACATAATAACGTTGAAGTTAATAACTAGAGTTCTGAGCCGGTTATATTACTTTGAGAACGGTAACGAGAATGAGAATATTACCGAGAAATAAATTCTCTGAGAATTTATGAGAATCTCAGAATTTATTTTAATTAATAGAAAATTGCATTTTTTCGTTAACTTTTCGATTAAAAATTCAACATTTCCAAAAAAGGGGTGATAATAAAATTCCCGTTTCCAAGTCAGAATTATTATTATGATTCTGGATAAATTCCAGTTCCAACTATTAATTTATTAAAAAATTCAAAATTCCCTGTTAAAATTGAAAAAAAAATGTTTAAAGACCAATTTTCAACAAAATATATGATTTTTAACAAAATGGTCAAATTTCAGACCAGAAAGATGGATTTTCAACCTGAAATTTGTCAATTTGAAAATTCCCTGCTTCAACTCAGAATTAGAATTCTTTAGACAAATTTCCTGCTCAAATTCTGAATTTTGCTCCTTTTTGAAAATTTCCAGTAGGACTGGCTCGGAATTTATTAAAATTATAAAATTCCCGTTTCCAAGCCAAAATTATTCTTGATGAATTTCAGTTCTAACTCTAAATTTATTTTTAAAAATTGAAAATTCCTTGTTCAAACTAAAAGAAAATTTTCTTTAAAACCCAAATTTTAAGCAAAATATATCATTTTTAAAAAAATGACTCGAAATTGATTAAAATTAGAAAATTCCCGTTTCCAAGTCAGAATTATCATTATGCTTCTGGTTAAATTCCAGTTCCAACTATAAAAATGTATAAAAAATTGAAAATTCCCTGTGCAAACTAAAAGTAAATTTTCTTTAAATACCAAATTTTTAACAAAATATATAATTTAAAAAAAAGGTCAAATTTTAGACCACAAAGATTAATTTTCAACCTGAAAATATTCAATTTGAAAATTCCCTGCTCCAACTTAGAATTAGAATTCTGGATAAATTTCAACTCCAACTATAAATTTATAAAAAATTGAGAATTCCATGTTTAAATTAAAATTTTCTGTTTCTGGTTAAATTCCAGTTCTAACTCTAAATTTATATATAAAAAAAATCAAAAAACAACAACTAATTTTTAACAAAATAGTTTAATTTTCAATCAAATTGATGAATTTTCAACTGAAATTCAAAATCTTTAACTAATATAGTTTAATTTTCATTTAAAATAACAAATTTTAAACTAAAACATGGATTTTCGATCAAAAATGGAGTAGTTAAATTTTCAGATAAGAAAAAAACTAATTTTCAACAAACAAAAAAAAATAATTTTTAACAAAATAATTTAATTTTTAATAAAAAAATGAATTTTTAACTAAAATTACAAATCTTCAACTAATATACTTGAATTTTCAATCAAAGTGATGAATTTTGAACAAAAACATAAATTTTCAATTAAAAATGGAATAGAAAAAATTTTCAAATAAGAAAAAAACAAATTTTCAACAACAAAATAATTTTTATCAAAATAGTTTAATTTTTATTTAAAAAATAATACATTTTCAACTGAAAAAATCAATTTTCGATCAAAAATGGAAGTTAAATTTTCAGATTTCAACAAAAGAAAAGAATTTTAAAACCAAAAAGACGAATTTCCAAAAAATACAGATTTTTCGTTAAAAAAATTAATAAAAATTTATCTAAATTATTGAATCTTCAAAACCAGAAGATAAATTTTCTTTACAAAATTCAATTTTCAAACAAAAAATATTACTGTTCAACAAAAAATTAATATTCCACGAAACTGATGCATTTTTACGCACAAACGAAAGGAATTATCAAACTAAAAAATTATTTTCTACAACAAAAAACGCGAATTTTTAACTAAAAAATATTTTTCTACCAGAAAATTGAGTTTTCAATTCAAAAAGATGCATTTTTATGCAAAAAAAGATTAATTTTGTACTAAAACAGATGAATTTGTAATAAAAAAAACCAATTTTTTTTCATATAAGTGGAACTTTCATCCAGAAAATATTTCAGTTCATTTTTCAAACACCAAAATATAAATTTAAAACAAAAATTAAATTTTCTACGAAATAGTTCGGTTTTAAAAAAAATATTATAATAGCTTAATTTTTAACCAAACATTTTCATTTTTATGAACAAAAAAGGATTTAATTTCTGTTTAAACAGATAAACTTTAAAATAAAAAAGAAAAACTTAAAAAAAAAGAGTTGAATTTTCAATAGAAAAGTTAACGAAAAAATTCAAGTTTTTATTAATTAAAATAAATTTTGAGATTCCAGTAATCACAGTACCT
Organism: Belonocnema kinseyi; assembly: GCF_010883055.1. Taxonomy (NCBI): domain Eukaryota; kingdom Metazoa; phylum Arthropoda; class Insecta; order Hymenoptera; family Cynipidae; genus Belonocnema; species Belonocnema kinseyi. Next base: position 13,380,142 of record NC_046666.1, on the reverse strand, counting down.
ATTGTCGTCAAAAAAGGTGAATAGGTGACATTTTTTTCTAAAATAGGTGATAAAAAAATTCTCAATTTAAAAAATAAAAGCAATTTTTTTTACAAGTACATTAAATTTTTTACCTCTTAATAAAATCCGTTACCAAATGGTTATATTTTCAAGCAAAAAAATTATATAGTCTGCATTTTTAAACCATAAAAGTTCAATTTTTAACAAAAAAATTAAGCAGATGAATTTCTATCAAGAAAAATTAATTTTCATTTTAAAAAGCGGCAATAAAAACGAATTTTATACAAAAAAAGTTTAATTTTGTACCAAATAGATGAATTTTATACCAAATTTTTGAATTTGTCGTAAAATAGTCTAATCCTGAACCAAAATAGATAAATTTTCAACTAAGAAGTTGCATTTTTAACCAAAAACTCATAAAAAATGATGAATTTTTTACCAAGAATAATTTTTCAGTCAAGAATGAAAAATAATATTAACCAAATTGAGGAATTTTCAACGAAAAATATTAATGTTTAGCAACAAATGTTATAGTTGATATTTCCACAACAAAATTTTAATTAAAAACAAAAAACATTTTGTTGAATTTTCAATCCAAAAAGTCTAATTCTCCATAAAACAATTTAATTTTGAAAACGAAAACATAAAATAACAACAAAAAAAGTTTATTTACAATTAATCAGTTGACTTTTTAAAAAAAAAATATTTGAATATACAGTTAAAAAAATTTTTTTTTCAATTTGAAAAAATTCATTAACTTTCAACCAAGTAGTGGAATTTTTAATAAATCATTTTTTTGGTTCAAAATTCTACTATTTAGTTAAAGATTTAATTATTTTGTTGAAAATTAAAGTCTTTTGTTAAAAAGTAATCGGTTTTGGTCGAATATTTATATTGTTTAGTTGAAAATTCATCTTTTTTTTGTTGAAAAAAATTCTTTCTATTTAAAACTTCTATTATTGTATTTTAGATTAATACATAATCTCTTTGAATTAAAAAAAAAAAAACATACTTTTTGTGAAAATTCAACGATTTTTGTTTTGAAAAAATCATCGTTTTTGATCAAAAATTTATACTTTTGTAAAAAATTAATATTTTTTGGTTGAAAATGTATCTTTTGGGGGAAAAATAATTTTTTTTAGTTGTTCAAAACTCCACAAATTCAATTATTTTATTAAAAATTCCACTGGTTTCTTAAAAAGTCACATTTTAAAAAAAAAATTAATCTCTTGGTTCCAAAAATTTATTATTTGGTTCAAAATTTAATTTTTTTCATTGAAAGTTAGTTCTTTTGATCTAAAACAAATGAAAAGAGTATCATATTTCTATTCCAGAATTAATCTGATTTCAACTATTTTGTTAAAGACATCTTTTTTTTGTCAAAAATTCATCCTTTTTGGATTAAAAAAATGCCTCTTTTACTTGAAAAATCGTCCTTTTTCGTGGAAAATTCAACTATTTGCTAAAAAAAAATCACTTTTTTACTAACAATTAATCTCTTGGTTAGAAATTCTCCTATTTGATTGAAAATTCGACTTTTTAAAAAAAAGTAATCATATTTTTTTAATCAAAATTTTAACTGATTTATTGAACACTTGTATTTTTGGATAGAAAATCCATCCTTTTTCGGTGTAAAAATCTTCTTGGCTTGTAAAATATTCATATTTTCAAATTAAAAATTAAAAATTATGTTTCAAAAAGCAGCCTAAAAAAAAAAATTAATAAAAATAAATAAATAAAAAAAAAGAATAGTTTAAACTTTAAATGTACTAACCGACTGACAGACATCTGATTGGTGGTGAGGGTGCCAGTCTTATCAGAGCAGATGACAGAGGTACATCCAAGAGTTTCAACCGAGGGCAGAGATCTAACAATTGCATTCTTTTTGGCCATACGTCTCGTTCCAAGAGCGAGACAAGTCGTGATGACAGCCGGCAAGCCCTCTGGAATGGCGGCGACAGCTAAAGCGACGGCGATTTTGAAATAGTAGATGGCACCCTTGATCCAGGAGCCGCCATGAGCGGGGTCATTGAAATGGCCAATATTGATGGCCCAAACAGCCACACAAATCACCGAGATCACCTTCGACAGCTGTTCGCCAAACTCGTCCAACTTTTGCTGAAGTGGCGTTTTAATTTCCTCCGTTTCCGACATCTCGGTACGGATTTTACCAATCGCGGTGTTCAATCCAGTTCCAATTACGATTCCACGTGCCTTACCGGCAGCGACATTTGTACCCGAGAAGAGAATGTTTTTCTTGTCCTGGAATTATGGACAAATTGTCATTTCCCGATTTGCCAATGTTTTTCACGATCAATCAAATTAACCCCCAAATGGCACACTAGTGCGAATTCGCACCCAAGCTTTTTTTTGTATGTACGCAGAGTTCCAGCGAATTATCCCCACATATATTAAATATGTGAGATATATGCTAGTTTATTATGTGTTCAATATATTAAATAATTAATATTAAAATTGCAAACAAACAAATTCGCACCAGTGTACCGTTTACGTACGCTGGGTATACCTCGTTTTAACACAGAACAATAATTTTGTTTGAAAAATTCAATTTTCCATTGAGAATTGTCATTCTCCTGGATAAATTCTATTTCCAACTCAGAATTTATTAAAAAATGAAAATTCCTTGTTCAAATCCGGAATTTTAATACTTTTTGAAGATTTTCTGTTTCCAAAAAACAATTCGAATTTTTGTAAAATTCCCTGTTCTAATTTATAATTTTAATTTTTCTCGAAAACATCCCGTTTTAACTTAGAATTAGAATTTATTCTAATAAGAAATTCCATGTTCCAGCTCGGAATTTCTTAAACTTTAACATTCCCTGTTCCAAGAAGAATTTATAATTAGTTAAAATTTGAAAACTCTTTGCTTTACATGTTGTTTTTGAATTTTTTCAAATTCAAAAATATTATTAAAAGTTTTGTACCCGAGAAGAGAATGTTTTTTCCTGTCCTGGAATTATCGACAAATTGTCATTTCCCAATTTGCCAATATTTTTCACGATCAATCAAATTAACCCCCAAATGGCACACCAGTGCGAATTCGCACCCGAGCTTTTTTTGCATGTAAACAGAGTTCCAGCGAATTATCCCCACATATAATAAATATGTGGAATATATGCTAGTTTATTATGTGTTCAATATATTAAATAATTCAAATTAACATTGCAAACATATTCAAAAATATTATTAAAAAGCTTTGAAATTTCATGTTCAAAATCTGCTAAAATCTGTATTTTCACATTTTTCATTAACTTTGATTTCTTTCAAAACTTCTAATTATTTCTTCAACTTACTCGATTTTTTCTAAGAATAATATGTGTTTAATTGTTATTTATACATTAAAAATTAAAAAGTTGACTTACAAATTAAATTTTTTTTAAACAGAACAATTAAAATTGTAATTTTCAAAGTTTAGTTTTTTTTATTCCGGTTTAAAAATTTTATTTATAATAACTGATTTTAAATGCACAGTCAGATATTTCTAAATATTAAAGTACTTGTTCTTTTTTTAATTGAAAAATTCTAAATTACATGGTTAAAAAATGGACTTTTTTAGATTGAAATTTAATAAAATCCTTTAATTATAAAAATATTATTTATAAAGTATTTTTAAATTAAAAATAGTTTACAAAGTTTCAATAGATTCAATACATTTTTTTTAGTATTTTTTCAAATTTTTAATTATTTTAAGTTTTATTTCTAAACTCCTAAACATATTTTAAAATTATTCGAATTTCTCCCAAAATTTGTTCCACACATTTTTTTTAAATCCGGCCAATTTGAAAAAAATTCTCTAAATTCATTTTCCATAATTTTTTCAATCTTTCTGAATATTTTTAAATATTCTCTTAAAATTAATTTTTCGAAATAAAAAATCATTTTCAATACTCTAAACTGAAGAATCAATCAATTAAAAAATTTTCAAAATTAAATCATTTTAAGGATTTTAAGCTAGAAAAATTTTAAATAAAACATTTTTTTTAAATTGAAAACTTTTTCAATCAAAAGTTATTCTTATTTTAAATAGTTTAAGAAGATTTAAAATTCTTCAAAATTACCAAAAAAAATGCCTTGACTTCAAAAATGTTTACAGATCCCTTTTTTCATTTTTTTTTTCATTCTTTATTTATCAAGATTTAGGAAATTTTAGCGAAATTTTTAAAATCTTTTTCAAATCTTTTGAATTATTTTTGAAACTTTTTTGAAACTTTTTTTAAATCTTTGTTTGTAACATTTTTTTCATTGGTTTAAATCAAAAAATAGAAAGAAAAAAAATCACTTCAAAAATTTTTAATATCTCTTAAAATGATTCAAAATTTCCCTAGAACTTTTAATAAATCCTCCAGAATTAAAAAAATGCCTTAAAATCTTCCAGAATATTTTTCTGACTATCTTAAAAATCTTTTTGAGTATTCTCTTGAAACTAAATTTTAAAATTAATCTTTTTTACTTTCCCTTTATATCGTAATCATTTTTTTATTCTTTTAAACTTTAAACCTTTTCGAAATATTTAAAAATCTTCGAATTTTCTTGTACAAATCTTAAAAAATCTAAATTTTATTAAAGAGAACAAGTATAATCTTTTACAAAAAAAAAAACTGTTTAATAAAATTCACGATTTTTTAACCAAATAGTTAAGTTTTCGCAAACATTCTTCACGGTCAATGAAATTAAAAAAATGAAACTCTAAAGCTAAAAAATTTCCCTCTTGAGGTAATAAAAACTGAACTTAAGTTTTTAATTAAAAAATGTTGTATTCAAATTTTAAGCTAGAAACATCAAATAGTGAAAAATTTAAACATTTTTAAATTTTTTTTAAATTTAAAATTATTTTGGATATTTTTTCAAAACTTCTAAATATCTTTAAAAATTAATTAAATTTTTTTTACCATTTTCAGAAAATCCTGCAAATTTTAGAAAATTTCTTGACTATTTGGATGTATAAATAACAATTGAAAATTTATTATTTGTAGACGAAATTTGAATAATTTTAAGAGATATGTAAGAGTCGCAGATTTTAAACAAAAAAATTAGATTCTTTTCAAGAATTTTGAAATGCTTCAAAAGAATAAAAACATTTTCTTAAGATTGATAGGAAAATTAAAAATAATTTTTCATTTTGAAAAATTATTTTAAGAGAATATTTCAAAAGTTTTGCAAAGTTTTAAACAACATTTTCAAAAATGTTTTAATTAAATTAAAATTTGAAAATTCCCGTTTCCACGTCAGGATTCCAACTTAGTAGGACTCTTTAGAATTCTGGATAAATTCCAGCTCCAACTATAAATTTACAAAAAATTAAAAATTCCATGTTTAAATTAAAATTTTTTTTTAAAACGTACTTTTAACAAAATACATGATTTTTAAAGAAAATTCGAGTTTTGTTCCTTTTCGAAAATAACTGGTAGGAATAGCTCGGAAATTATTCAAATTTGAAAATTCCCGTTTCCAAGTCAGAATTCTTATTATGATTCTGTTTAAATTCCAGTTCCAACTATAAATGTACAAAAAATTAAAAATTCCCTGTTCAAATTAAAAAAAAATTTCAAGACCAACTTTCAACAAAATATATGATTGTAAACAAAAAAATTAGATTCTTTTCCTGAATTGTGAAAGGCTTCAAAAGAATAAAAACATTTTATTTTAACAGTTTTTCAAAAATTTAAACAAAATCTTCAAAAAAGATTCTAGAAGATTTTTTAAAGACTTTCTAAAATTTGCATGATATTTTTTATTCTTTTTAAAATTTAACGATTCAAATATTGTTAAATATTCAATAATTAATCATTTTTTTTATTAAAAATTTCAAATTGAATGGGTTAAAAATTGAATATTTTAGACCGAAACAATATTTTAAATTTAATAAAATCCTTTAATTAAGAATATATTATTATAAAGTTATTTTTAAGTTAAAAATAGTTTATAAACTTTCAGTGACACGTTCACATTTTTTTAATGCCTAAAGCTATCAAATTGAAACCGTTTAATTTTTAATATTAAAATCTGAAAATTCTTAAATTTTGAACTGGTTTAAAATCGTTTTGTCAAATCTTTTTTGTTCCCTTTTCATTACTACGTTAAAAAAATTGATTTATTTATTAAATAAAAATGTTTTTTATCCAAAATTTTCAACATCAAAGGCCTTTATTTTTTATTTTTACAAGTCTTTAAGAAAGAATTTAAAAAATTCTTCAAATGAAAAATGTAAGCTTATAAATAAACATTTTTAATGGAAAATTAAAAAAAAATAAATAAAAAAATTAGGAATTACACATTGTAAGCTAAATAATAGCATAATTGAAAACTATAAAAATTCAGCTAATTATTTAAAAACTGTTGAAATCAAACATTTTTTTAACGCCTAAGACTTTCGAACTGAAAAGTTTTAATTTTTAAAGTTAAAATCTGAAAAAACATTTATTTTGAACGGGTATACAGTTAGTAAAATAAAAACGGGTTTTTATCCCAAATATGCAGCTTCAAACGCTTTTAATTTCTAATTATTTAAGCAGTCAAGACTGCATTTTAAAATTCCTCAAATTAAAAATAAAAATGTAAAATATTTAATCTAGAAGATTTTTAAATTACATATTGTAAAATTAATAATGTCACAATTGAAAAAGATAACAATTCAACTAATTATTTGTAAAACTTGAAAAATCAAACTTTTGACAGATTTTTCTTCGAAATATTTGTAAAATTCTCGGTAAAAAAAAAAAATAAAATAAAATAAAATAATACTGACCTGATTGACAGCCCGGATATCCGGAATGGCTTCCGTGTGTTTGATGACAGAGACAGACTCGCCAGTCAGGATGGACTGATCGATCCTGAGGGTGGTCGAGAAAATTTTTGTGAGTCGGATATCAGCCGGGATCTTGTCGCCGACCGACACCTCGACAATGTCGCCGGGAACGATCTCTTTGGCTCGGATCCTCTGCACTCCCGATTTATCGGACCTCATCACTTTTCCCATTTCGGGCTCATATTCTTTGAGCGCTTCAATTGCCGATTCTGCATTTCGTTCTTGCCAAACACCGACAACGGCATTGGCAATAAGAATGAGCAGAATAACGAAGGGTTCGACGAACGCCGTGAATGCATCGTCGTGCTCTTCAAATAAAGCTAATACCTACAAAAATCAAACAATTTTCGAAAAGAGTTTTAACCAAACTAGGCATCATCCATAAAATACGTTTATTCTGCTTTTTTTCAGATTTCTAATCAGTTTTTCTATACGTGACTTGAATTTTCTGCCACAAAGAAGGTTTTAAAAGAATAATTTTAATTTTCAAAACAAAGAATTCAATTTTAACTCAAACAAAAATATGTGAAATCATTCAGAATTTTTAATTAACCCTTTGCGGCATGGTGGGAATACCGTATTCCCACCTTTTTTCATATCATTTTTTTGCGATTTCAGAATAGTTCTTATTAGATTTTACACAGATTTTTTTAAGTTTCATGCTCACAGGATGATAGAAAATTGAAATTTTTGTGCGAAGGGTCTAAATTTTTAAAATTATTTGTTAACACTTATAAACAAAGATGAAAAAAGCCTTTTTTGTTGAAAAAATTCATTATTTAAAAAACTGTCCATTATATGCCGGAATTGGGAATATTTTTGGATTTCATCTGAAAATTGGTATACGGGGGTTTTGGGGTCAGTGATCACGAATATGAACTCAGATTTTGGAAATTTAAAATGGTGGATCCAAGATGGCGCCCGAAATTGGGAATATTTTTGGATTTTATCTGAAAATTGGTATACAGAGGTTTTCGTGGTCGTGGATCACGAATCTGAAATCAGACTTTAAAAATCCAAAATGACGGATCCAATATGGCGTTAAAAATAACAAAGTTTTCTGGATTTTTTTTTAAATTAGTGTACAAGGATTTTTGGAGTCACTGATCACGAATCTGAATTTAGATTTTGAAAATTCAGAAAATTGGTAATAACCCATGTTCATATTCGTGATCAGAGATACCAAAAACCCCTGAACACCGATTAAAAATAAAAAATCCAAATTTTGTCCGCCATATTGGACCCGCCATTTTGAATTTTCAAAATCTGAGTTCGGATTCGTGATTAGTGACTCTAAAAAACCCTGTATACCAATTCCTAAAAAAAATTTAAAAATATTCCAAATTTAAGTCACCATATTGGATCCACCATTTTGAATTTTCTAAATCTGAGTTCAGATTCGTAATCCCAAAAACCCCCTTATACTAATTTTCAGAAAAAATAAAAAAAATATGCCAACGTTAGCCGCCATATTGGACCCGCCATTTTAAATTTTCAAAATCTGAGTTCAGATTCGTATCGATTTTCGTTTTAAATATTTTAAGCATCTTTAAAAAGCTTAAGAATTTTATTTCGAAATCTTGAGAAATCTAGAAGTGGTTTAAAATTTTTCCAAATTTAAAATCATTTTTAAACATTTTTCAGAACTTTTAAATATATTTTAAAATAAATCGAACTTTTCCTACAAATTTGAGAAAATCCTGCAAATAAAAAAAAATCCTTAAATTTGTAAATAACAATAGTACACTTTTATTTGTATAAAAAATTAGAGTCATTTTAAAAGATATTTAGAAATTTTAAAAGGATTCAAATGAAATTTAGAACTTGAAATGATTTCAAATAATTAAAATAATTATTTGAAATAATTTAAATCGAAATGTAGATTTTTGTAGATTTGAAATAAAAAATTTAGAATCTATTTAAGAATTGTGAAAGACTTCAAAAGAATGAAAAAATTGTCTTAAGATTCCTAGGAAAATTGAAACTGATTTTTCATTTTAAAAAATTAATGCGACAGAAAATTCAAAAAGATTTTAACAGATTACCAAAATGCTCAAAAAAGAACCTGGAAGATTTTAAGGATTTTTTTCATTTGCAGGATTTCACAAAAAATGTAAGGAAAATTCGATTAATTTTGAAATATATTTAGAATTTCTGAGAAAAACTTTAACAAACTTTGTTTAAATTACTTGCAATCATTTCAAGTTTTTAATTAATTTTGAATATTTTCTAAACTTATAAATATCTTTTAAGATTACTAAAAAATTTTACAATTCCACTTACAAATTTTACATTTTTTTAATGTAACACTTAAAATTGTAACGTTAAAAGTTTTAAATTTCTTTGAAATTCTAAAGATTCAAAGCTTTCTATGTTAAACAATTCAGTTTATATTATATTATTTTTCTAAAGTAAAAAATTCAAATTAAATCGGTTAATTTTCATCTATATACTTTAATTTTCTACCAAATTGTTGAATTTTTGAACCAAAAATACGAACTTTCTATAAATCTATTCAATTTTCTAACCAAGAAAATAAATTCTGTAATTTCATACATGAATACTTAAAATTGAAATAAAAAACAGTTGAATCTTCAACAAAATAGATGAGTTTACAAAAAATAGTTGAATTTTCAAATAAGAAAGATCAATTTTCAATTGAAAATATAAATTTTGAACCAATAATGGAATATTTATATTTTTAATTTTTTTTAAATTATGAAATTTTCCAATCTAAAGATGAATTTTTAACTAAAACGATAAATATATTCGCAAAAAATTGTTTTTTAACAAATTCTTTTAACTTGCGACTAGATAGTGGAAAAAAAGTGATGACTTCTCAACAAAACGTGTAATTGACATTTTAGCCACAACAAATTTTTATTTAAATAATTAATACTTGAATGCAATAAAAAAATGGAAATATTTAACAAAATAGTTAAAGTTTAAAACGATTATATGAATTTTCCAACGAAAAAGATACATTTTGAACTGAGAAAATTAATTTTCGACCAAACGTAGTTTATGGATATCCCTTATTATCTTAAAAATTACTGGATACAAACTTAGAAAAAAAATACTTACGAAAGAAATAATAGCAGCTAATAGAAGAATCTTAACTAGAAGGTCGTCGAATTGTTCCAAGACGAGTTGCCAGATGGATTTACCTGAAAATAGGAATAAAATTCCATCAGCATTCCATAGATCAATCCTACAGTATTTAAAAACAAAAGTTGATTAGTTAAATTTTAAATTCAAAAAACAGTTTACAAAAAAATTTCAATAAAATGGTTAAATTCTCAACCAAAGAGATGAATATTAAAAAAAAAAAAAAAAAACAATTTTTCAAGAAAGTATTTCAACTTTTAACAACAAAGTTGAATTTGCAAAAAATATAGATTAATTATCAACAAAAAATGTAATTGTTGATACTTTAAGAACAAAAAAAGAACTTAATTTTTGAAAAATAATGTAATTTTAAACAAGAAAGATGAATTTTCAACTAAGAAATTCAAATGTTTAACTAAAAATAGAATAGCTACATTTTCGGTTTGAAAATTAGTTTTCAACAAAAAAAAAATAATTTTCAACTGGTTGGATTCTACAAAAAACACGAATTTTTAACAGAATATTTGCATCCTCAACCAAAATGATTATTAAAAAAAAGAATAATTTTTTGCAACAAAAATGTAAATTATCCACCGGTTAAACTAAATTTTGAAAAAAATGTTAGAAAAATATTTAAATCCACAGCCAATGGGATGAATTTTCAAGAAAAAAGTAGATGAATTTTTGAATAAATGGTTTCATTTCCTACCCGAAAAGACAAATTTTCAAGAAAATAGATGAATTTTACACAAAAAAAAAACTTTAATTTTCCACCCAACACTATAGATTTTTAACAAAAAAGTTAATTTTACACCAAATAGTTAATTTTTCAAATAAACCGTTTAATTTTTTACCAAAAAGGTGAATTTTCAACTAAAATGGATTAGTTTTTAAAATAAAATAGATAAGTTTTAAACTAAAAAAGATATTCTTTCAACCGAAAATGGAATAATTACCTTTTCAGTTTAGAAAGTAATTTTTAAACAAATATAGATTAATTATCAACGAAAAATGTAATAGTTTATACTTTAAATTTTAATTTAAAAAAAAGTCGAATAAAACCAAAAAAAACATAATTTTTCAACAAAATAATTGAATCATCGCAAACCAAATAGATTAATTTTTAACCAATTAGTTGCATTTTTAAACAAGAGATCAATTTTCAAAACAAAATTACAAATTTAAAACGAAAGAAGATTTTTCAGTTAAGAAAGACAAATTTTTTTAACAAAACTGTGGAATTTTGATGCCAAAAAGGAAAACTTTCTACAAAATAGTTGAATTTTCAGCAAAATAATAAAATTTTCAATCAAAGAGATAAATGATCAACAACAAAATTAATTTTTCACAAAGTTCCTTTCGTTACAAAGCTTTTACAAACTTTCAACCAAGTAGTTACATTTTTAACAAAAAAAAAACATAACATTAACAAAATAATAGAGTTTAACTTTCAAGCAAAAATAATGATTTTTCGACCAAAAAATTAAATTTTTGACAAAATAGTTAAATTTTCAACAAAATAATTAAATTTTTAATAAAATAGATGAATTATTAACTTAGAAACTTAAAAAAAAACTTAAAAACGAAAATGAGGATTTTCCAAGCAAGAAGATTAATTTTTTACCAAAAGACAGATTCTAAACAAATTGAATGAATTTTCAAACAAAATTAATACATTTATCTGTCATAATAATTCATATAATTATTTTAAAAATAATAGTAATTTAAATATTAGATACATAATTTTATATATAATAATAATTCTTTATTCAGGTATATAATTTTCTAATAAAATTTTTTATTAAATTTTGTTTATGAAGATTAAATTCATCACACTATTCTATCATATTAGAAATTTATAAAATAATTTATAATTTTAACTTTGAAGGTTAATAGTTTTTATTAAACTAAAATTATTAAAAATAAGTTAATAAAACTTTTAGATTCATAATCTAATAATAGAAACAAGATTTTCTTTTTTATATTCAATAAAATTATTTTTATTACTTAAAATTTCAAAAATTTCAGTGCTTTAACACTTGAATATAAAAAATTATTAAAGATTTTTAAGCCAAGAAAGAAAGAAGTTCAACCAAATTATTAAACTTTAACTGTAAAAAAAAAAAAAACAATTTTTGAAACAGTAGAATTTTCAACTGGAAAATATGAATTTTCAACGAACAAGTTTATTTTCAGTCCAAAAATTGCATTTTTGAAAAAAAAAGGAAACTTCAACCAAGAATAGTTTCCTAGCATGAAAGACGAATTTTCAACTGAAAAATATCAATTTCGACCAAAAGTAAAAAATAAAAAAAGTAACCATTTTTTTCAACTCTCAATCAAAGAGATAGTTGAATTTTTTATTTTAAGAATCAATTTTCAACTAAAATTATGAATCTTCAACTGGAATATTTATTTGTTATATATTTATTATTATATGTATTATTTATTATATATATATATTTTTTTTATTTATTATTAGTCGAGAGAATTAATTTTCAACTCGAAAATTCGAATTTTTATCCAAATAAGATGAAACTTCTACCAAATCAATTGAATTTAAAAACCAAAATAATAATTTTCAGACAAGTTAATTTTCTACTAAAATAGTCAAATTTTAACCTAAAAAGGATGATTTTTCTAAAAAACAATTGAATTTTCTACTAGAAAGGATGGATTTAAACAACAACTTTTTATGTTTAACCATATAATAAATTTTCTAACTGAAAATATAATCGTCAAGAGAAAGCTACTGTAAACAAAAATAAATTAAAATAAATACAAGGCAAATTAATTTAAAACAAGAATATTATATCAGGGTGACCGCAAAAATTAATTTTTTTAAAATTCTTTAACATTCCTTGAAATCTTCGAAATCCTTGAATTCTTTAAAATCCTTAGAATCTTTGTGAAATTTTTAAAAATATTTTTAAATATTTTAAATATTTGTGAAGTCCTTCTTTAATCTTTGTTTACGATATCTTTGGTGTTCTTTTGCAATCATTGAAATGTTATGCAATCTTCTCAAATTTATTGAAAACTTTCTCCAGTTTTCTTGTCTCAAGTTTTTTATTATAAAGTGATGAGATTTTCAAAGTGACACAAGAGGACTTAGAAAATAAAAGAAATCATCGGAAAATTAAAAAAAGAAACTGCGTCAGCAGCACCTGTCCGCCTTTCTCATCACGCTCGAATAAGTACTTAATATTGACGAGCTCTCTGTTAATAATAAACACTGAGAATCCTTGGACTTCAGTATCACTAGCCAAACCTTGGTGCAAGAAATAGTATTTCAAGAAATTGGCATATAGTCCTTTTTCTCTCTAAAGTTAGGGGTCGCACAAATTTAAAAATTTTAAATTTATGCATTTATTATAAACAAAAAAAGACTTCTATCAGAAAATATGATTTTTTAACAAAATACTTGAATTTTTAACAAAATAATTAAATTTTTAACAAAATAATTAAATTTTCAACAAAATAATTAATTTTTTAAAGGAATAATTAAACTTTTAAAAGAATAATTGAATTTTCAACCTAAAAAGATGAATTCTCAGCAAATAGTGTAATAGTTAATATTTCAAGCAATAAAGATGAAATTTCATTTTAAAATCAAAGACAAATTTTCAATGAATAAAGATTTTTCAGTCATGAAAGAAAAAAAGAGCATCTAAATTAATGAACCTTCAAGTCAAAAGAAGAATTTTTAATTAAAAATTTAATTAAAAAATATCACTTTTCAACAAAATAGTTAAACTTTCCGCTAAAGAGATGAATTTTCAACTAAAAATACGAATGAATAGTTAAATAATAGAGAGTTTACTCATAGAAATATTATTTTTCACAGTTAAAAATTGAACGATTTTGTTGAAAAATTAATTATTTGGTTGACAATCATTCATCATTTCAGAAAGAAAATTAATTTTTTTTAAATTAAAAATTCATCTATATGGTTCAAAATTAACCTTTTTGCTGAAAATTAAAATGTCTTCTGACAAATACATATTTTTCGGCTTGAAAATTGAACTATTTGGTTAAAAACAATTTTATTGTAAGTGAAACTATTACATTTTTTGTTGAAAATTTATCTTTTTTATTTGAATATTCGACAGTTTAGTTGAGAATTAATTTTTTTATGTTGCAAATTTAACTATTTGATTAAATTTTAAACTATTTTGTTGAAAATTCCGCTCTTTTGCTTCAAGCATTAACCATTTGGTTGGCAATGAACTTTTCTGTTGAAATTTCAATTTTTTAGTCAGTTTTTTAGGCTCGAAAATTCTTTTTTTTTAAAGATTTCTAATTTTAATTGAAAATTTCTCTGTTTGTTTCAAATGTAAATTAATTTAAGTAATTAATTAATTTGAATTTAAATATTCAATGTTTGGTTAATACTGTATCTTTTTTGTTTAAAGTTTAATTATTTTCTAGGAAATTCATATATTTTGTTGAAGATTCTTCTACTTGGTAAAAAATTAATCTTTCTGGTTGAAAATTCATTTTTTTTGGTAGAAAATTCAACTATTTCTTTGAAAATTTAATTTTTTTTTTAATCAATTATTTGGTAGAAAATTGACTTTTTGGTTGACAATTTCAATTGCTTGGGAGAATTTAAAAAAGAAAATCAAAGAAACCTAAAAAAATTAATAAACCCTCTAAAAAAATCCTATTTTTGGCTTGAAAATTGAAGTATTTAATAAAAATGTCATCTTCCTCGTTTAAAAAGTCAACTATTCTGTTGAAAATTTGATTATTTACTTTAAAAAATCACTTTTTGGATAGAAAATTCAATTATTTATTCAAAACTTAACTTATTTCTTCAAAATGTAATTGTTTGTGTTAATTTAAAAGACACCAAAGAAATTTTAAAAAATCAATAAAACTTCAGAAAAATTCGTCTTTTTGACATGAAAATTGAACTATTTTGTAACAATTTTAATTATATGGTGGAAAGTCAATTTTTTTATATGAAAACCCCATTCTTTTGAATTGAAAATTCATGTTTCTTGATTAGAAATTAACTTTTTTGTTGAAAATGAAACCGTCTTCCAAAAAATTCATCTTTTCGGCTTGAAAATTTAACTATTTGGATTAAAAAATTGTATTGTACATCGAAATATTCCTTTTTTTGGTGTAAAATTGATCTTTTTGTTTAAATAATCGACAATTTAGTTAAAAATTCCTTTTTTTTATCTTGCAAATTCAACTATTTGGTTAAATTTTAAACTATTTTGTTGAAAATTCATCTCTTTTGTTTGGTTGTAAGTGAACTTTTCTGTTGAAATTTCAATTTGTTAAGTGAATTTTAAAAGAAAATTAATTTTTAATCAGGTGACAAGCAAAAAAAAATCTAAACAAATTCAATAAAACTTCCAAAAAATTCGTTTTTCTTGGGTTGATTTTTTTTAAGATTTCTAATTTTATTTCAAAATTAAATTATTTTGTTCAAATTTAAATTAATTTAAATTTAACTATTCAATGTTTGTTTGATACTGGATCTTTTTTTATTTAAAGTTGAACTATTTTCTAGAAAATTCATATATTTTATTGAA
Organism: Belonocnema kinseyi; assembly: GCF_010883055.1. Classification (NCBI taxonomy): domain Eukaryota; kingdom Metazoa; phylum Arthropoda; class Insecta; order Hymenoptera; family Cynipidae; genus Belonocnema; species Belonocnema kinseyi. Next base: position 13,364,656 of record NC_046666.1, on the reverse strand, counting down.
AATTCTTCTTCTGGTTAAAAAATTAATCTTTTTGTTCGAAAATCCATCCATTTGGTTGACAAATGAACTTTTTTTTTTAATTCAATTATTTGGGTGAATCTAAAAAAAGAAAATCTAAGAAACCTGAACAAAATTAATAAACACTCTAAAAAATACCTCTTTTTGGCTTGAAAATAGTTTTAAAAATTAAAAAATTCAACTATTTTGTTGAAAATTTGATTATTTGATTTTTTTTAATCACCTTTTGGATCAAAAGTTTAATTATTTAATCAAAAGCTTAACTTCTTTGTTGAAAATTTAATTGTTTGTGTGAATTTAAAGCACCAAAGGAATAAAAAAATGCAATCAAACTTTAGAAAAATTAGTCTTTTTGGCTTGAAAATTGAACTATTTTAAAAAAATTTTAATTATTTGTTTGAAAATTAATTTTTTTATAACAAAAACCCATTCCTTTGAATTAAAAATTCATCTTTTTTGGTTAAAAAGTTGAAAGTGTCTTCTGAAAAATTCGTGTTCTCAGCTTTAAAATTAAACTATATATTTAGTTAATTTTTTTTTAATACGCCTCTTTTAGTTCAAAAAATAACTATTTGTTTATCAACGTAACTGCTTCGTTGAAAATCCTTTTTTTTCTTTGTTTTTGAAGATTCATAATTGAAAGTTCCTGTGTTTGGTTGAAAATTTGTTTATTTTCTTGAAAATTCGTTTATTTTTAGTTCCAAAATATTTTTTTTTTACGTAAAACGGTTAAAAAATCATTTTTTTCGTAGAAAATCAAACTATTCCGACGAAAATTAACATTAAACAAAATTTTAATTGTTTAGAAGAATTCAAAGCACATCAAAGAACCATGTGGATTTAAATATAATTGGATCAATTCACCAAGAAATCCAGATAAATATCCGCGTTTAATTCAACATGACGACAAATTTTAGTCGGTTGTTATTGAGGAATGCATTAATAGAAACAAAAGCATTGTCAGCAGAAGGAAAGAAGTGAAACTCTAAACTCTAAACGGTAAGAAGTCGTCTGACGACCTTGATGCCATCAGCGATTGACGTCAAATCTTTCCTTGGTCTACGCTTGCCGGTTTCATTAATTACGATTTACGTTTACGGAGCCGGTGAGTTAGAAACCGAAGAGTGAGCTTTCACTTTTACACAAGACAGAACATTATTAACACGTGGAACAACATTAGACTTCAAATCCCGAAAAAAAGCTCTGAAAAATAGGGAAATAGGGAATTTTCAAGAAAAGAGTTGAATCTTCAAACTAAAAAAAAAAAAAAAACGTTTTTTTTTTAGAAAACAGTTGACCTTTAAACAAGAAAATATAAATTAAAAAAAAAGTTCATTTTCAACCAAGAAAGCCTAGTTTTGCGTATGGTCCTAAATTTCTGAAATTACCAACCAAATAGTTAAATTTTCTATCAGAAAAGATGAATTTTTAATCAAACAGTTAAGCTTGAAACTAAACGTGGAACCAACCAAATATAGAATGAATTTTCATTCAAAAGCTTAAATGTTGACCCAAAAAATCAATTTAAGAAAAAAAACTCAATCGTCAATCAAATTCAGAAATCTTCAGTTAAAACGACGATGAAATTTCAACAAAATACATGAGTTTTATACACACAAAAAAATTAAATTTTCAACCCGACAACTATGGATTTTCACCAAAGAAGTTAATTTTGCCACCAAATAGTTAATTTTTCAAATAAAAAAGATAAGCTTTCAACAAAATATGGAAGTTACATTTTCAGTTTACAAAATTAATTTTCAAAAAAAATTAATGTACTTTTAGTTAAATAAGCCCAAAAAGGCCAATTTTTAACAAAATAGTAAAAGCCACAACCAAAAAGATGAATAATTTTCAAAAAAGATTCATTTTCTACCCAAAAAAAAATAATATAAAAAGAAATAGATGCATTTTTCACGAAAAAGTTGAACTTTTAAGCCCACACTATGATTTTTTAATAAAAAAGTTAATTTTTAACCAATTAATTAATTTTTTAAAAATAGTTTAATTCTTAACCAAAAGGAAGAATTTTAAATCAAATATTTGCATTTTTTACCCAAAAAGATATGAATTATAATTAAAAAGGACGCATTTTCTACTAAATAATTAAATTTTTAACCCGAAAGTAAGAATTTGTAAAAAAAGGATAATTTTCAACTGTATACATTCATTCTCTACCAAATAGATGAATTTTCAAGCCAAAAAGACGTATTTGCTATAAACCATGTCAATTTACAAACCCAAAAGATGAATTCTAAAATTATGAATCTTCACAAAAAATATTAATTTTTAACAAAGTAGTTGAACTTTCAAATAGGCGGAGGAATTTAATAAAAAGATGACTTTTCAACAAAAAGTGTAATTGATGATGTTTTAGACAAACAAATTTAATTTTAATAACAAAAAGTTAAATGCAATTAAGAAAATACGAATATGAATTTTTATACAAAAGCTTAACAATAAAAAAAGAATTTTCAATGAAGAAGATTAATTTTCTTCTAAAAGGAAGAATCTTCAATTCAAATTTACAATTTTAACCATAAAAAAAAAGATAAAAAGGATTTTCAGCCAAACAGTTTAATTTCCAAACAAATATTTGATTTTTCAACCAAAAATATGAATTTTCAACAAAATACATTAATTTTCAACCCAAATTAAACCAAAATTAGTTCAAGCTTCAACCTGCAAAGAGTAACTTTCGAATTTTTAAATAAAAAAAAGATACATTTTCAACCAACAATGGAATAGTTTAATTAACAATTTGAAAAAATTGGAACCAAACAGAAAAATTAAAAAAAAAACGAATTTTTAACCGAAGTAAGTGAATTTTGAAACAAAAATATAATTTTAGATTTTTCAAAGAAAAAGAGTGAATTTTTGTCCAAAAAAGTTTGATTTTTTAACCAAAGAGTTGAATTTTAAACGAAACTCAGGGTGGCCGTTTTAATCGAAGAAAAAAATTCCCGGTCATTTCTAACACTTTTCAAGTGAAATTTTTGTAATGAAATGTAGATAAACTGCCAAAAATATAAATCCACGTTAACATGTTCAATACTCGAAATTAAAGAATAAAGCAATGAACTTTAAAATTTTTCAAAATAATATATTTTTAAGTAATTTGAAGCTAGACAAATTGAAAAATAATTTTTTTTAACTTGACAGTTTTTAAATGAGAGGTTAAGTTATTTTTATTTAACATAGTTTAAACAATTAAGCATCCTTCAAAAACATTAAAATTGTATTTCAAAATATTGAGAAATCTAGAAGTGATTTTATATTTTTTCAATTTTAATATCATTATTAGAATTTTTTCAAAACGTTTAAATATATTTTTAAATGCATTGCATTTTTCCTACAACTTTTACAAAATCCTGCAAATTAAAAAAAAATCCTTAAAATTTGAATTAAAAATAATAACAACATTTCCTTAAGATTACTAGGAAATTTGAAAATGATTTTTTTATTTTGAAAAATTATTGAAAAAGAAAATTTAAAAGGATTTTAAGAGATTTCCAAGATGATCAGAATAGAACCCGGGAGATATTAAGGTTTTTTTTTTTAATTTGCAGGATTTTCTAAAAGTTGTAGGAAAAATTCGTTTAAATTAAAAATGTATTTAAAAGTTATAAACAAAAATGTTAACACACATATTTTTAATTACTTGAAGACATTTCATGTTTTAAATTAATTTTTAATCATTTAAAAACTCTGAAATATCTCTTGGAATTACTCAAATTTTGTTTACAAATAATAAGTGTTCAATTGTTATTTATACGTCAAAATTTAACAATTTCACTTTAAAATTAAACATTTTTTAAACAATTCAAATTATATTCATTTGTATTCAATTTACTCGTCTTAAATGAACAGTGAAATTTTTAATGACTCAGAAAACTAATTAAAATAATATACTAATAAATTTATTTATTCAATGTAATATAAAAAATAATATAGAGGAAAATCGAAGCCTTTGAATTAAAAATATTTTAATGATGAATCATTAAAATTGTTATTTAAAAATAAAAATTTTGGAATAAATGATATTATATTAATCTCAATTCGTATTAAGACTTTCGAATTCAAACAGTTACAATCTGGAAATTCTCAAATTTTGAACGGATTTAGAATCGTTTTCGTCAAATCAATTATTGTTCAGTTTTTTATGCTTTAATTAATAAAAAAAAACTGTCGAAATCCAACTTGGGCAAATTTTTCTTCGAAAGTTTTCAACCAAAAATGAAATAAATCCATATCAAATTTTAAACAATTGCAAACAAACAATTAAAAATTAAAGAAAATAGTAGAATTTTTTTCGAAAAAGATTAATTTTCAACCAAAAATATAATTGTAGACTTTTCAATCAAAAAGAATTAACTTTTAGGCAAAAATACTTGGATTTTTAAACAAATAGTTTAATTTGGAACAAAAAAGTTCATTTTAATCCGAGTGTAGTTCAATTTTCAGCGAAATAATTCAATTGTTAATTAAAAACTGAATTTTTAGCCAAAAAAACGGCTTTTCAACAAAAGACTTAAATTTTCAGCAAAAAATAGGAATTTTCAGCAAAAATAATAATTTTGAAAGAAAAAAGATCAGTTTTTATTCAAGTGAGAAAACGACAAAAAGACGAATTTTCTCAAGACAGCGAGAAAAAGGAATTCTTTAAAAAAAGGGAAATAGGGGAAAAATGTGAAGTCTGTCATTATTTTTAACTAACAGAAGTCTCGTAATTTCATTACTTAATAAACGGAAACTGTGGCTCTAGACCTTGAATTCCATAAAAATCTACACAATAAAAAAATAAAATAAACGCTTTGTTCGAGGATTAGTCTGAAAATAGTACATAAGTAGACTGAAGAAATGAATAATTAAGACTAATATTTTTCACAAGGTTAAAAGTATTATTTATGGATATAATTCTTAAACCTCGGAATTTATTTAAATTGAAATTTTATTTTAAAATTTTCTCCTGGACCTCATGCAAATTTTTTTATCTTTTGTTAAATAATTCTTCTACTGTAAGAGTTTTCTGTTTTTAATTATTCGATTGATTTTGTATTTTTATATCTAAGACGTATTCCACGACTGAAAAGATAAAAAATTAATATAACTTTTCCTCTTAACGAAAAATATAAAATGTTAGATTTCTAGAGAATTTAATCTGAAGTAATTCTTCTGTAGCTCTTAAAAATCTTCAGCTAACAACAATATTTACAAATAATTACATTTATAAAATTTTTTCAATATTAAATAGTAAATAAATAGTTAGAAATAGTAAGCAATGTTTGTGGAACATGATCAGTATTTACTTTCTAGTAGAATACATAATAAATAATTATTTTATGTTTAAAAGTGCAGATACAAGTAATTTAAACAATCAAATCTAATCGCCATTTTATTTACAATATTTAGGAAGCATCAAAATATTTGTTTAAATGCAAGTACTTTATATTAGTAAATATTAACAAAGTTATCAACGATATTTGTGCACATTTTATATGGGGTCATTATACTCATTGTCTGCAGTTAATTCAATCAAGATTTCAGTCATAGATTAAGTCTAAGCTGAGAAAAATATCCAACGAAAGATAAAAAGCCAGACTTCCTTGAGAATACAATTTTTTTTAACCCATTAAAAATTGTAAAAAAATTTTTTGGAAACCTTATAAAATCCCGCGATTTTCTTTTAGTAACTTAAAACCTGTCTTAGAATCTTTGGCAATCCCTAAAATATTTCTAATCCTTTGAAATCTCATTAAATTATTTAAATTAATTGAAAATTCCTTCGTTTTTTTTTTAAACCCTAAAATATTTCAAACCCTTCGATAATCTTTTAATTTATTGAAATAAATTTAAAATTCCGAGGAATCTTTTAAAATCTAAAAAATATTTTTCACATCCTTTCGAACTCCCTTCAAACTTTTAAAACTATTGAAAACTCTTCAGAATCTTTCAAAATTCTCTAAAATATTTTAAAATCCTTTGAAATCTCATTAAATTACCCACATCATTTGAAAATTTCTTGGCAATTTTTTTTTAATACCCTAAAATATTTCGAATCCTTTAAAATCTTTGGAAATACCTCGACATTTTTAAAGCCCTTAAAATTCCTTGGAATCTTTGACAATGCCATAAGATATTAAAAACCCTTTGAAATTCCTTGAAACTGTTTAAATACAAAATTCCTTGGAAGTTTTTTAAATAACTTATAATCTTCAAAATCGTTTGAAATTTATTGACATTTTTTAAAGCTCTAGAAAATTCCTTCGAATATTTAAAATTGTAAAAAATGTTTAGAAATAAATCGAAATATTTGAAAATCTTTGAAACTCTACGATTTTGCTCTTGATTCTTGTTAATAAATCATTAATTAATTTCCTCGGAAATCTGATCAATTCCCTTGGAATCATTTATTTAATTTTTATTTTATGTCCGGCAAACCCACGCACTCTGAAATGTATATGAAAATTCGAAAAAAATTCTCATCGGAAGACGTATTTTCCCGCCTTTTTCTGTATATATTTTAGGGTGCGTGGGTTGGACAAAACGCGGTCATCTGAAAAGATACTTTTTCAAGTATTGTCCGACATCTAGTACAAGTAATTAGCAAAACAAAATTCGAAAACCGAACGTTTAGAGGAAAATTATTATCATACTTCCGTCTTTTTCCCTATGCATTTTAGGGTGCGTGGGTTTGACAAGACGCATTCCTCCGATAAGGATATTAGGATGAAACTTTTTCTTGTTTTTTTAGTGAAAAGTGACCATTTTTACCGCCTTTTTCTGTATACATTTTAGGGTGCGTGGGTTGGACAAAGCGGAGTGTTTCAACAGAGATATCGGAAGAATACTTTTTCTAGCATTGTCCGACATCTAGTACAACGAATTAGCACACAAAATTGAAGAATTGAACGTTTAGAAGAAAGTAAGAATTTGTTTCACCTTTCTTTCATACATTTTAGGGTGCATGGGTTTGACAAAACGCAGTCTTCCGATAAGGATATTATGATAAAACTTTCTCCTTTTTTTTTAGGACATCGAGTATAAGTAATTGGTGTAAGTAAATTTAAGAACCGGATGTTTAGTGGAAAGTCAATATTTTTTCCGTCTTTTTCCGCATACATTTTAGAGTACGCGGGTTATACACAACGCAGTCTTTCGACAGAGATATTGGAAGACTATTTTTTCTACTATTGTCCGACGTCTAGTACAAGTAACTAGCAAAACAAAATTCGAGAACCGAACGTTTAGAGGATAGTTAGAATCTTTAGTCTTTCTCCCTATAAATTCTAGGGTACGTGGGTTGGCGTAACATAAAATAAAAGCCATTAATGAACAAAAATTCAAGATCTTGATTACCCTTTTAAATAGCAGTTTAACAAACATGTATAAAAACGATGCGATCCATCCCATGACATTTATAAACTTCTTTTCCCTTCCACAACACCGACAAGAGAACTTAATAAAACGAGTAAAACGTCACCTGTTAGCTGTCTATTTGAACCCGACTGTCAAGTTCGATTTTAGATGTCAGATGTCACTTCACATTTTTTCCAATTACTAAAGACCTACAACTTGTAATACGTTGCAGTAAATTACTAACATTTCGTTAAAAAAAAGGTGTCCACTCAAATCTTAAAAATAAAACAATTTTTAATTAAAGTCATTCAAAATGTTAGATTAGATGTTAGGTGTTTCTTTTTATTTTTTAATTACTTAAGACCTACAACTTTTAATATGTTCCAGTATATTACCAAAATTTCATAACAAAATAAAAAGGTGGTCACTCAAATCTTAAAACGCATTAATTTTAAATTAAAATTATTTAAAATGTAAAGATAAAAAATAGTAATGTCAAAAATTTTAAAAAAATAGTGTCATAAAATTGTTCAATTATTAAAAATTCACTTTAGTGCTTATTTAAAAAGTTATCAGTCTGTAACATATCAAAATTCCTATTTATCGCAGATTTCACAGTCTTTCTTATTCTCCTCTTTTTCTTATTTTTTCACCAATAAGCGAACTTAATTATTAAAATGCAATAAGAAAATCCAACTGGATGAAAGTTCATTTTTTAAGTTCGAAAATCTACTGCTATTAATTTTTTCGTTACGAATTCGTTTTTTTATTTAAGAATTTTATTATTTGTTTTAAAATGGAATTATTTTCTTGAAAAGTAAAAAAAACAACGATTAAAGTCATACTTCTTCGTTGAAAATACAATTGTTCTGTTAAAAATTCATCTTTTTGACTTGAAATACAACAATTTTATTGAAATTTTCTTTTCTTGAATAATTTTTTTTTAACCCAACTATTTTCTTGAACGTTCATTTTTTTAAATTTATCTCTTTCTTTTAAAATTTTATCGTTTTTAAGGTATTTTAATAGATTTAAGAAATTTTTAAGAAGCTTTAAAAATTTCCAAAGGTTTCAAAAGATTACAAAGGATTGGGCATTGTTTAGGGCTTAGAAAAGTTTTCAGGGATTCCAAAAGATATCAAGAATTTTGAAAGATATTAGGAAATGTTTAAATATTCCAATAAATTTTCTAATGATTTCAATAGTTTCGGGGCATTTCGCAGGATTTGAAACATTTTAGGGTATTATCGTTTTTTTAAATTCATTGTGAATTTTTATAACCTAAATTGAATTTTTCTCATTTCTCTTTAATTCCTCTAAATTCAACCCACTTTTACTCAAATCAATGGATTTTTTTTATTAATTTTTTTCAATTAATTTGATTACGTTTGTATATAACACCAATAATTACTCTGACGTACTATGAATCGAATTCTATTCATTTATTTTGAAGATTCTATATTAAAAATTGTACAACATTAAAAATTTGATTTTTAAATACTGATTGTCAGAGAAAGAAAAATTAGACCAGCAAAATTTATGGAAAAATTCAAAGCTCAAGGGTTTTATCAATATGAAAATTTGTACCTGAAAAGTATTTTAATTTTACTATATAGAATTTTAGAAGTTTCAAAATCAATCGTTTCTTTTTAATTATTTTGGAAAGCCTTAAAATGGAAAATTTTGAAATATAAACAGTTTAATTTAAAAATATTTCTTCAAGACAAATCTAATTAATTTATTTCGTACATGTCAAAGTTTTAAATTTCAAATAAAAAAATATTTTTGTAAATTAAAAAACATGTACACTCAAGGGTGGCAGTACAGAAGTAGATATCCAAAAAAATGGGATTTTTTCCAATAGATCGAAAAAAACAGTCGGTAAAATAAAATTCATTTATTACTTTCATTTTTTTAAATTTAATTATTATTTGTATTTTTATATTTATTTTTATTTCAATGTTTTTTTTGCCTTGATAAGGCCGAAAAAATCGACCCAGAATTTTGAAATTATCATTTCATGGGTTTTAAAAACTAGAAAATTTCTCCTGAGCTATTAGGGTAAATGAGAAAATATATTTTTTCGAAAAAAATCCTTTTTCTAAAATATGTTTTTGATTTATTTGATCTCTGACCTCTGTCCCTTTGATATTCAAAAATTAAAATTTTTATGACAACTATCCAAACATTAAATCGATGACGTAAAGAGATAAGATCTCATGAAACACCAGCGAGCCAAATTTTCAACAGCTGTTTGAATTTACGTCAAGATGCCGTTTATTCGAAAATAATTTCCGTCGACGTATTTATGATCAATTTGTATCAAACTCGCAACTACATTTGGATTACTTCTATAAATTAACGCGCATATGGCGCGCTTTCACGTTCCTTGATTTGTATTCCTTAGAAAATTTCAAATCCTTTAAAATCCTTTGAAACCCTTGAAACTTTTTAAAGCTCTTGCAAATTCCTTGAAAGATTTAATAATACCCATTCTTTTAAGCCTCTTGAAATTATAGAAATTTATTTCAAAATTATTTGGAGTCTTTTAAAATACCCTAAAATATTTCAAATCAATTTTTTTTTTTTGGTGATTATTCATTATTTTAGTTAAGATTTATCAAACTTGACTCCTTCTACTTTTTAGAATTTTATTTTTTATTTGTTTATTACTTTGTTACTTGTGCTCCCTTAAAAAATTACATTTATTATTAAATTAATTTACTTTTACTTGTACTACTTTATTAATTATACTTTATTACTTTTTTACCTTCAAAATTTTTTAATCTCTTGAAAACTCCTTGGAATTTTCTAAAGGTCCTGAAAATTCCTTGGAATTTTTCACATACCCTAAAAAGTTTCTAAACCTTTATAATCTTTTGAAACTTTTTAAAGTTCTTGAAAATTCCTAGAAAATTTTAAAAATGCCCGAAAATCTTTTAAATCCTTTGTAATGTCTGATGCATTCAAATCTATTACAAATTCCTTGGAGTTTTTTTTTAATACCCTAACAAATGGTAAAACCTTTAAAGCTCTTTAAAATTCCTAAGAAGCTTTCAAAATACCCGAAAATCATTCAAATCTTTTGAAATGTCTTTAATGTATTGAAATCTAATACAAATTACTTAGAATTTGTTTAAATACCCTTAAATATTTTTAAATCTTTTAAAATGCTTTTAAATCTGTCAACATTTTTTAAAGCTCTTGAAAATTCCTTGGAATCTTTTTAAATACCCTAAAAAATTGTCAATCCTTTGCAATCTCTTGAAACCCTTACAACTTTTTAAAGATCTTGCAAATTCTTTTGAAATACCCTAAAATATTTCAAATCAAATTTATTTTTTTGCTGATTATTCATTATTTTAGTTAAAGATTTATCAAACTTATGCTGCTTTTTCTACTTTTTTTTTAGAATTTTATTGTTTTCTTTTATTATTTCTTTACTTCTTTGTTACTTTGTTACTTATACTCCTTTAGAAAATTACTAAATTAATTAATTTTTTTTAATTTAATTTAGTATTAAATTAATTTACTTTTACTTGTACTACTTCTTTTACTTTGTTACTTGTTACTACTTTATTAATTTTACGTCATCACTTTTTTACCTTTAAAATTTGTAAATCTCTTGAAAACTTCTGGGAATTTTTTAAAGGTCTTGAAAATTCCATGGAATTTTTTTTAATTCCCTAAAAAGTTTTCAACCTTTACAATCTTTTTTTTAAAGATCTTTAAAATTCCTCGGAAGTTTTAAAAATACCCGAAAATCTTTTGAATGTCTGATGTATTCAAACCTATTACAAATTCCTTGGAATTTTTTTTAATGCCCTAAAAAATGGTAAAACCTTTAATATCTTTTGAAATCCATTAAAATATATTAAAGCTCTTGAAAATTCCTTGGACTTATTTTAAATACACTAACAAATTTTTAAAACCTTTAAAATCTTTTGAACTTTTTAAAGCTCTTTAAAATTCCTAGAAAGCTTTAAAAATCTTTTTTAATTCTTTGAAATCTCTCATACATTTTTGAAAGCTCTTCGAAATTCCTTGGAATCTTTTTAAATACCCTAAAAATGTACAATCCTTTGCAATTTCTTGAAACCTTTATAACTCTGTAAAGCTCCTGAAAATTCCTTGGAAGCTTTAAAAATGCCTTGAAATGTAACACTCTGCAATCTTTTAAATAATTTGGAATACCCTTGAAATATTTCGAATTTTTAAAAAAACCCTAAAATCTTCATGAACTCTTTCAAGGAAAGGAATTTTGTAATTACCCTAAAAAATTGTCCATTTTTTTATCTCTTTAAACGCTTGAAACTTTCTAAAGCTCTTTAAAACTCCTTGGAAGTTTTAAAAATACCCTACAATCTTTAAAATACTGTGGAATACCTTTAATGTAATTGGAATCTATTACAAATTACTAGGAATCTTTTTAAATGCCCTAAAATATTTCACATTTGTTGAAAGCTCTTAACTTCGAAAAAGTTACTCTAAAATACTTTAAATTTTTTAAAATCCTTTGAAATCCCTTACAACATTTTTAAACTCTTAACAATTCTTTGCATTTTTTAAAAATTCCCTACATTTTTTTAAATCTTTTGGAGCCCCTTCAAATTATTGAAATCCACGTCAAATTCCTTGGAATCTTTTAAAACACCATAAAATATCGAAAATACTTTAAAATAGTGGTTAACCCATGGGATAATTTATTTTAAAAAAAGGTGACAGAAAGTGTCCACCTTGTAAAATAATTTTAAAACCTTTTAAAATCCATTCCAAGCTTTTTAAATTCAATTTTCTTAAAATATGAATAATAATCCTCTAAACTCCATTTGAATTCGTCCTCTGCTATCTGCCCCCATTTCCTGATGATTTCCGATTTATTGAAATTCCTCACATTTCCATCAACCGCTAATACCCAATCCCATCCGCATTCAATTCTAACTTCTATTATTTGATAGAAGTCTCAAATGATGGAAAAGTCATTCTCAATTTTCCACTCCTCAACAAAACCACAGGAATATGAATTTAATTAAGTTGTACCTATAAAAAGTTGTTTTTCCTTTTCTGGGGGTCTGAAAAGTTTGTAACGTGTAACAAAATTACATCCTGAAAGTCTGATACAAAAATTCTCTCAGTTGACGAGAAAAACTAAATTTTAATCGTTAGTTTTTAACAATTAATTTTTTTTCTAATTCAGACGAATGGTAAAATTATTGATTTAAGATGATAATAAAAGTGCCTCTTTAGTATAGAACGCATAAAAAATTATCTTATGTAAGGTAATTTAATTTAAGTGTGTGAACATAAGATAAATGTTTATGAGGCTTATACAAGTTAAGTACACAACTTTAATGGTTCAACCGGAATATCATTAAAAGTTATTGACCTGCTAATAACAAAACAAAACACAATATTTTTCGTTAATCATACCATTTTTTGAAACTTGAACTAAAACGCATTAATTTTCGAGCTAATATTTAAATTTTCAACTGAAAAAATCAATTTTCAATTTAACAGTTGAACTTTTAACTAAAAAAGATAAATATTTTTAACCAAAAAATGTAACAGTTATAGTATTAATTAAAACGATTAATTTACAGCCAATAATAAAAACAAATTTTCAGCACAATAGTTACACAAAAATTATCACGAAATTGATGAATTTTAAACTAAAATCATGAATATGTAACTACAATAATTGAATTTTAAACCAAAAAGATGAGTTTTCATTTAAAATGATAAATTTTCAACCAAAAACATTAATTTTCTTTCGAAAAAAAGACAAATTTGCAACAAAATACATGAAATTTCAACTGAAAAATTAATTATGAACCAAAAATTGCAGTGTTAAATTTTCAGTTAAAAAAGATCATTTTTAAACAACAAAAAAACGATTTTTCAACAAACGAGTTCAATTTACAAGCAAAAAATACATTTTTTCTAATTAACCAAAATCCGCCCAGCGTATTTTTCACCGAAAAACAATAATTTTTAATAAACCCATTTTTTCCATCAAACAGAAACTAATTTTTGTTTTTATTTAATCAAAGAATTGAACTGTTCAATCTTCATTTAAAATGTTTTATTTTAAACTAAAGAGATCAATTTTCAACAACAATAACATAACGAATTTTCAACAAAATAGTCACAACATTTGATAATAGTTTAAAATTTTCAACCAAAAAGATTAATTTTCACCGAAAAGGATAAATCTTGAACTGAAACCCTAAAACTTCAACTAAAATAATTAATATTGATAAAAATAATCAATTTTGTACAACTTAAGTTTAATTTCCTGCAAAAAAAAACGAATTTTCAACAAAAGAGTTAAATTTGCAACCAAACAGAAAAATTTGTAACAAGAGTTGAATTTTAAACCAAGAATAATTGTTCAATCATGAATGAATAAAATTTAAAAAAAAAACAGTTGAATTTTTAAGGCAAATATACCTATTTTCTTTTTTAAAAAATCAGTTTTCAACCGAAAAATATTAATTAAGACAAAAATAATAAATATTTAACAAAACAGTTCAATTTTGAACCATAAAAATTAATCTTCAAATAAAAAAGACGAATCTTAACCAAGAAAATGAAATTTTAACAAAAGAGTTTAATTCTCAATAAAAAATGTTGAATTCTCCACCACAAAAAAAATGAATTCTAAAAAAACTTAAATTTAATAGTTCATATTTTAACAGCAAACTTAATTTTAAATAAAAAATAGTGAAGTTCAATCAAAAAAATAATTTTCAACTAAGAAAGATTTTTCAGTCAAGAGAAAAAAAATTTCACCGAAATATTTGAATTTTTAGGCAAAAAATTTAATTTTTAACCAAGCTACATTTTCAGTTAAAAAAATTAATTTCCAGACCTAAAAAATTTCCTGTATTAAAAAAAATTCCCTGACATTTCCGGATTTCTCACGGGTACTTATCGTAGTAAACAAAATTTTACCATTTAGCCGGATAAAAAAAAACCCACATAAAATATGTGGGAAACTAGCATTCATAATTGACCTTGAAGCGTGGACGTGCGGTCTCACAGACCGCACGACCATAGGAATGTCACAATTTTATATTTCTGTTTCAATTTGTTTCAAGGTATTTAAAACGCAATATGTCACGCACAAACAAAACCGCACCATGCACCTGACGTGTGGGTCACACCACCGTATAATGTAAATAATTATAAATAATAAAAAATTGTTAAAATTAATTTTTTATACACTGGAATAAGTTAAATAACATGTCGAAATGTACGAGAACGTTATAGAAAATAAAACAACGCAATCATAAGCGAAAATAAAATAATAATTTGTAAAAGTAGCTCAAATCAAAAGTCAGTCTGGTTCATTTAATGACGTTTTTATTCGCAGTGTTCTATTTCCACTTATCCCAGAACTTTCAAGGCAGCATTTATCTCTGATTGTCACTATCTATGATTGTTTAACGAGAAATTGTAATTGAATTTAAAAATCTAATAATATATCAGATAAACATTACGTAATTTCGCTATTTTTATTAATTCTAATCATATCTAAACTTTCCAGTTGCATTATCTTTGTTCCTTATTCATTTCTTTAATTTTTTTTATTTGCTAAACAAAGTAGGCCCCTGGAAATTTTTCAAACAAATTTCAAATTTTAATTTTAAACATACATATTCTCATTGAAAATTTAATTGCGTATCTTTTGTCTGTAAATAATAAAGTTTCAGATTTTTCTGGTTCCAAATAAACTGATTTTTTAGAACAATATATTTTTTTTTACATTTTTTTTTACTTCAACTCGCCATAATTCAGCAAATTCTTGTAAATTGTTGATGAAATTTACAGGAAATGTTCATTATGATGTTCTGTGACTAGTAAAGTACATAAAATATGAACTTTATTATTTAAATAAATATTAATTTAACCTAATAAAATATTTTTTTCAAAAAATACATCAATTATCAAACAAATAGTCGAATTTTCAACCAGCTAGTTGAATTTTTAACTGAAAAAGATCAGTTTTCAACAAAAAATTAAATTTATAGATGAAAAATTAATTTTCCACGAAAAACAAAAAAAAATTAACCACAGATGAATTTTTCACTAAAATAGTGAACCTTCAACTAGAATTAATGAATTTTAAACAAGATCAATTTTTTGCAAAAGAATTTAACTATCAACGAAGTAGTTTTATTTTCAACCAAAAATACGATTTTTCAACTAAAATGATGAATATTTAACTGAAATACTTACATTTTCAACCAGACGAATTTTCAAACAAGAAGAATGATTTTCCAACAAAAAGATCAATTTTTTACCAAAAAATAGTATTTTTCAACAAATACATGAATTTTCTACGAAATAGTGGGATTTTCAACCTACAAAATCCGATGTTCAACAAAATTGTGTAATTTTGACATAAAAAAGTTCAATTTTCATCCCAGAATAGAATAATTAAATTTTCAGTTAAAAATTTATTTTAAACTTAAAAAAAAAATAAAAAAAGTGATGAATTTTTAACTGAAATTATAAATAGTTAATACAGATACTTACATTTTCAATAAAAAGATAAATTCAAGGACAAAAAATGAATTTCCAAACAAAATAACGAATTTTTTATTTTAAAAAATGCATTTTTAAACAAAAATGATTTTCTACCAAAAAATACGATTCTTCGACAAATTAAATAAATTTTTTAACAAAATAGTTGAATATTCAACGAAAGAAAATATATTTTCAACAAAATAGTTCAATTTTAAACTAAAAATTATCATTCTTCAATCAAAAAAGGTAATAGTTAAAATTGCATTTAAAAAATTATTATTTAACCAAACAGATAAATATTTAACTACCTAAAATAATTTAATATTCAACTGAAATAATATTCAACAAAACAGAGTTTCAGCTGGAATAGTTAAATTTCAAGTAAAAAAATTAATTTTCAACCAAATAAAAAACGACTTTTCAACAAAATAGCTTATTTTTTAACCAAAAGATGAATCTTCAGTTAAAATGATGAATTTTCAACCAAAAAAGTCAAGAGAGAAGAAAAAAACAAATTGTCGAATTTTCAACTAAAAAAGACAAATTTACAACAAAATTCTTGAATTTTGAACTAAAAAGTTCAATTTTCATCCAAAAATGGAATAAATAAATTTTCAGCTAACAAAATTAATCTTTAACTCAAAAAAAAACAACAAATTTTCAACCAAAGAGATACATTTTTAACTAAATTTATGAATAGTTAACACGAATACTTAATTTTTGATAAAAAGAATGAATTTTCAAACAGGAAGAATGATTTTCTACGAAAAAAATATGATTTAGCAAAATAAATTTTTTAACGAAATAGTTAATTAATTTTTAATTAATTTAATTAAACTTTTTTTTTAATTAATAGTTAATAGTTAATTGAAATATTCAATTAAATTCTATTAATTCAATTAAAATATTTTTTAAAAAACTGTAAAATTGTTGAAGTTTGAACTAAAAAGATCAAGTTTCATCCAAAAATGGAATAAATAAATCTTCAATTAACAAAATTAATCTTAAGCCCCAAAAAAACAACAAATTTGCAACCAAAGTGATCAATTTTTAACTAAAATTATGAATAGTTAACACGAATACTTACATTTTGAACCAAGAAGATAAATTTTCGGACAAAAAAATTAATTTTTACACAAGAAGAATGATTTTCTACCCAAAAAATACAATTCAATAAAATTAATTAATTTTTTAACGAAATAGTTGAATATTCAACGAAAGAAAATATGTTTTCAACAAAATATTTTAATTTTGAACTAAAAACAATCATTCTTCAACCAAAAGAAGGTAATAGTTACAATTTTATTAAAAAAATTATTATTCAACCAAAGAGATGAATATTTAACTACCTAAAATGATGGAATATTCAACTGAAATAATATTCAACAAAATAGGGTTTCAACTGGTATAGTTAAATTTTCAGTAAAATATTAATTTTCAAAAAAAGAAATTTTGATTAATATAGCTTCCTTTTCAACCAAAAGGTTAAATTTTTAACCAAAAAAGTCAAGAAAGAAGAAAAACTGCAAACTGTGGAATTTTCAAGCAAAAAGATGAATTTTTAATCAAGAAGATTAATGTTCTACTAAAAATAGAATAGGTACATTTTCAGTTGAAAAAATATATTGCTATTAAATATAAATAATTTTAATAAACATAAATGAAAAACTACGAAAGATATTGCAATAAGAATTCTTTGAGAATATAAAATAGAATAGGGAAGCCTTGATCTTGACTTTTAGAAACTTAGGAAGCCCTAAAACTGTCAAACACAATTATTTTTTTCAGAAACATAAATCACAAGGAAATGAGAGAAAACATGCGTTCCCGGTTTAGAAGCTTTTAAAATCCCGTGGAAACAAACTCATTTCACGTCATTCGTTAAAACTAAAAGGGATGCCGCATTCTTTTTTTACATTTTACGAAGCCACAACTGCTTCATATGTGGTTATTTTTTTAACTTTCAGAAATAAAAAAGTTAAGTTTGTAGATAATTAAGAAATAAATGGAACTGCGCGGTTACCCGGTATCACAATAAAAAAAAAAACCGAGGGACTAATTACTCCTGCAATCTTACCAAATCCCTTTTAAACCGCTTAAAAAGATATTTAATTTGTTAATTTAATTTTTTTAATCTTTCCCTCAGAAATATTTTAAGGATTTTAAAAATATTTAAAGAACTTTTTTAATCTCCAAGGATTTCAAGAATTTCTAGAGATTAAATTTTTTTTTAAAGAACTTTAATGAATAAGCTTAAAATATTTTTAATGATTTTTACGATTTCCATAGGAAATATTTCCAGGGATTTAAAAGAATTTAAAGAGATTTAAAAAATGACAAGAGATTTGAAATTATTTCCTTGGATTTTCAAATATTTACAGGTATTTCGAGAAAACTTTAGGGAATAAATTAAATTTAAATTTAATGAATAAATTTAAATTAATTGAAATATTTGAGGGATTTAAAGTTATTGCTACTTATTTTAATGGAATTATAGGATTTCCTAAGGATTTCAAGAGATTTCCAAAATATTGAGGGAATTTAAACAATTTTCAAAGGTTTGGAGGGATTTCTATTGAATTTTAAAACATTAATCAAATTAAATTAAAGTTCAAGGGATTATTAGCGATTTCAAATATTTTAGCGATTTGAAGATATTTCAAAAAATGTCAAAGATTTCTAGCGATTTCAATTTTTTTAAAGAAAAATTTAATAAATAACTTTAACTTAATTTATATTCAAGGTATTTCAAAGGATTTGTACTTGTTTTATTGCATTTTTATGATTTCAAAAGAAAAAATTTCCCGGGATCCAAAAGAATTTCGAGAAATGTAAAAAAAAAAGGTTAAGGAATTTCAAAGAATTTTGCAGTATTTCCAAAGTCTTCAAGGGATTTTCAGAGAACTTTAGGAAATAAATGAAAATAAATTTCAAAGGATTCTTCACGATTTTAAAGAATTTAAAGACATTTCAAGGAATTTCACAAGATTTTTTTAGGATTTTTAAAAATTTGTAGAGATTACAACAGATTTTCGGAAAATTTCAGTAATTCCAAACGATTTCAAGAGATTCAAAATTTTTTAATTATGTAAGATATCGAAAGATTTAAAGGGATTTTTAGAGAAATTTGGAAAATAAGAAAAATTCAATTTTAAGGGATTCCAAGCGATTTCAAGGCATTGAGAACATTTCTAGGGATATCCAATTTTTTTTAGGATTTCTACCAATTTGTATAGATTATAACAGAATTTTGGAAAATTTCAATGATTCCAAAGGATTTCAAGACATGCCAAATTTAAAAATTTTGTAGGAATTTGAAAGATTTAAAGGGATTTTTAGAGAAATTTTGAAAATAGAAAAATTAAATTTTAAGGGATTCCTAGCGATTTCAAAGATTTCAAGGGATTTCGAAAATTTCTAGGAATATACATTTTTTTAGGATTTCTAAAAATTTGTATGGATTACAACAGAATTTTGCAAAATTTTAGTGATTCCAAAGGATTTCAAGAGATTCCAAATTTTTTAATTATTTAGGAATTTGAAAGCTTTAAAGGGATTTTTAGGTAAAATTGGAAAATAAATAGAAAGAAATAAAAATTCAAGAGATTCCTAGCGATTTCAAGGGATTTCAAGGGATTTCGAAAATTTATATGAATATACATTTTTTTAGGATTTCTAAAAATTTGTATGGATTACAACAGAATTTTGGAAAATTTCAGTGAATTCTAAAGGATTTCAAGAGATTTAAAATTGTCAAATTATGTAGGATTTCGAAAGATTTAAAGGGATTTTTAGAAAAATTTGGAAAATATAAAAATTAAATCTCAAGAAATTTCAAGCCATTACCAAGATTCCAAGGGATATCAAAGATTTCTATGTATTTGAACAATTTTTTTAACAGAACTTTGATGAATAATTTAAATTCAATTTATATTTCAGAAATTTCAAATTATTTTTCCTTGCATACATTTTTATTTAAATTTAAAAAATTTCAAGGAAGTTAAAAGAATTTTTGGAGAATTGACAACAATTTTTAAGGGTTTTTTTTAACTTTGAAAAACAATTCAAATAAAATTTCAGATGATTTCAACTGAATTTTAAAAATTGCAAAAAAAAATCCAGAATCACACAATTTTGAAGAAATTGCAATTTTTTGTAGAATTTCCAAGGATTTGAAGAAATTTCCAAAAATTTCATCAAATTTAAGAACTTTTATGAGACCTCCAAATATTTCGAAGATTTTATGGGATCTCACTAATTTCAAGGGTTTCAACGGACTTCTCGAGAACCTTAGAAACTAAAAATTAATTTTACTTTAGAAGTATTTCAACCGATTTTAACAGATTTGCAAATCTCTACTTTGGATGATATAAAATAAATAGTTTCTTTGTGGTTTCGCTACTTTTTAAAATAATTCTTTAAACATTTTTATATTATTTATTCGTAAGGACCTAAAATCCGAGTAATAAATCCCTAAAAAAATCCTTATATTGTTTCCGGTTTCTTAAAAATATATTTTACCTTACAGCTGAAATTTTTATCCAAGAAAAACTTACCTTCCTCAGCTGGCAATTCTGTAACAAACAAAAAAAGAAAAAAGATTAGTATATATAAATGGTACTTGATATAATTTTTTTTTTATCAGCAATAAAGTTGATTCACATACTAAATATTTCACAAATTTTCCTAAAATTTCTGGCAAAATTTATGAATATTTTGAAGATATGTTCAAAAATCGTCGAAATTAAATATTTTCTTATCGAAATAAAAATATTAAGACCCATTAAGCTTGTTTTTGATGTCAGCAGTCTTATCTAAAATTGTTATCAGCGGGTATCTACGATCAAATTCCTGTAAAATGTTTATTAAAAAAATTTATCTGACCATTAATATTCAAAGGGCAGAATTTTAATTTTGTTACAATCTTTTATAAACGGAATAAAGCAATTTCAAATTTACACTTAACAATATTAAATTTAATCATTTATTTCAACCAAAAAGACGATTTTTTTTAAACAATTGAATTTTCAAAAAAATTGTTCAATTTCCAAAGAGTTGAATTAAAAAAAAAACAATTAAATTAAGAAAATAGTTGATTTTTTAACAAATAGTTTAATTTTCGACCTGCAAAGATGAATTCTCAAAAAAATCTCTAATATTAGATATTTCGACAACAAAATATGAAATTTATACCAAAAGAGATGAATTTTGAAAAACTAAAAAAGAATTTTTAACCAAAAAGATTAACTTTTTGCTAAAAAATATTAATTTTCAATCAAATAAATAATTTTCCAAACAAATAGTTGAATTTTCGAATAAAGGAGATAAATTTTTAACCAAAAATAAAAGTTAGATTATCAGCAAAAAAAACTGTAAAAAAAAGAATTTTAGCAAGTTAGTCGAATTTTCAACCAAAGAGATGAATTTTCAACGAAAATGAAGAATCTGCAACCGAAAAAAATTTTAACGAAGTAATTTAACTTTTCACCAAAGAAGACCAATTTTAATCGAGAAAGACGAAATTTTTTTCAAAAGTTGAATTTTCAAGTCGAAAATATTTATTTTCTAGCAAAAATGATAATTATTCACAAAATAGTTTTATTTCCAAACAAACAGATAAATTTTCAACTAAAATTATGAATACTTCATCGAAAAAAGATTTTTATTATGAATGTAAAATAGAATTCAACTAAAAAATAAGAATTTTCAAACAAAAAAGGATTATTTTTACCAAAAAGACGAATTTTTAAAAAATAGTTAAATTGACAACCAGAGACGAATTTTTAAAACAAATGATGAATCTTCATCCAAAACAAATTAATTTTTAAACAAATACATGCATTTTCAACAAATAAAAGTTTTTTATTAAAAAAAATAGTTTAATTAATAAAAAAAAATAATTTCCAAGCAAAGAAATGATTTTAAAAAGAATGATGAATCTTCAACAAAAAAGAGAAATTTGTAACAAAATACATGTATTTTCAACTGAAAAATATCAGATCTAAAAATATTTAATAATTCGTATTTCAAAAAAAAAATCATTTTAATTTGAAATAAAAATATTTTAATTTATTCAATAAAGAAAAATTCTCAAACAGAGATGAATTTTCAAATAAAATGATCGATCTTAAAAAAAAATAAAATAACAAGATATTCAAATTTCCAACTAAAAAAAAAATTAAATCTCAAACAAAAATTTAATAGTGGATATTTCAAATAAAAAATTTCATTTGAAATAAAAAATAAAACAAATAAATATTTTTCAACAAAACAGTTGAATCATTACCCATCATAGATTAATTTCCAACCAATAAAAAAAAATCATTTTAAAAGAAGCGGAAAAAGTAGTGAAATTTTCCACCAGTGAGATCAATTTTCAAATAAAACGATGAATCTTAAAAAAGAAAATTAAATTTTTATCAAAATACATGAATTTTCAACTGAAAAAGATGAATTTTTAAAAACAAGAAGACGAATTAAAAAAAAAATTATTAAATTTTCTACCAAAACCAGAATGTTAATTTTGTAAAATATTCAAGATAGAATTTTTTATGAAACAATCTTAAATTTAAATATAAATAAAAATAAAGAAATTTCATCCTTAACAGTTTTGTTAAAGCTACTCTTATATAAATTCCCTGAGTTTAGCAAGTTTTTTTTTTAATCCCTGATGTTTCCCTGACCATTAAAATTTCCTGACATTTTCCTGATTTTACTGGCCTTCGTTCAAACTAGGTTTTCATCTTACGTAATTATTAAAAACAAAATTAATTTTAAAAAATTATAGTAACTTAGTGTATGGGGAAACGGAAAATGTTAACACGTCGTTGAGATGTACTCTGGAATGCATGCAAAACTAAAAGAGGTGTTAAACGAATGAGAAAAGTTGCAAGTACAGGAAGGCCGAGTTTTCACTGGAAGCGACATGACACGGCTCGAATTTGTCACGCGACGAGCCGTGCGACGCAAGGACGAGCTCTAAGCTGATGTGTTAACTTTTCTTGAATAATATTTTTTTTTAATTAACCTTAAAACTAATTACTTTTTGCGCCCACAAAATAAATTCAAGATTTAAAAATCTTCTAATTGGTCAATTATTTGATTACTTCGTGAAGCTCATCGCAAGGGGCGATTGCTAGAGAGATTTATAACTTTTTTACCAAAAAAAAAATTTAATTTTCAACGAAAAATATAACTAAAGATAGGTCTTGTAGTAAGCATAACAGTTGATATATCAACCAAAAGAAATTTTAATTTTAAATCAAAAGCAGTTGTATTGAATCCAACAAAAAGAGTTTAATATTTTCAACAAAAAATAAAATTTTCAACCAAGAAAGATGACGATTCTATTTAAAAAATAAATTATCAACAAAAAATATATAATAGTTGATACATAAAAAAAAATTCAATTTGAAATAAAAAAACAGTGGTATTCTACCAAAAATATGAATTTTCAACAAAATAATTAAATTTTCTACAACAGAGACAGATCTTCAACAAAATTCATTTTTACAAAGTAGTTCAACTTTCAAACAAATGGTGAACATTTTCTAATAAAAATGAATTTTTAACCAAAAATATAATAGCGAATATTTCAATCAAAATTGACGAATTTTCAACCAAACTTCTCCTTTTTTCACTCATCTTTCTTAATTTTTTCAGGCCAGTGGAATTAAGAAAATTTCACTCTTAAATCAAAAAAGTTTTCACTTAAAATAAGAAAACCTGGAACTGTTTTAAATTTTAAAATTGCAGTTTAAATAATTCTAGTTAAAAATTATAACTATGCACGCTATGATTTGCATTACAAATTTCTTTTTTTGTTTGTTTTTTTAAATAATCCTTGTTATGAAACTGAATCTTTTTTGTTTAAAACTCCTTGGTTTGAAATTCGTATTTATTGCTTGAATATAATTTTTATATCCACTATTTAGTTGAAAATTCATGTATTTCGTGGGAAACTTGTTACTTTCGAGGATTAATTTTAAATAAAAAATCATTTTTCTGGTTGAAAATTAAACTTTTTTTAAAAAATCATCAACTCTTTGTTTGAAAATTAAACCATTTTGTGAAAAATTCGTCTTTTTGCTAAACAATTCATATTTGCAAGTTGATAATTCAACTGTTTTGCAGAAAATTCATCTTGATGTTTAAAAATTTATATTTTTTTAATTAAAAGTCGAATTACTTGGTTGAAAACTCATTTTTTAATACGTAGATTCATCAGTTTAGTCAAAAAATTCATCTTTTTTTTTAAAATGTACTACTTTGCTGTAAATTGTTTTTTGTTTTCCAAATAAAAATGTAAATATTCCATTTTTCCTTGAAAAATTTTCAGGTATTTTTTGGTAGAAATTTTAAGTTATAAACATTTAAAATTGATCAAATTAGATTATTTTCACTATGAGAATTGAAAACTTCAACTTGTTAATTAAAATTTGCATAAAAGGAATAATAGAAATTGTAATGTGCAACGTTTAAATTTCGTACTTTAAAACTATAACGATTCAAGGCTTTCTATTCAAACAATTCAGTTTTAAACTTTTTGGTTTTTAATATTTGTATTATAATTTTTCATTTTAAATAAACATATATTGCTAAATATTAAAAAAATTCCATTTGAATGGATAAAATTTCATATTTTGGAATGAAACAATATTTGAATCAAAATCTTGACTTGTATTTTATTTAACAAGTTTTTAATTATTTTTAAAAGAAAGGCATTTCAAATATTTAATTTTCCCGAATTCGAATTCTTGATTATGGATAAAAAAAGAGATTCACTTTAAAAAGTATTAAATTATTTGGATGATAAAAAATGCTGAAATAAAAAGTAATTTTTTTAATTCAAATTTTTATCGAACATTTTTTTATCTACTCTTTACACTTCTTTGTTAATTTGAAAAAGAAAAATATATTTTTTTCCAAATAAATTTGTATTCCTTACAATCAATTTTTTTCTAGTGTATTTGAAACATTTTACTGCGTTTATATTTTTGTCTCTCTCGAATTCTTAACTTTTTTTATATTTATTTTTATCAGACATTTTAAAAAAATATTTTCTGAAGAAAGGAATTACAAATATTCCATTTACGTAAAGTCTTATTCTCTGAAGTCTCAAATTGCTGTTTATAATTCTTGAAAAATAAATCGAAACTGGAAAAAAAGGGTCAGAATTGTTGATTTTGGGCATTTTAGGACACTCTTGAAATTTAAGCGAAAAAAAGGCTTAAATTAAAAAATCGCATTATGGATCAAAAGGCGGTTAATTAAAAAAAGCATTAAATTCATTCTGCAATAAAAAAATCCAAAGTGTTCTTTCAAAAATAGTTTAGCAAATTCTACATGAATAAAAAATCGTAGGTGGTCGTTTATTGGAGACTAAGGAATGAACAAAAAAATAATCGTATCTGTTGAAAAGGAAAAACAAATAAGAGTGTAGGATAAAAGTTTGAATGGTATCTGGACAGAGCTTTTCGATGAAACGCCTACGGTTTTTCTTAAAGCATCAAGAAAAACTTTAAAAAATTTACAGCGTATCAGTGAACATTGAATTTATGAGTTTTTCCCATCAAGAACCTTGACATTAATTTATATTTTTTAAATGTTAACTTTATGTATTGATGATATCGATCTGATAAATCTAACGAGATGAGTGTTGAAATAAAATTTATAATTTAAACAGCTTTTAATTTCAGGGATGTTTTATTTATTTTATATTTTTCGGCTTTAATGTGATATTACTTGTTCATACTATTAAAATAGCACTCACCAATTTAAAATTTAAAATCATTTTGAAAATATTGATTCGACAAAATTTAATTTCCTAATATCAGACTTCATAGCCCAAAATGCTCTCATAACAGGGAAAATAGGGCGATTTTTCACGAAAATAGGCGATTAGATTCTATTAAAAAAAACTAATTTATGTACCATATTGAATTAAATATGAAAAGTCTAACATTTTCAAGATCTCAAGTTGAAATCTATTGCATTTTTTAAAGTCATTTTTTTTTTAATTAAAGAAGAACAAAATGTTAAAAAGAAATTTAGAACACATTCGAATTTTCAAACAAAAAAGTTAACTTTCAACCAAGAAATATGACTTCCACAAAAAAAAGATTTTTTTGATTTTTTAATTTTTTTTTTTTGATTGATTTAAAAAGATTTTTCAATGAAAAATATAATAAACAGTGCACTAATAAAAGTATAAAAAATAGGTGCATTCAAACAGAAAAAAATTAACAAAATACATGACTTTTCAATCAAACAGTTGAATTTTTCAGTAAAAAACTCAATTTTCGACAAAAATTAATTTTGAACAAAAAAGAAAAATTCTTTTTTTTTTAAATTTGTTAGAAAAATTCTACGAACGAGATGAATCTTCAACAACAAAATTATGGATTTTTACAGAGTAGTTAAACTTTTAAAATAAATAAAAATATCAAAAATAAAATATTTGATATTTCAACAAATAAATAATTTTATTTTAAAATTTAAATAAAAACAGTTGAAATTAACCGAAGAAAAATTTTCAGTTTAAAAACAAATTTACAACCAAAAGAAACACATTATGAATAAAATAATTAAATTTTAACCAGACATGAAACTTCAATAAAACAGTTTTAAACCAAAAACATTTTTCAGTCAGAACAAAAAAAAAATTTTCAATGTGTTAAATTTTCAGGCCAAAGAGACGAATTTTTTCTAAAACAGTCATTTATATAAAAAAGATGAATTTTGAATTCAAAATTATGAATAATTTCCTACGTGAAAAATATAAATGTTTAATAAAAGTTCAATTTTCGATTTAAAAATGTGACTTTTTAACAAAGTTTTTTTTTAATAGCGGATTTTTTAATTTACAGACGAAATTTGTCGAATTTTCAACCAAGAAAATTAATTTTTAAGCAAATAGTTTTATTTTTAATCAAATAGTTTTATTTTGAACCAAAAAAAGATCATGTTTCTACCAAAAGAGATTAATTTGTAACCGAAAAAACGAAAACATTTAACGCTTTTCATCAAAATAAGTTAATTTACAACCAAAGAGACGAATTATTAATTTAAAAAAAAAACTTCAACTAAAAATATAATAATTTTTTAACTAAAAAGATTTTTATTTAAAATAGAAAACAATTGGATACGAGCAAAAATGACAAATTTTCAAAAAATTAAATCTTCAACTAAAACCGATTAATTTTTTATAAATTCCATTTCGAAAAAAATTCATCAATGAATTTTATTTTTTACCAAAGAGATGAATTTTCAACAAAAAAAAATAATTTTTAAATAAAAATATAATAGTTGATATTTCAACTGGAAAAAATTTTGATTTTAAAGTAAAAATAATTATATTGAATAAAAAAAAGATGAATTTTCAACAAAATAGTTAAATATTCACCAAAAAACAGATTAATTTTTAATTAAACAATTTAAAATTTTTAATCATGAAAATAATTTTATTTTCAACCAGACACGAATTTTCAAAGAAAATAATGAAATTTTCAATCAAACAAAGGTACCTTTCACCAAAAAAATGACATTTCTACACCAAAAAAAAAAAATAATTTTCAAAACAAAGGACACATTTTCAACAATAGAATTAAATTTTCAACGAGAAAATAAAAAATAAATGATCAAATTACAAAAAAAAAGAAGATAATTCGATTTTTGTATCCATTATTTTTTACACAAAAATAAATAAATAACTTTTTAAGTTTAAATTTCAACAAAATAATTAAATTGTAAACGCAACAGTTGAATTTTTAACCTACGAAGATGAATTTTAAACTAAATCGTCGATTTTTCAAACACAAAAGCTTTAAACAAAAACAGTTGAATTTTTATTCAATTAGTTGAAATTTCAAGCCACAAAGACAAAAATAGATTAGTTCTGAAAAAAGTATATAATAATAGACTTTTAAATCAAAAAGAATAAAAATGCAAGGAAAGAATTGGTTTTCCTTATTGATCTCTAATAATTTATTCAGTTTTAATTTAAAGAAAATAGCGAAAAACATTGAAGAAAGGTGGAGTTTCTTATGAAGATAAAATAAATTATTAAAAAAGGGGGCAAATATGGAAATAAGGTAGACAGTCTAAAGTCTGTAATATTTTATCATGCCAGATGAAATAAATTTATATTCAATTCAAGGAAATTTTTATTGATCTTCAAGTATGGTCGTGCGGTCTTACAGACCGCACCAGGGTTCTCATGTGACCCCCCCCTCCCCCCTCCGCCAGCCGCGACACTCCCATTTTTAATAGCTTTATTACTTTTTAGCTTCAATTTTAGACGCTACTTTGGACCGCACGGCCACATTAGCAACAAAATATTATATTTATGTTTCAATTTGTTTCAAGGTCTTTGAAACGCAAAATGTCACACACAAACAAACTTTAACTTGATGTTGGTATCCCTGAATGCGAAACGCGACCGTCTGAGGAAAATTTTATAGTTCCACTGGTGTAAAAGGTTATTAATAATAAAAGTAGATAAAATTGATTAATTTCTTACTTATTCCAAAAGGTTAAAAGTTTTCAAGAATTGATAAGTTTCTCAAGAAGACAACTGCTCTCTGTTAGAGAAATAACGTCCTTCATGATTGTATAAACAAGATCTTGTATTCTTGTGCAAATTTCTGTAATCAGTCCAAATATTTGGGTAACCGCGTCTCGTTTGATAGAAGATCGGCACCACGAGCTCGCTAATGTACCACTACAAACTCGGTTTACATAAGATCAATCTGCTTTTCCAAAATTAATTAATTATGTTTTATTATAGAAAAGAAATTTAAAATACTAGCAAGACTTTTTTTAACAACAATATGTTTTTGCGATCTGAGGAAGAAATAATTTTTAATTGAAAATATAAAATCTCGGATAACTATTCATTTGTTAAAACATATCGAACGCTTAAATTATATTACCAAATTTTGAAATTTCCCAACAAAAATTGCCGACATTGGAAAATTTCCAACACAAAGAAAGTCCTTAAATATAAAATTTCCAAATCTGAATAATTTAAACATTATTAAATAATAAATTAATAACAATAAATATAACACTTTTATTTGATGATAATATATATTTTTTTGTGAGGTATTCTTTTTTTATTTAAACAATTTTTCAATTTATAACGTTCGAGAATTTTCAAATTCAGTAATATTATAAACTGCCAAAAATGTATTATTTTGGAATATTCCTACTTGGGAAATTTAAATTGTTAGCAATTTTATAATTTTGGAAATTTTCTTTTTTGAATTATTTCTTTTTTTCGAAAATTTCGCAGTTTACAGAATTTTCTTTTTCGGTATTTTTCAGTTGTCCCATTTTTAGAAATTTTCTTCAATGCTTTGAACACTTCAAATTTTCTATAAAAATTAATTTTTATAAATAAAAAAAAAATGTTTTCATAAACCTTTATAAAGTATATTTCCTCTTAAAACATTTCAATGATCTTTGAAAGCTTCAAAAATTTGTTAAAACCTTTTCAAATTTATATTATTATTTAATCTTTTTGGAAATCTTTTTAATCTTTTTAAATATTCTATTAAATTTAATTTTTCAAACTAAACATTCTTTTAATTTTTCCAGAAATCTCATAACAAATTTTTTGTATCCTGAAACGTTTTGAAATCCTTAAAGAGCTTCAGAATTTTATTTCAAGATCTTCAAAATTCTAAATTTTTTAAAGAAAAGTTTTTTAAAGTTTCACTAAAAAATTGTTAATCCTACAAAATAAAAAAGTTTTCAAAATTTTCTAGATGGTTTTTCAATATATTTTGAAACCTTAAAAAAAATTCATTTTTTAAATAAATCCTAAAGCTGACAAATTATTTCCCAATACTAAAAAGTAATTTACAATTAAAATTTTCACTTTTACCGATAATATTTATAATCATTTAAAAATAACTATTATCATTAAATAAAATTACTCAAATTTTTAACTTTTTAATTTTTGATTTACTAAATTATTTCAGCAGATCATTCGCAATCTTTATTAATAAATAAACTGAGTAGACCTTTCTCATAGAAATTTTTTAAATAAACAATTTTAACACTTTTTTTTGACATGCTCGTTCTAGAAATGTCATCTTTCACTCTTCAGTGCAGAGTAATCTTCGGGTTAAAAAAAATAAAAGTCTTTAATGACCATTACGTCAAAATTTCCAAACATCTTGAACTGCTGAATCATCTGCTTTTCCTTCCAAATTCTATTTTGAGGTCTTCAAATTTTCTTAACTCTTTTGAGAAATTTCATAATGAACTAGAAGCCAAATAAAATACAAAACTAAAATTTCAAAATCATTAAGCAAGTGGCATAAAGTATACATTCTTTTCTTGTCACCCGAAAAAAAAACACTTATCTTTTCATTTATGACGAAAGTTACAATTAATCTATCAATCTCTTCTTGCAGTGTTTTTTTTTAATTTACAATAGATTAAGCAACATTTGTTTACTCGCGAATAAACGTGATCGCTACTGTGAAAATTCCGATTAAATATTGGGATTCGATTTATTTGATCATTATTGTAAATTAATAATAAAAATAACGCTATATTCCATTGATGTGTCTTTAAACTTTTACTCGAAATCGTTGTTGATCTTGCAAATAATATAATTTGTAGAATGTATAATTTTTAATAAATATTTATATAAAAATGATTATTTCAAACTTTTGCACATTACTCATAATGAGATGCGCTTTAACGACTTCGAATGTTCTACGATCTTGCAAAACGAGTATTTTAAGTGACCATGAACGCTTGTGTTAAGGTTAATTGCAAATAATTTCGAGAATTTGATATTAAAGATAAGGGGTGGTCAAAAAAAGTTATAATTTTTTTCTCAAATGTCACCGCTGGAAAGTGTCCCTTTGGTCTCAAAATGACCCCTGATTTTTGACAGATTTAAAAATAAATTTCATTTAGGGATTCTGATGTAATTTGAGAAAAAAGGCTTTTATTAACCACCCTATTAAAGATATTTTTTTATGTATATAGTTTCCAAAAGAACAAAGAAAAAAAATAACCAGTTACTTTCGTAGAACAATTTATGCCAGAACAATTACGTTAAGAACTGTGCCATGTAGCACATCATTTATAGCTAGAAGACACGCAATCGAGTCTTTTAAAAATTTGCATCAAGAGGGAATTTTCACTGATTCAAATAGCTAAAAATGGTTCAGTAAAGTAAAAAACAGAGTGGCCGCAAAACTTAATTTTCAAAATTCCCGGGATTTTTCCTAAATAATTTTTTATTTTCCCTAAATGATTTTTTATTTTCCCTAAATAATTTTTTATTTTCCCCTGCATTCTTAGCATAGAATCTAACAAAAAAAGTGACTGGAATACAACAGAATTCGATTGATAAGACTTCCAAACAATTCAAGTCAAATTTAAAATTTGAAGGAATTTATGGGAAATGAAAAGATCTTGATAAAATTCTTGAAAATTCAAAATAAACGAGTTTAGAAACATTAACGGGAATTCAAAGGTATTTGATGAAGTAGGTCGATAAGTGTATTTAGAAGAATTCAATCGAATTCACAAATGTAAGAGAATTATAAAGCATTAAAAAGCACTATAATAATTCCAGATAAATTAA
This sequence comes from Belonocnema kinseyi, assembly GCF_010883055.1. NCBI lineage: Eukaryota > Metazoa > Arthropoda > Insecta > Hymenoptera > Cynipidae > Belonocnema > Belonocnema kinseyi. Next base: position 13,333,134 of record NC_046666.1, on the reverse strand, counting down.
TAAAAATTCAAGTGAATTAAAAACAATTCAAGTGAATGAAAAACAAAAAAATATTTTTAATTTAATAGAATTCAAAAGAATTCGATTCATTAGACTAATTCAAAATAATTCATGTCAAATTAAAAAAATCGGGCAAAATTGAATTGAATTTAAACAAAATTCAAGATGATTTTAGAAAAATTAAAATGAATTGAAAAAACTTAGGTGAATTGAAAACAATTCCAAAATATTTAAAAATTCTTTGAATTCTGTAAGATTCAAATGATTTTAGACAAATTAAAGGGAATTTAAAAGGATTTCAAGAAGTCGATTGATGAATGAATTCAGAAAAATTCAAGTGAATGCAAAAATGCAAGAGAATTAAAAAGAATTCAAAGGAATTTAAAACCATTTCAGATAAATCAATAAAAATTCAAGGTTGAATTAAAAAAAAATCAGGTGAATTAAAAACAATTCAAGTTAACAGGAATCCACAAAAATATTTTGAATTTAAAGGAAGTCAAGTGAATTGAAAGACATAAAAATTCGAAAAATATTTTTAATTTCATAGAATTCAAAAGAATTATTTCCTAAGTCTTCAAAAAATCAATTAAATTGAGAGCAATTCCAAAATATCCCAAAATTGCTTAAATTCAGAAAGTTTCAAATAAGTTTAGACAAATTTTGAAGCAACATAAAAGAATTCAAAAGGAATAAAAACAATTGCGGATAAATGAATAAGAATTCAGGGTGAATTCCAAATAAAGTTAAGCGAATTGCAAAAAACATTTTAAATTTCAAATTTTGAACCCCTACAAAATTCCTTACTTATTGTAAATAAATACTTTGAAATCCTCTGCAACCGCACGAATATTTTTTTTCAAATCCGATAAAAAAATGATTAATTCCTTGGAAATTCCTTTCAATTTTTATAATCTCTTAAAATATATTAAAATAATTTCAAATATTTGAAATCCTTTGAAATATCTTTAAATCAATCAAAAATTTACTTGGAATTCCTTAAATTTTCCTAAAATATTTCAGACCCTCAGATATATTTTGAAATTTCCCGAAAAATTTTGAATGCTTTTTAAAATACCTTGAATTCTTTAAAGACCCAAAAATATTTCAAATGCTTGAAATTTAAAAAAATAAAATAATATTTTTAATCCTTTGAAATCTTTTGAAATCGTTTATAAATTTTTAGAGCCCTTAAAAATGCCTCGAAATTAAAAATAAAGCTAAACTAAAATCATGCAAATTCTTTTAAATCCCTTTAAACTATTAAAATGAATTTTAAAATTCCTTAGAATATTTTAAAATACTCTAAAATATCTAAAGTCCTTAGAAATTCCCAGAAACTGTTTAAAGCTTTCTTTTTTATTCTTTGTAAAAATTAAAAATAATCTAAAATCATTCAAATCTTTTGGAATACCTTTAAATTATTTTAATCTATTAAAAAAACCTTCGAATTTTTTTAAATATCCTAAAATATTTTAAAATCTTTGAAATCCCATTTAAATTGCTAAAATGAAAATAAAAAATTCTTTAGGATCCTTTAAAATTGTCTAAATAATTTTAAAACCTCTAAAATATTTTCAAATTACTTAAAACTTTTGAAAACTCTGGAAACTTCTATGGAATTAAAAAAAAACTAAGCTGAAATCATGTAAATTCTTTTAAACCTCTTTAAACTATTAAAATGAATTTTTAAATTCCTTAGAATATTTTAAAATGCCCTAAAATATTTAAAATCCTTAGAAATTCCCAGACACTGTTTAAAACTTTCTTTTTTATTCTTTGTGAAATTTAAAAATATTCAAAAATCTTTCAAATCTTTTGGAATACCTTTAAATTATTTAAATCTATTAAAAATTCTTAGAATTTTTTTAAATATCCTAAAATATTCCAAAACCTTTGAACCCCTATTTAATTTACTAAAATAAAAAAATTAATTCTTTGTGATCTTTAAAAATAGTCTAAATAATTTTAAATCCTCTAAAATCTTTTCAAATTATTTAAAACGTTTGAAACTTCCTTGGAATAAAAAAAAAACAGCGTAAAATCCTTAGACTATTTTGGAATCGCTCGAAACTATTTAAATCGTTGAAAAATACCTTGAAATATTTCAAATTTTTGAAAATCTTTTAAAATCCCTTAAAATTTGCATAGCTCTTAAAAATGTCCTGAAATCTTAAAAATTTTTCGAAATCCCTTCAAGTTTTTGAAATAACTTGAAATTTTTTGGAAATCTTGGAATGGTATAGTTCGTATAATTATCTATGTATTTATTAATTATTTAATTAAGTTGAAAAAAAGTAACTAAAATTGACAGTGTAACACTCCTCATTATTTTTTAGAGTTAATTTAACTGCTTTTTACAGATATTCCCTAAATTTTGCAAATAAAAAAAAAATTCCTTTCTTCCCTAATTTCCCGGTTTTTTCCCTAACCTGCGACAACATTTAAATAACGGTTTTCAGTGATGAGTAAAATCTTGATAATTCAACTTTATAGAGTTAGTTATTACAGCACAAGCAGTGCTTCTCATTAATAATCAATCATGTAAGGAACGGTGTACCTGACGTGGTTGCTTGTGCTTGAGGTTACTGTCCACGTCAGGTGTTTGCACTTCCGGAAATCCCATTGAAATTGATTTACACTCAAACACCTTGTACATTACTTAATAAAATCTACATGTATGTTTAAAAAAAGTTTTATTTTATGTAAATATTTTTAGTTTGATTCATTGATCTGAATACAAAAATTATCAAATTTATTCAAAAATGATTTCAAATCAATTGTTCTTAACTATAGTAATTTACAAAAATTAGACCTGCTAGAAGAATTCTAAGATCAAGTTTTACTTAGAAAATAGTAATCAAAATTTACATAATAAAAAAGAGTATTAAGAGAAACCTCCCTTCAGTGGATAATCAGTAATTAAAAGCACAAATAAAAGAAAAATAATTAATTTAAATTTATAAAGCTGAGAATTTATTTTATTGAAAATTCAGCCGATTGGTTGTAAATTTACTTTTTTCTTTAAAGTTCATATTCTCGGATTAAAAATTCATCTTTTTCGGTTTAAAAATTCAACGGTTTACTTTTAAACAAATTTGAAAACGTAAAAAAAAACCCGAAAAATGTATCAAATAAAGATTCACGTCAAATTTATTTTTCAAATTCTTTAGTTGCAAATTTAGCAGGATGGCCGTTTTAATAAAAGAAAAAAATTTCCCGGTCAATTCCCGGTTTACAAATATTTTTCAGTCAATGAAATTTAAAAAAATACCCTCTAATGCCAAAATTTTTTCCAATTGAAGTGATAAAAACTGATCTCCAAATTAAAACACTCAAAGTGGAACTCTTGAATTTTAAAGTTTAAAAATTAAAGTTTAACAGCTCTTTCATTCAAAAATATTGTATGAAAATGCTTAATAATTTACAAGTGTAAAATTTTCAATACTTTTCAACTGAACAATTAAAAATTAAATGCAATCGGTTGCAAAAATGTATATGCAAGTTATCATTTTCAGTGCTCTAAATTAAAGAATCAATCAATGCATTACATTTTTTTCAAAATTATATAATTTCAAGCAATTTTAAGCTAGAAGAATTAAAAATTGAACGATTAAATTTTTTTTTTTAATCTGAACCCAACTTTCAAAATTTTAAAAAATTGACATGTTGTTTGAACAATTTTTAAACTTTAAATTATTTTTAAAAATTGTCCAGAACTTCTAAAAATCTTTTAAAATGATTCAACATTTTCCTTACATTTTTTTTAAAACCTTCAAAATTGAAAAAAATTCATAAAAAATACTGTCAAAATTCTTAAAAAGCTTCGAAAATTTTATTTCGAAATTTGCAAAAATCTAGATTTGAGTTCAAATTAGGCCGCGCACTATTTGCATCAAAACTTCTAGAAATTTCTTCAACTTTATAATTTTTTCAAAGAATACCAAATGTTCAATTGTTATTTATGTATGGAAATTTAACAATTTCATTTGCAAATTAAAACTTTTTTTAAATAGAACAATTAAAATTGTAAATTTCACAGTTTAGCTCATTTGTTTAGTTTTGAATATTTAAATTATAATTAATAATGTTAAATTAACAGTCAGATATTTCTAAATATTAAGTAATTGTTCTTTTTTTTTTTATTCAAAATTTTCGAATTCATTGCTTACAAATTGAATCTTTTAGACTGAAATAATATTTGAAAAATAAAAACCTTTGGTTATGAATATATTATTTTTAAGTTATTTCAAAATTAAAAATAGTTTATAAAATTTCAATCGAGATTTTACATTTATTTTACTAATAAGACTTTTTAATTCTTATATTAAAAGTTAATTTTAAAAATAATGAATTAATTTACATTCACAGTTGATCAGCTAAAAAGTGGTTTTTATCAAAAATCTTCGATTTCGAATGCTTCTAATTTTTAAAGTGAAAGATTTTCGAATTACGCATTCTAAGCTGAATGATATCATAATTAAAAAAGATCACAATTTAACTAATTAATTGAAAAACAGTTGAAATAAAATTTGACAGATTTTTTATTCTAAAATTTTCGTAAAATTCCCGGTTATTTTTCGGTTTTCCGCCGTTTAGTTGAAAGTTAATCTTCTTGGTTTTAAATTGAACTATTTAATTAATTATTTATTTTGTTGAAAATTTATCTTGTATGTAGAACATTAATAGTCTTGATTGAAATATAAACTTCAATGAATTTTTTGAAAAAACACTAATAGTATTTTTATAAAAATAACTAAGTTATACCGAAAAAAATCGGCTATTTGTACCGAAATTTCAAGATCCCTGGCCTTTCTAAAATTCAGATCAAATTTATTTAAACTCAGATAAATTTTTGCTTAATTCAAGTTTACTTCTGAGTTCAAGATGTAACATTTTAAGTATTCTTTTTATACTATCTACAATTATACATTGTTCGATTTCAGTTTCATTGTGTCCATTTTTTTAAAGAATTCCTGAAGAAAAGCTTTTTTTCAGAGAAACTCTTAATTTATTTACAATTCCTTCAAGCTAGAACGATTCGACGTAATAGTTCGTTCAACTTCGGAAACTTTCTTGACGAAGTCGAACATAAATAGCTAATGAGAAATAGCATCACCCAGAAAGTATAAACTTATATCCAGGAGATAATAAATATATAATGAGGGAAGACATGTGTCGAGAAGGAAATTTATTAACTTTACCCCCCCCCCCCCCCACCCTTTAACATGCAATGTGTTTACATTTGAAATAGATGATTGGATAACAAAGCTTTCAAGCCTTTAAACGACTTTGAAAACTAATTAATTTTCAATTAAACTTTCACCAGTACCAGTGAGTAATTCATCCTAGGAATTATAATTATTATGACCCAGTTTCTGCAGAGTTAGTATTATCTATATAGATATAAAAAAAGGAAAAAAAAAGGACTCGAGGTAACGATTCCTTAAATCTAAAGCGCTCACCGCTTAATTGGTCATTTCCCGGTTCGAAAATATTTTTCACGGTCAATCAAATTTAATAAGTGGAAAACTAAAGCTAAAAAAAATTTCACTTGAGGTAATAAAAACTGAGCTGCAAATGAAAACACTCAAAGTGGAACTCTTAAATTTTGAAATTTTAAATTTAACAGTTTTTAACTAAAAAATTTTGTATTCAAATGCTTAATAATTTAAGCGTATAAAATTGAAGGTACTAACATTTTTCAATATGAAAAATATAAATCCACGTTATCATTTCCAAAATAATTTAAAACAAATTTAAAACAACTTCTAGATTTCTCAAGATTTTGAAATAAAATTTTGAAGCTTTCCAAGGATGTTTAAACTATTAAAAAAGAAAATAATTGAATTTCTATTTTAAGAAGTATTCATTTAACATTTTTCAATTTTCCAATATTTGATGTTTCTAGCTTAAAATTCCTTAAAAGTATATAATTTTGAAAATTTTAAAGTTCATTGATTGGTTTTTTTAATTTAAACATCCTTGGAAAGCTTCAGAATTTTATTTAAAAATTTTGAGAAATCTAGAAGTTGTTTTAAATTTGTTTTAAATCATTTTGGAAATTTTTTCAGAACTTCTAAATACCTGTCAAAAAGAATTGAATTTTTTCTACAATTTCCAGAAAATCCTGCAAATTTTAGAAAATTTCTTTACAATTTTGATGTATAAATAACAATTAAACATTTATTATTTGTAGGGGAAATTTGAGTAATTTCAAGAGATATGAAGAAGTTTTGAAAAGATTCAAACTTAATGTAAAACTTGAAATGATAGCCTATTATAAAACAAAATGTAGATTTTCGCAGATTTTAAACAAAAAAATTAGATTCTGTTCAAGAATTGTGAAAGGTTTCAAAAGAATAAAAACATTTTCTTAAGATTCCTAGGAAAATTAAAAATTATTTTTCATTTTGAAAAATTATTTTAAGAAGATATTTATTTAAAAACTTTTTCAAAGATTTAAACAAAATATTCAAAAAAGATTCCAGAAGATTTTAAGAAAACTTTCTAAAATGTGCATAATTTTTAATCATTTTAAAACTCCTAAATATCTCTTAAAATTACTCAATTTTTTTTACAAATGCATTACAAATGCGTTTTTAGAAATCTTAAGGATTCCAGGTTTTCTATGTCAAAAAAATTCACTTAAAGATTCTTTAATTTAAAAAATTTGGTTTCAATTTACTTGTCTTAAATAAAAATTCAATCATCAATCTTTTTTTTAATTAAAATTTTCAAATAGAATGGGTTAAAAATTGAATATTTTAGACTAAAACAATATTTTTAATTTAATACAATCCTTTAATTAAACATATATTGTTATGAAGTTATTTTTTAGTTGAAAATAGTTTATAAACTTTCAGACACAAGTTAACATTTGTTTAATGACTAAGAATTTCAAATCTGAAAATTTTTAAAATCTTGAATTGGTTTCAAATCGTTTTGACAAATTGTTCTTGTTCACTTTTTCTTACTTAAAGTAACGATAAATTTTTTTTTTAATTATTTATTTATTAAATAAAAATGTTTTTTAACCAAATTAATCAGCATCAAAGACTTTTATTTTTTATTTATTCAAGTCTTTAAGAAAACATTTAAAAATTCTTTAAGTTAAACATGTAAGCTCAGAAATAAAAATTTTAAATGGAAAATTTTTAAAGTAAAAAATTTCGAATCACGCATTGTAAGCTAAATAATAGTACAATTGAAAAACATAAAAATTAAACAAATTATTTTTAAATTGTTGAAATCGAACGTGGACAGATTTTTCTTCTACAAATTTGTAAAGTCACGGTAAAAAAACATTCACTGTCATTTCCCTGTTTCAAAAAACTTCTAGAATTAAAAATTAAATTACTTGGATTTTATATCGTTGAAAATTCCTTAAAACGCTTCAAAATTTTATTTCAAAAATCTACATATTGTTTTGCATTTTTTTTCTTCAAATTTTAAATTATTCAAAAAATTTTTTCACAACTAGAAATTAAGAGTCATTTTAAATTGTCCAAGAAAATGTTCAATTATTATTTATACATAAAAGTTAAACCACTTGACATACAAATTAATTTTTTTTAAATAGAGCAATATAATCGTAACGTTCAAAGTTTAGTTTTTTTCTTTAGTTATGAATATTTAATTTCTAATAAACAGCCAGATATTTATAAATATTAAGTGATTGTTCTTTTTCTTAATTAAAAAATTTCTAATTTTAAAAATCATTAATCAATTTAGATTCACAGTTGATCAACTAAAAATATTTTTTTATCTACAATCTTCTATTTTAAACAACATTAATTGTTAATCTTTCAAGTATTTAAAACTGCACTTTAAAAATCTTCAAATTAAAATGCACGCCTAAAAATTAAAGTCTGAAATGGAAAATTTTAAAATTGAAAGATTTTCCAATAAAGCATTCTAAACCGAATTATATAATAATTGAATTTTTCATTTGTAAAATGTCCGAACAAAAAATAAATTCACTGTCATTTCCCCGTCCAGCGGTCACCCTGAAAATTTCTGCAATATTTCCAGATTATAATTTGTTTGCCATTATTATTAATATTAATAAATCGGAAATATACATATAAGAATCTTTTCGAAATTAAATAAGCCATTCCATTTTTCAGGCTTTTTGTTCGAAAGCTACCCCCAACCGTTTGTTTAATATAAATAAATTAGAAAACATTTTTTACCAAATAACATAAATTATTCAAAAATATTCTTAAAAGTTCCAAAAAGATACAGAAATAATTAAAAACTTGAGAATATTGCAAAAAATGCCAAACAAAATGCATATTTTTGAGATTCACAAAATAGCTCTTTTAGAATTTTGAAAGGATTCGAAAGAATAAAATGTTTTTGTTGAAGATTCCTGGAAAAATTGCGAAAGATTTTTTATTTTGAAAAATTAACTTTGAAAGAAAACGTTAAACGCTTTCAAAATATTTATGAAAAATATAGATTGTTCAAGGCAATTTTTCAACAACAAAAAACGTAGAATTTTTTTAAAAGGATTTCGAAAAAATAAGTGATTATTTTTTAAGAATTTTAAAAGGCTTCACCAAGAGGACACTTACATTTTCGTATGATATTTCCTGGGGATTTTTAAAATAATTTTTGATTTAAAAAAAATTAATTTAAAGTGAAAATTTAAAAAGATTTCAAAACATTTATAAAATTATAAAAAAAAATCCGCAAAATTTTAACGGAGTTTATAATATTAACGAATTTAAACATTTCTGAACCTAAACAATAAAGTGAATGTTTAAATAATAAATAATATAATAAGACAATAATTTGTCAAAGAAAAATATTTTCAACAAATAAAAGTTATTTTTTTATTCTTTAATCATTTAACAATATTTTAATTGATTAAATTCGGGAATTTCATAATTAGAAAATTTCCCTGCATTTGCGATTTTACAATATCAGCAATTTTTTCAAATCGATTATTTCAAAATTCGATAATATTTTTAATTATCGGCAAATTCCTAAGCTTGGAAATTCCCCAGTGTAAATAAATGTGGAAGATGTTAATCCGGTTTATTATAAACACTTTTTAACATTTTGGGAAAAATTATAATCATTTGAAAAAAGATTTAGGAATTTTCGATGTTTTAAGGAGATAAAAATATTTTAAACTCGGAACAAATTTCCGAATTTGATACATTTTTTTACTTTCTTTTAAAAACTTCTAACAGCAGTAAATAAATAAATATCTTGTAACCTAAAACGAAATTTTCCTAAAATTTTTCAAATCCCCTAAAATAAAAAATCTTTCTTTAGAATTGTCTGGGTTGTTTTATACTTATCTGAAATCTTAAAATATGTTGTTGAATTTCCTCAAGAATCTTAGAAAAATTAAATTTATCTAATCTAGTCTAATCTAATTTAAATTCGAATTTAGGCGGTCAAAAACTTTCAAGGACTAGTTATTCGAATTTTTTATTTTGAATTAAAAACAATTTTTAATTTAAAATTTAAAAAAACCAAGTTCAAATCACTGCAAAAGGGAGGTCAATGCTCTTACTTCCAGCGCCGTTCTTTTTTTATGAGTTCCATTCGCTCATTGGTAGAGGCAACTGGCAAAGCCATCGATTCTAATGTAAATCAGAATTTCGCAAACAGCCAGTCTTTCCTCATTTCGTATTTAAATAAAATGTTAGACGCGAACGAATGTTTATTTAAAACATGAAAACCAGTTAATCTTAAGAGTGTAGAAGTGCATTTACGCGCCTTTTTATTAAAAAAAAATTGATTACAGGTTTATATAACTGATTCATTCAGAACTAATAAAAAAAGATGAATTTTAAACAAAAACAAGAAAGTCGATTATTCGACTAAATATTTGATTATTTAATAACAGAAATGAATAAGATTTAAATCGAACATTTTTATTTACAACCAAATAGTTGAAATTCAAGCAAGAGACGAATTTTCACCAAAATAGTTTAATTTACAACCAAATAGTTAATTTTTTAAACAAAAAATTTAGTTTTCAATCTGTAGAGGCTATCTAAAACCAAACAGTTTAATTTTAAATAAAGAAGGATTAATTTTTCACACAAATAATTGATTTTTTTTAATTAAAAGAAAATTAATTCTCAATAACAAATTTAATAGATGATACTAAGACTAACAATATTTTAATTTGAAATCAAAAGCAATTTAATTGAACCAAAAAAGATCAATTTTTAACAAAATAGTCGAATAATCAGCCAAACCTATACTATCAAAAGAGATGAATTTTCAAATAAAAAAAAAAAAGAATTTTCGACAAAAGAGTGGAATTTTGAATTAAAAAGGATAAATATTCAACCGAAAATAAACTAGGTAAATTTGCAGTTAAAAAAATTGAATTTTAACCACAACAAAAAAACTAATTTTCAATCAAATACTTAAATTTTCCACCAAAACATATTAATCTTTAATAGAACCAAATATTTTAACTAAAAACGTTGCATTTTCAATCAAGTATGGAATAGTTAAATTTTAAGTAAAAAACATTAATTTCGAGCAAAAAGCACAATTTTCCACAAGCTTGGTTTAACCAAAAAAAGAAGATTTTTCATCAAAATAGTTAAATACTCAATAAAAAAATGAATTTTTAACAGACAAGATTTTTTTTTCCAAAAAATGTGTTTTCAATTAAATATAAATTTAATACAAAATAGCTCAATTATCATCTTATAAAGAATAATTTTTCAACCAAAAATTCAACTTTCAACTCAGTTGGTATTTGCATTTTTTTCTTCAAAAAATATGAATTCTCAATAAAAATTTTAATAGCATTTTTCGCTAAAAATGATACATTTGTAACTAAAAATATGATAATAAAATTTTCAGGTCAGAAACTTGATTTATAAAAAAAAAACGAATTTTTAACAAAAAAAGTTGAATCATCAACCAAAACAAATTAAGTTTTCGCAAAACTGTTTTATTTTCAACCAAAAAAATAAATTTTAAGAAAATACATGAAGTTTAAAATAAAATTTTTTAACTGTTAACTAAAAACGATCAATTTTCAACCACGAATTGGAATAATTCAATTTTAAATTGAAAAAATAATTAATAAAAATTTTAATAGCATTTTTAGCTAAAAATGATACATTTGTAACTAAAAACATAATAAAATTTTAAGGTGAGAAACTTGATTTATAAAAAAAAAGAATTTTTAACAAAAAAAGTTGAATCATCAAACAAAACAAATTGAGTTTTCGCCAAATTGTTTAATTTTCAACCAAAAACATAAATTTTAAGAAAATGCATGAGGTTTAAAATAAAATTTTTTAATTGTTAACTAAAAACTATCAATTTTCAACCTAGAATAGAATATTTTAATGGACAGGTAACAAATTTAATTTTCTAAAACAAAACAAAATCAATATTTTAATCTTGAATCAAAGCAGATTAATTTTTAACCCAACAGATGCATTATTAACTGAAACGATCAATTTTCCACCAAAAATGGAATGGTAAAGTTTTAAGTTAAAATAAATTAATTTTCAACTACAAAAAAGCGAATTTTGAACCAGTTTATTTCTACAAAAGAAGAATTTTTTAAATATTTGAATCCTGAACCAAAAAGATGGATTTTCAATAAACAAGATTAATTTTCTACTCGAAGACACATTTTTAACGAAATAAATGAATTTTCTACTGAATAGTTGAATCTTCAACCAAAAATATGAATTCTCAATAAAAAATGCTATAGTTGAATTTCTAAATAAAAATTTTCAGCTGAGAAAATTAATTTTGAACAGAATAGTTCAATCTTCAAACAATAAAATTATTTTTTTTAACAAAGTAGTTCAACTTTCAACCAGAATTTTTAACCAAACCAGACAAATTCGGAACAAAAAATATAATAGACTTTACAATTTAAAAATTTTGAATTTCAACAAAAATAGTTGGATTTTTTATTGACTTCTATTAATTCAGTTCGCATTTAAGTGACAAAAAAAAACGAAAGAAAAAATGAATTCTTGAAAAAGGGGGAAAAGATGAGAATAAAGGAGTTTGTAATATTGGAATAATTCCAATCCCGCTATGTTAAGGAAAGTTAATTACTGAAGTCGTTCTTTAATAAGATTACCAGCGACTTTTCGAACCAAGCGACCCTCCTATTTAACTGAACGCGATTTCTAATTTTTTAATTTCTAATAATTCATTCATTTTTTATTAAATTTTTTTTTTATTTTTTATTTTGGTTTTTGCAATTGCTCCTTTGGCATAATTATATACCTGAGACAATCTATCATTTTTGAATTTAGAATTAAGTTTAAGAATTGAATTTAGAATTGTTTTGTGAAAAATATAAAATAAGCTTTAATGAAACCGGGCGAATATTTTTTTGAATGAAATTTAAAGCCGAATTACATAATAGAAGCACGTGGTGTCGACAGATATCTTACCCGGAAAGCTGCATACTTATTCTCATCTTATTCATTATCACGAACCGTAAAATACACTCAGCCGTACCTACTTTCGTTTCGAGTGAATCTGTTTTTAGCTCCTCATTCCCTTTCTACAAAAATACAGACGATACAGATGTGTATCTAATTTTACTGTAAACTTCAATGATTCTCTTAAATTACTGTAAAGCGAATTCCACTTTTGGCTATCACAGAAAAATTAATAATAATAATTAAAAATCATATTTGATTAAAAATAATTTTTGATCAAATTAGCAGTTTTTTTTACCATTATTTTTAATTTTCAACGAAACTGTCGAATTTTCAAACGAAACTGATTAAACCTCAATCAAAAACAGTCACATTTACAACCAAATAGTTGACTTTTCAATAACAATAAATTAATTTGTAACAAAACTGTTGCATTTAGAACCAAACAGTTGAATTATAAACCAAAAATAGCTAAATTTTCAACAAAATAGTTCAAGTTTCAAGCGGAAAAGTTGAAGTTTAAAACAAAAAGATTAATTCTCAACGAAAAAGTAATAGTTGATATTACAAATAAAACAAAAGATTTAAATTTTCCACGATATAATTAAATATTCAAAAAAATATTTCAACTTTAAACCAAATAGTTGACCTTTTATTGTACATGAATAAATTTTCAACAAAAAGAAAAAATATATGAAATTACTATCAAAAGAGATAAATTTTTAAAAACAAAAATACAAATTTTTTTAGCAGAAGATTAATTTTCTACCCAAAGACAAATATTCAACATAACACAAGAATTTTCGAAAAAATAAGTTAATTTTCAATGAAAAAAGATACATTTTCAACTAAAAATTGAAGTTAACTTTTCAGTAAAAAAATAAATTAAAAAAAAAGAACTTTTCAAATAAAAAGACGAATTAAAAAAAAAAAGTTTGGATTTTTAACGAAAAAAGATTTCAGTGAGAATGTTAAACGTAAAAATATAAATTTTCAATAAGCATTTACAAAATTGTTGAATTTTCAACAAAAATAGAAAATGTACATTCTCAGTTTAATTAATTCTAAAAACAGAATAAAAAAATGGCCAAGTTTTCAATTAAAAAAAGATCAATTTTAAACGAAAACGATTAATTTTCCGAACGAAAAGACGAATTTTGCACACCAAGATTATTTATGCCTAGAAAGAGAAATTTATTCATACAAAATTCGGAACTTTTAAGCCAAAAGACGTAATTTCTGTAACAAAAGTTGAATTTTCAATTAAAAAAATATGAATTTTCAACAAAAAATTCAATTTTAAACAAAAAATTTGATTTTAAACAATTAAATTGCATTTTTAACCACAAAAGAGGAAACTTCAAACCAAGATTTTGTTACCAAAAATAAAAATTTTCAACTAAAAAGATCAATTTTTAACCCACAATGGAAAAGTTACATTCTCTGTTTAAAAATCAATAATGATAAAAATAAAAAAGATTTTTGACAAAAGCAGTTAAATTTGCAACGAGTGATGAACCTTCAGCAAAAAAAAAACGCTTAACAAAGTTTTTTAGTATTGCATTAAAAAACAAAGTTCAACAAAAGAGTTAAACTTTCAACCAAAAAGATGATTTTTTAAGTAAAATTTCTTTTTGTTTTTATAAAAATGTTTATATATTTTTTATTATTAAATAATTTATTTAATTAAATTTTTATTACTTAATTTTTTTAATTTAATTTTTTATTAATTGAATAAACGAAATTACAAATAATAAATTATTTAATTATTTATTATTATATTATTCATTTATTAATATTACAAATGTTTTTATACAAATGTTTTCATTAGGTGTCGACGAGGTTAACTAGTAAATTTCTGATGCTAAATTTTGTCGATTGTATTGGCGATTCCCGGTTCAAACCAGGGCCAAGGAAGATTTTTTCTCATTTTTCCACTAAACAGATGCATTTATATATATAAATAATTTCAACTAAAAAAGTCAACATTTTAAACCAACGGTATTTATTTTTTGTTAATAAGTTGAATTTTCAACAAATTAAAAACAATTAATATATAATATATAATAAAAACAATTAGCATAATCTGAAATTTGTTTAACACAGAATCTTTTACAAACAGAATAAAACAATTTCAATCTAAATTTTTAAATTTAAAATTTATTATCCTGACTTTTCCCTGGCCAATGAAATCCTCTGACTTTCATCAAAACAAAATTAGTTTAGAATTTATTGTTAATAATCGAACGATTGTAAAAATACGTTTGTAAAAAATATAACTTTTTTTTATTCGCTTGTTTCTTTTTTTTCAAAAAAAGATTTAAAAAATATCAAATGAACCTTCGTTTAAAATTTATAACAAGGAGTAACATAGCGAATAATCTACTCGTGCAAGAAAATGCGTCAAGGTCTTTTCCACGTAGACAGCATTATTTACCAGAAGTGAAGGTATCACATAGATACGGGTTAATAATGGCATAATGGAAAAAGTCTATTAATAAGAGCACAGCCATCAGGCAACCCTACAATGCACGATCAGTTTTTTTTTTTTTTATTAGAACCTTGTTGTTCATCAGATTAGTGGTACTTTTTCACTGACACTAGATAATTATTATTTTCACTTTTCACCCAGAATATAATTATTTATAATACCAGTACTACTTCATAAATAAAACAGTTAACGAAATAAAATAATATATTAACTCCAGGCATTAAAAATCAGCCTTTTACAGCATTCTAAATAAAAAAAAAAAACTAAAAATTTATTCTTGCAACTTCAGGGATGATTTTAAATTCCCGGTCATTTCTCGGTTTTCTCCCGGCAACTTTAAAAAGAGTTCCAAAATTTAAATAATTTTTAAGCATTTAAAAAGATTTCTGATAATCACAATTCTAATTTGAAACAGAGAATATTTTAAAGAATTATAATGCTGAATTTGAACAGGCATTTTTTCAATTCCATTCTTCTAAATCAGAACAAAAAATATTTTTCAAAATTTTCCTTCCACGTAAAAAATTCCCTGTTCCAAATAAGATTATAAACCTTTACGAAAAATACCTGTTCTAAAGTAAAAATTATACATCTTTATGAAATTCCCTGTTGAAAAGTAAATTTTTTTTATTCTTTACGAAATTCTATGTTAAAAAGTAAAAACGTTAATTCTTCTTGAAAATCCCCGTTCTAAAATAAAAATTATAATTATTAATGGAAATTGCTTCTTCTGCTTATAAAACATATATTGCTTTACTGAAATTCCCTCTGCCAAAGACAATATTATAATTATTTAAAAAAATTATAATTCTTTACTGAAATTTTCTCACCTAAACTCAAAATTATAATTCTATAAAAAGAATTCCTATCCCAAAGTTCAAATTACAATTCTTTGAGGAATTCCCTATCACAAAATAATTTTTTTAAATTATTTACGGAAATTTACTGTCCCAATTATAAAAATTACGATTCTTTTAGAAAATAATTTTAGAAAAAAATAAATGTTAAAATTATAATCCTTAAAAAAAACGCATAACTCTTTGTGGAAAGCAATTCAAAAATAAAAAATATAATTATTTATTGAAATTGCTTGTCTCAAATATTAACAATATATTTCTGTATTAAAATTCCCTGTTTTAAATTAAAAATTATGATTCTTTTAGAAAATTTCTTGTCTCAATTATCGAACTTTTAATTCTTTACGAAAATCCCTGCTAAAAAATATAAATTCTTTACGGGAATTGCTAGTCCCAATTATCAAAATTATAGTTCCAAACAAAAATTTCTTATCTCAAAATAAAAATTACAATTCTTCTTAACAAATTTCTGGTTGAAATTGTTAAAATTATAATTCTTTATGAAAATCCCTGTCCAAAACTCAAAATTATATTTCTTTACTGAAATTCCCTGTGCAAAGACAAAATTATAATTCTTTTTAAAAGATCCTGCCCCAAAGTTCCAATTATAATTCTTTACGAAATTAACTATTAAAAATTAAATTTTTTTAATTATTTACGGAAATTTCCTATCCCAACTGTCAAAATTACAATTCCTTAAAAAAATCTTATACCAAAGTCAAAATTATATTTCTGTACGAAAATTGCCTGTCCCAAACTAAAAATTATAATTCTTATAAAAAATGCGTTGTCCCAGTTATCAAAATTATAGTTCCGTACTAAAATTTCTTGACTCAAACTAAAAATTACATTTCTTTTTGAAACTTTCTTGTCCAAATTGTCAAAATTATATTTCTTTATGAAAATCCCCGTTCAAAAATAAAAAAGATCATTATTTACGGGAATTGCTTCTTCTGCTTCTAAAAAATATATTTCTTTACTGAAATTCGCTCTGCCAAAGACAAAATTATAATTATTAAAAAAATTTCCTGCCCCAAGGTCAAAATTATAATTCTTTACTGAAATTTCTTGACCTAAACTCAAAATTATAATTCTATAAAAAATTCTTATCCCAAAGTCAAAATAATATTTCTGTACTAAAATTGCCTGCCCCAAACTAAAAATTATCATTCTTATAAAAAAATTCCTTTCCCCAATTTTCAAACTTAAACATTTTTACGAAAAACCGTGCTAACAAATTTAATTCCTCAGGGGATTGCTTCTTCTATTTATAAAAAATATATTTCTTTACTGAAATTTGCTCTGCCTGAGACAAACTTATAATTCTTTTAGAAAAAAAAAATTATTTAAAATACAAAATTATAATTTTTCACAAAAATTCCCTGTCCTAATTGTCAAAATTATTTTTCGCTATTAAAATCCCTGCCCTGAAATAAAAATTATACTTCTTTACTGAAATCCCCTTTCTTCAGCTCAGAATGATCATTCTTTCGGAAAAATTCCCTGTTGCAAATGAGAATTATGATTTTCCCATAAATTACCTGTTCTAACTCAGAATTAAATTAATAAAAATATATGAAACAAGTTTTAATTTGCATATTAGAACGTATGAGTCACTCTAAATGCGAAACAAAATTCATTCAATTGGTCAAATCAATTGCCCAAAAGATAAATGATTATAAAACTGAGCTCACAATTCAATAATTTTCAATTTCCTTAAATTTTATTTCTTGTTTCAAAACATCAACCAGTTAACCTTTTGAAAAGCTTTTTTTTTAAACTCATCAAAACTCAAAACAGAAAAACTGACCAAACAAAATGTTGACCTATCATTGAGAAAAATAAATAAATAAAACGCCTCTATTTTTAAAAGACTCTATATTTTTAGCTTGCGTATTTCACCATCAATTCTGTTAAATTCTAAACTTTTCTAAAACTGTCCTCGCAATATGTGCCACGTCTAAAAATTCTCTTTTTTCAATGCAAATGAAGTAAAATGTCAAACTAAAATATCCGAGATGTGTAAATTCGTCCCAGAAACCACGATAGAAGATATGACGACGTGCTCGCATTTTAGGATGCTTCTCAGTTCTCACACAGGAATAGACACTCGACTTGGCCCAGACTTCAATTCTTACGAAAATATAACAAATTTCACTATTCCAACATGCCAAAAAACATTAAAATCTTAAATTATTTGTTCGAGAAAGATCCACCTGTCATATTTGACGCGTGCCCAATCATTTAGCGTGAAATTCCTCAGACACTTGTTAAATTAACAAATTAGAAAATAAATAAACGCTAATCTCGGCCGAGAGCCTTTTCAAAAGAACGCAATTATCAGCATCCTTAAAAATTGTAAAGATAGAAGCAGAATTTTTATAAAATGTCACAGCTTCTGGAGGTTTCAAAAATAAAAATATTGAAAATTCAAATTTAATAGTTAATTATGAACTAATAAGGTTTATTAGTTAATTAATCCTGTGTTTCCGCTTTCTTTTCGTCTATTTTTTCTATCATGCATGTGTGATAGTTAATTTATTAATAATAATAATAATAATAATAATAATAATAATAATAATAATAATATACTCCAGTTTGAAATTTTAATTTTTGAGGTCTTTCAAATTCCAATATGAAAAATTGCGGGACAATTTCAGTATTAAAACTTTAAAAACTGCAAAATTTCATATTGAAAGCCTTGACAGTCGATTTTAAAATTAGTAATTTGTTATTTAATTATTCTGAACTTCTTGGTTTCAAATTTGAATTTTCAACCAAAAGATTAATTTTATACCAAAATGATGAATATTCAAGAAAATTCAAGAAGTAAAAAAAATGAATGGATTTTTAACGATAAAAGATCAAGTTTAAACTAAAAACGGTAATTTTGACTTTTCAGTAAACAATTAACTGAAAAAAAAGACGAATTAAAAAAGGTCGGATTTTTGAGCAAAAAGATTTAACTGAGAATGTTGAACGTCGAAATATGAATTTGCAAAAAAAAATTTAATTATTTACTAAAATAGTTGATTTTCAACCCAAAACGACGAATTTTCAACAAAACAGTGTAATTTTCAAACCAAAAAGGATGATTTTATTTTTAAAAATTGTTAAATTTTCAACCAAATATAGAAAATGTACAATCTCAGTTTAATTGATTGAAAAAAGAAAACGAATTTTCAACTCAAGAAATCAATTTTAAACCATAATGACGAATTTACCGAACAAAAAGACAAATTTTCCACACATAGTGGTTATTTATGCCTAGAAAGAGAAATTTTATCAAACAAATTGTTGAACTTTCAAGCGAAAAGACGACATTTCTGTAAAAAGTTGAATTTTCAAATTCCAATATTAAAAATTCCAGCACAATTTCACTATTAAATCTTTCAAAACTGCAAAATTTAATCTTCAAAGGCTTGACAATCAATTTTAAATTAAGTAATTTTTTATTTAAACATTCTAAATTATATATTGAAATATTACGACAATAAATCCTAAATTTCAAGCCTTGATAATTAAAAGATTTCCGAACTAGGCTTTAAAAACATAATTATTTTTTATTTTAAACATTAAAAAATAAACAAAGCTCTAAATTCACTTAAAAAAAAAAAATTAAATAGACTTAAAAATTAAAAAAATTAAACGATTTGCAATGTGAAAGTTATGTAGTACAAAATCAAAATACCTGAAATTGAATATCAGTAATTTGGAATTTTCATAGTAAAAACTAAATTTTCAATTTCCCTCTTTTATAAGTTTTAATTTTGCAATTGAAATTCCAATGGTTGCATCTTTAAAAGTATAATTAACAATTCCAATTATTGGTTTTAAATTATTTTCGGCTACAAATTGACAATTATGTAAATTAAAAATTTTAAATTATTCAATTTTAAACGCCTTTCCATTAAATTTTAAACAATCTAATTTTCAAGATTCAAATGTTAAACTAAAATTCTTGAATGTTTAGAGCTCCTGATTATATATATTAAAAATAATGATTTATATTTAAAAAATGTCGGAACAATTTCACCATTAAATATGCCAAAATTGTAAAATTAGATATTGAAAGCCTTACAGTAAGTTTTTAAAAATAATTCTATATATCAATATTCTAAATTTATTATTTTAAAATATTAAATATTTCAAACTCAGTTTAAAAAAATAAATCAATTTCAAATTGAAAGATTGAAGATTTTACAATTTTGCTGCTTGTTTTGTTTATATATTTTTTTCAATGTAATATCTTAAAATTTTTCAATTTTTAATTGAAGATTTAAACAACTAAATAATGTAAAATGGTTTAAAATATAAAAAAATACAAAATTAACTATCTTAAAATGATAAATAAGTAATTGTGCAGCTAAAATTGAAATGGTTAAATTTTGAAAATTATAAGATACAATTTGAAATTTTTCAATTTGACCAAATTTAAATTGATTTAAATTTGCAATTTTAAAGGGTTTGAGTATAACAGTTTTCATATTGAACATTTTTCCACTAAAAAATTTAATTTATATTTCAATTTAAATTCGTCAAACTTTAATCGCTTCAATATGAAAATTATTGAAATTAAAAGGCTTTTGATTTCAAATTATTCGAATTTTAACGCTTTCAATAAAAAATAATACAATTTCAATTCCTTTGCATTTTTAAAGACCCAATTTTGAAAATCCTAATCTGAAAATATTCCATTTTTAGAATTTTGAAATTTTTCTAATTTCTAAATTTTAATCTGAAATCATTCAATTTCGAAATTATATTCAAAATAAATCTGTTGAAATTTGAATGAGAAATAATAATTTTCATTCCATTCGAAATATTGTCCTTTTTAAAATCATACCTAATCTAGAATTATTTAATTTGGAACGCTTTAATTTTAAAATCGTTCAATATATTTTTTTCAATTTCAAAGGCTTTCAAATTATTAATTTATTATTATTTCCAAATTATTCATGAATGATTTTTTTTTATTTATTTATTATATATTATATTTATATTATTTTATATTATATTATTATTTATTTATTTTTTATTATTCTTTCGGTTTTTGAAAACTTGAAATTAAAAATTTCTTTAATAATGAATTTATAAAATGTTTATATTTATTTTTAATGTTTTAATTTTATGTATCTCGAGAATGACAAATTTGTTTGCAAAAAAATATTTTACTTTTGCAAATAGTGCACCAGTATCTTTGGATGCGCAAATACATCAAAGACCTCGGAGGCACTTCTCTAATCTCAAGAGCATCCGGTATTAGTTGGAACACTCACTGGCAAATAAAGCAAAAATAGAAGACTCACGGCTCTAAATGAATTTCCTTTCCCCACTGACATGAGTTTCATTAAAGCTTTGAAATAGTTTGTATGGTGCCACTAAGTCTGTAAAAATTGAGACGCCACTCAAAACTTTTTGGATGAGAAAACAAAAGTTTACTAAAACATGTAAAAAAAAAGTTTAACTATGAATTAAAAATAAATAAATAAACAAGAAATCAAAAGAAAACCTACCAACCAAAAAGCATAAAAGCAAGAATTTTTTCGTCAATTTTTAATCGAAATTTGAACGCTAGGGTGTTAAAGAAAAATTTATATTTGAAATTCTAAATTTTTTTCGATTCTGACTTTTAAAAAAATAAGGAAGGGGATTTGAAAGTTGCTTTCTTTTTATTTCTCATTTTTAAATTTTAGTTTTTTTTGTTTCGACTTTTAATTGAGACATTTAAGAGTTTGCTGTCCCAGTTTGATCGTAAAATTCTTACTAATTTTTTATTTTTCAAGATTTTTTTAGTTAAATTTTAATGTTGCACCTTAAAGAATAATTTATATATTAGTTTATAAACATAAACATTTTTTGATTGTGATTCCCTACCTTAGTTTTTTTTTAATTTCCAGAATTTTGTAGTTAGATTTGAATTTTCAACGCTGAAGAGAGATTTTGATTTCCAATTTTCTTGAAAAAAAAACGCCGGAATTTTGGTAGATAAAGGGGAAAAAGAAAAAAAAGTTTCCAAGAATTCGGTAGTTAAATTTGAATGTCGGAAGTTAAAGAAGAATTTTTATTTATAATTCTGTTTTTTGATTGTGATTTACCAACCAAAAAGAAAAAAATAAGACAATTTGCAAGAATTTTTTGTTCAATTTTGAGTCGAAATTTGAATGCTAGACGTTGAAGAATTATTTAGCTTTATATTAAAAATTCTTAATATTTTTTTATTAAAAAAATAAAATAAAAAAGACAAGAAAAAAATAAGGAAGGGGATTTGGAAGTTGCTTTCTTTTTGTTTCTCCTTTTTCAAATTTTAGTTTTTTTTTCTACTTTTAATTGAGACATTTAAGAGTTTGTTGTCCCAATTTGATCTTTAAATTCTTCCTAATTTTTTACTTGTCAAAAATTATAAGATTTTAAAATGGAATTTTTATTTATAATTGTCTAGATAAGCGTGTCGAATAAACACCAAAATGTTGGTAGAAATTTTGCAATATTTTTAATGAGATTTTAAAAAACATCAAAAAGACTAGAAAAAAGAAGCAAATCTTCAAAATGTTCATAAAATTTATATCGAGATATTGACCACCAAAAGGAAAAAAAAGACAATTTTAAAGAATTTTTTTGTCAATTTTGAATCGAGATTTGAACACTAGACGTTAAAGAAAATTTTAAATTAATATTTAAAATGGTAAACGTTTTTTTATTCAAAAATAAAAAACGAGAAAAAATAAGGAAGAGGATTTGGAAGTTGCTTTCTTTTTATTTCTCCTTTTTCCAAATTTTTTTTCGACGTTTGAGACATTTAAGAGTTGAAGCACGGTTAAAGTTATTGATTAATTTTCAAACTAAAACAGAACAGTTAAATTTTAAGTAAAAAAAAAAGAATTTTCAATAGAATGAAAATAATTTTTAACAAAATAGTTAAATTTTCAACCGAACAGATTAATTTTTGAACCAAGAAGATTATATTTTAACACAAAAAAAACAACAACAATTTTTAACAAAACAGCGAAAGGATGAATTAAATCTTAAACTGCACACTGGGTGTCTGAGACCCAACGGAAATTTCCGACTTTCCTCCGATTGTCTACGTTTTTTTTTTCAAGTATTTTTTTTCGAAAAGTTAAGTTATCACTGAGACTCTGGAGATCTTTTTTTCTATTTTTTATTGTTGTAAAACCACTCATTATTTGTTTTCAGCCAAAATTATCTGAATGTGTATTTGTAAGCGTGCAGTTTAAGGGTTAAAAAAAGTTGAATGTTCAACCAAAAAAAATTTTTCAGTTAATAAAAAGTGTGATCCAAAATATAATATTTTTAATTCTGACACAAATTTTCGACGAAAAAATTGAGATTTTAACTTAAAAACATAAATTTTTAACCAAAAAATTAATTTCGAACCCAAAGACAATAATTTTTACTCCAAAAACACTAATTTGCAACAAAATTAATTAATTTTCAAACTAAACCAGAATAGTTAAATTTTCAGTAAAAAAAAAAAAACAAATTTCAATAAAATAAAATTAATTTTCAACACAAGTTATTTTTCAATAGAATAAAATTAATTTTTAACAAAATATTTAAATTTTCAACCGAACAGATGAATTTTTGACCAAAAAGATTATATTTTTACAACAACAAAAAAACCGATTTTTAATTAAACAGCGAAAAGATGAATTAACCCAAAAATGCATACTGGGTGTCAAATACCCGACGGGCTTTCCGACTTTTCTCCGATTGTCTACATTTTTTTTTTATCAAGTATTTTTTCGAAAAGTTAAGTTATCACTGAGACTCTGGAGATGTTTTTTTCTATTCTTTATTGTTTTAAAACCACTCATTATTTTTGTTCAGCCAAAATTATCTGAAGGTGAATTTGGAAGTGTGCAGATTAAGAGTTAAAAAAAAAGTTGAATTTTCAACCAAAAACAATTTCTCGGTTAATAAAAAAAAATGTCATCCAAAACGTAAAATATTTAATTACGACACAATTTTTTTACGAAAAAGTTAAAATTTTAACAACAAAATAAAAATTTTCAACAAAAAACATACTTTCCCAGAAAATTGTTGAATTCCAAAGCAAAAAAACTAAATTTTCAGCCGAGAAAATAAATTTTCCAGGTAAAAAAATACGATTGTCGACGAAAAAAATTAATTTTCAACCTAAAACTTAATAGTTACAAAAAAATAATTTTCAATTAAATAAATGAATATTCAATAAAATGGTTCAATTTTCAATAAAAATAAAACGATTTACAACAAAATCGTTATCCTGAAGCAAAACAGATTAATTTTCAACCTAAAAATTGCAAGTTTAATAAAAAAAATTCATTTTCTAAAATGAAGGCGACTTTTCAGTAAGAAAAGTGTGAGATTGTTAACTAAAAAGCTCAGTTTTAAATAAAAATTTGAATCTATCAAAAAATTTAGGAAATTTATAGGCAATAACATAAAGTTTTTTAAACAAAAAATACGAATTATGAACTAAACAGTAACAATTTTCAACAAAAAAAGTGCATTTTCAACCAAAAACTTGCATTTTTATTTTGAAAAATAGGAAATTTAAAAACAAGATTAGATTTTTTACCAAAAAATACAAATTATCAACTAAAAAATATAAATTTGTAACAAAAATGAAAAAATTATACTCTTAATCCAAGAAATTACGTAAAACAAATACAAAAAACAAGTTTGCTACGAAAAAGTTAAATTTTCAAAGTGAAAATATTAATTTTCAAAAAAAAGTTCACTTCGAACCAAAAAGTTGCATTTTCATAAAGAAACAGGAAATTTAAAAACAAGATGATTTGTTTTTACAAAAAAAAAAAAAAAACGAATTGTCAACAACTAAATATCAATTTCGAACAAAGAGTTGTTTTTCAACCAAAAAAGTGAATTTTTATCAAACAAATAGGAAATTGAAAAACAAGATTAACGAATTTGCTACTAAACAGTTGAATTTTCAATCTGAAAATATAAATATTTACCAAAAAATGTATTTTCAACCGAAAAGTTAAATTGTAAAAAAAATGGTTAAATTGTTAAAAAGAAGATAAATTTCATCGAAAAAGTTGATTTTTCGACCAAAATAGTTAAATTTATAAAAAAAACTAAATAATTTAAAAAAAAATAATAAAATTAACTTCAACCTAAATATATCGAAAATTCCCTCACTTTCAAAAACTCTGTATTAATCCTAGTAATTTAAAAAATATTAATTAATAATCGACTAATAAATTGTAGTGTGAATCAACAGTATTGCAGATTATCAATTTTAAAAAGTGCAGGGCTCGGACCGACTTAAACGCTTTAAAAAAAAAGTTCACAAAAAGTATCAATTTTTTTAAATATAAAACAAACACAGAATCAGACACTGAATATAATTTAATTATAAAACTAGTCATTTTAAAACATTAAACTTAATGGATTAAAAACGGTTTTAAATGAAAAATATCCAACTGCAATTTCGAAAATGAAAACTTGAAAATTCTTCAACTTCAAAACGCAATTAATTTTCAATTTTCTAATTGTAATTCTTTAATGAAAAATGATTCAATTTTTATTATTCTTAATTAAAATGATACACTTTTGTCCAGGTTTGAATTAAAAGTTTAAGAGAGATTACAATTTAAACAAATTATATCGAATATCTGCAAAAAAAACGGAAGAATTTTGTCGAGTAGGCGCAATTTTCTTGATAAAAAAATGTTTTTTAAGGCAAAATCCGATCCCTGAAATGGAAGAAATAAATAAGAATTTAAGGACTTACCGTTGAGACCATATTTTTCTTGATTTCTCTTCACCTGGTCCGGAGACAACCCTTTCTCGCCATCAGCGTTGAAATAAGTCAACACCTCCTCCACTGTTTTACAGTGGGCGTCCTCCATGATTAATTTATCTTTTACTTTGTGACCAGTCTTATTAATGATTATTTTCGTTCATTCACCCAAACAATTTCTGAAACCAGATTAAAAACAACAAATTTATTATAAAAAAATGTCTTTTCTACCATAAAAGATGGGTTTTAAACAAAATAATTGAATTTTTAACATAATAGTTATATATTCAACCTAAAAAAAAAACAAATTTCCCAAAGAAAAAGTGTCACAGTTTATATTTTGATAAAAAAAATATGAAATTTATACAACAGAAGAAAAGAATTTTAATACCAAAAAGAGGCATCCACAAAAAATAAAGATTTTTCAATAAAAAAAATAAATAAAATTTTATCTAAATTATTGAATCTTCAATCCAGAAAGACAAATTTCCTTTTAAAAAAATTTAATTTTCAAACAAAAAATTACTTTTCAACAAAAAATTAATTTTCCACGAAACTAATGCATTTTTACCAAGCAAAAATGCATTTTCAAACTGAAAAAATTTGTTCGAGAAAAAAGTTTTTCAACCAGACACAAGCCATCAATTTAAAAAATCAATTTTAAATAATCTGGTTTTTCTTTTACCCAAGTAGTTGGATTTTCAATTAAAAAAGAATAATTTTCAACAAAATAATTAAACTTTCAAACAAAGAGATGAATTTTCAGCTTAAAATATAAATCTTTAGCAAACAAAAATTGATTTCTTAACAAAGTGATTTTTAATCAAAAAGTTGCGCCTTCATTAAAAAAAAAATCTCAAGTTTTTACGATTATAATAGAAATTTTTAAACAAGAGATAATTTTCTACGCAAAAAATTGAATTTTTAATCCAAAAAGACGAATTTTTGACCTAAATGGATGCCTTTTTAATCAAAATGTTGAATTCTCTACCAAGTAGTTGCATTTTTATTAAAAAAGATTACATTTCTCTTAAAGCAGCAGAGTTTTTAATTTAAAACAAAAGTTGAGCTTTCATCCAAAAAAGATTCCACTTGACTCTGCAAGAACAAAAATTGAATTTTTTAAAGGAAACAAAAAATAAGTCTCTGCGAAAAAAATGGACTTTTCATTCCAAAACTACGAATTTTTTCAACCAAAAAGGATGAATTTTTAACGAAATAGTTGAATTCTCTAGAAAAAATAGTTTCATTTCTATAAAAAAAAAAGATAAAATTTTGTGCTAAAACAGATGAATTTGTAATAAAAAACCACATATCATTTTTCAACACCAAAATACAAATTTTAAACAAAAAGTAAATTTTCTACGAAATAATTAAATTTTCAAGAAAAATAGTTAAATTTTCATTCTGAAAATATTTCAGTTCTTTTTTCAACACACAAATATTATATTTAAACAGTCGAATTTTCAACCAAAATTATAAAATTTTCAAACAGCCACAAAGCTTCAAAAAAATAATTTTTTAAAAAAAAGTGTGATAAATAATTTATATTCAAGCCCAAAAATATTTTCATTCTTAATCAAAAACAATTGAATTCTGCCAAAACAGATGTAGTCAATAGAAAAAATATATCAAAAATTTTGAATTTTCAATTTACAAACACGAATTTTTTATAAAAAAAGTTGCAATTTCTACTTCAAAAGATAAATTTCTAACAAAAAAGTTGATTTCTAACCCAAAAACAAGAATTTTTATCCCCAAAAACACTATTTTGCAACACAATTAACCCTAGATGGTCACACTTCATTAGAGTAACATATAAGTCACAGTGGGTGAAATTCACCCAAGCTCTAAAAAACTAAGATCCTGCAGTAATATTGAGTTCTAAAAATCTAAAAAAAATATTTAGGTATTCTTGAAGGTTTAAAAAAAAAGGTTTAATCATTTTTGTCATCGAAATTGTTCATTAAAATATTGTACTATACCAGCAAAGTTGAAGTTATTAATTAATTTTCAAACTAAAACAGAATAGTTAAATTTTAAGTAAAAAAAAAAAAGAATTTTCAATAGAATAAAAATAATTTTTAACAAAATAGTTAAATTTTCAACCGAACAGATTAATTTTTGAACCAAGAAGATTATATTTTTAAGCAAACAGCGAAAAGATGAATTAAACCTTAAACTGCACACTGGGTGTCAAAGACCCAACCAAAACTTATGACTTTTTAACAAAATTGTTGAATTCTCATCCAAGAAAGATGCAATTTCAGCCAAAGTAGATGAATTTTAAAATCAAAAAGTCAAACTTTCAAAAAAAGATTTATAAGAATTGTAAATAATTTCCAAACCAAAATTTACGCCTTTTTAAGAAATTTATTAAATTTTCAACCGAATAAAAAAATGTATAACTAAATGGATAACCTTCAGAAGAAAGTTTTTGCAAATTTTAAAAATATTAATCTGGATATATTACATTTTGAAAGTTTTTAA
The DNA here is from genome assembly GCF_010883055.1 of Belonocnema kinseyi. Taxonomy (NCBI): domain Eukaryota; kingdom Metazoa; phylum Arthropoda; class Insecta; order Hymenoptera; family Cynipidae; genus Belonocnema; species Belonocnema kinseyi. The sequence goes on along the minus strand of NC_046666.1, from coordinate 13,305,114 downwards.
CTTGTCCTATTTTCGAAATTTTAATCTTAAATTATTCAAATTCGAGATTCTTCAATTCAAAATAAAATTGTTCAATTTAAAATACTTTTGATTACAAATACAGTTTTAATTTCTTTGAATTTTAAATAATCGAATATTCAAAATTTTATTTGGAAAATATTTCCATTTTAGCAAACAATTAATTTTTTTGCTAAAAAAGGATAATTTTCAAAAAAAAAAAAATCTTTAAAAACTGAAAAGTTACAGCTTCAGTCCATCAAAACAATAAATTTTTAACAATGTAGTTTAAATTTCACCCTAGTAGATGAATTTTTAAACAAAGAGATGAATTTTAAACTAAAAATATGAATATTTAGAACAAAAAATTATTTTTAACAAATATTAACAGAAGATCTATTAAAACAGATAAATTTTTAAATAAACATAATAAATTATCCAAGAAATGGTAAAATTTTTTTTCAAAAAGATCTCAATTGACTTTTTAAGATCAAAATATGAAATTTTTTAACAAAAAGTAAGTCTCAACAAAAAAAAATTGAATTTCAATCCAAAAAACAACCTTTTTCAACCTAAAAGGATCAATTTTCAACAAAAAAGTTGAATTATCTACTAAATAGTTGAATTTTTATCCCAAAAAGGCGAAATTTCTCTTTAGAAAAATGAATTTTTATTAAGATTTTTTTAAATAGTTCAATTTTCATTCAAAAAAGATTCCAGTTGACTTTTCAAAATATGAATTTTTTAACAAAAAATAAGTTTCTGCTATATAAATGAAATTTTCAATTTACAAAGTTTTATTTCCATTAAAAACAAAAAAATATGAATTTTTAAATCAAAATGATAAATTATCAGACAAATGGTAAAATTTTTTGTTAAAAAAGATTTCGGTCGACTTTTCAAGATCAAAATATGAATTTTTTAACAAAAAATACGTCTCTACAAAAAAATGGAATTTTCAGTCCAAAACAACGAATTATTAATAAAAAAAACTCACTTTTCCACCAAATTGTTGAATTCACTAAAAACGGTTGCATTTTTATCTCAAAAATATAAAATTTGTACTAAAACAAATCAATTTTTTTTAATAGTTGAATTTTCATCCAAAAAATATGAAAATAAAAATTCTACTAAAACAGGTGAATTTTTAAAAATAAGAAGACAAATTAAAAAAAAAAGTTGAATTTTCATCCAAACAGATTTCAATTGGATTTTCAAAACAAAAATAGAAATTTTAAACAAAACGTAAATTACCTAGGAAATAGTTGAATTTTAAACGAAACAATTGCATTTATATTTTAAAAAATATAATAATTCTACTGAAAAAAAGAACTTTTAAATCAAAAAGCGAAAGTTTTTGATAAAATAGTTCTCATCCAAAAAGGTGGTCTTTTTAAGAAATTTTTTAATTTTCAACGAAATAATAGAAAAATATAATATTCAACAAAATAGTTGGAAAAAAATTAATAAGCAACCAAATAGTTGAATTTTCAACCCAAAAAGCTTAATTTTCTACCAAAAAATGACGAATTTCCGTGCCAAAGAGCTGAATTTTCTTCAAAACAGTTTAATTTTCAACCCCAAAAATATGAATGCAAAAAAAAAATTTAATATTTGACCCAAAAAGGAGAATTTTAAATTAAGAAAGAAGATTTTTATTTACTTTTTTTCTAGCAAACATAAACGAATTTTCAAATAAAAAAAGATCAAATTTAACCAAAACTAGAATAATGAAATATACAGTTAAATTTTTTTATTTTAGGCATACAAAAAATACTAATTTTTAGAAAAAATTTAATAAACAACCAAACAGTCGAATTTTTGACTCAAAACGGTGAATTTTCAAACAATACGAATTATTTTATACAAAAAAAAAATCGAATTTTTAACAAATAGATGAACTTTCAAACAGAAGCGACCAATTTTCGACCAAAAATAAAATAGTTAAATCTTAATTTAAAAAAAAATTCATTTCAATTA